>NC_055990.1:24430336-24801430 GCF_018446385.1 Zingiber officinale
TGTTCTATTCTTTCTTTTTACAATTACCTTTTGTTGAGGGGTTATAAGATACAAAAATTCATGATGATATCTGTTTTCTAAATAAAATTTGTTAAATCTATTATTTTTAATTTCTTCTCCATGCTCACTCCTAATTCTTTTAATTTTTATATCTCTTTCATGTTATACTAATTTATAAAAAGTAATAAATTATTCAAATATTTCATCTTTTGTTTTATAAATTTAACCCAAGTAAACATAGAGAAGTCATCAATTATTATCAAGCAATATCGATTCTCACTTAGTGATTTAATTCCATGTGAATCAAATAAAAGTCTAAATGAAGTAATTCAAGAATAGAATTTGTTTGATGTTGATTAGTCAATTTATATGTAGATTTGATTTGTTTTCCTTCTTGACAAATATTACAAATTTTATTTTATAGATTTCTTAATTTGGACAATTCTCTAACTACTCTATTCCTACTTATTTTTGATATATGCCTAAAGTGGATGTGAGCCAGTCTCCTATGTCACAACCATATTTTCTCTTGTTATGTCAAAAGACACTTGAGTGGGATACTAGGTAGGTTAACTGAGTAGATATTATTTTGTCTCATTTCATTAATAATTAATTAGGACATTGAACATGTTTAATTAAACATTGAGTAGATTGAAATTTTACTTTATATCTAGCATCACTCAATTGACTAACATTAAGTAGATTAAATCTAAATTTATCAACAAGTATTACTTTTCAAATAATAAAGTTACACTTAAGTTCAATGTTATCTTTCTCAATTATCTTAAGTTTTCCATTGTTTCCAAAAGCTACTACTCCTAGATTCTTAAGTTTTAGCTTTGTAAATTTTTGTCGATCTCCGGCCATATGCTTTGAGTACCCACTATCCAGTATCTATTGTTCCAATTTTTGGTTTTCCTACATACAAAACATATGATTTGGTACCCACTAATTTCTTGGGTCTTATGGGGTTAAGTTAAATTTATAGACATATTTAGTGGTTGGTCAAAATTAGGAAATAATAAGTTGAATAAAATAATTTTATTATCCTAAGATCTCACGCATTCTAAGTGTTTCAACACATATTAGCCTTGTTGTGCAATCTGTTAGCTAGAGCCCTAGAGCCAATCATTTGATGATTGTATTTTGGACTTATTGTATCATATTCTATATAAATAAAGGCATTTGGATTTTGGTTATTATACTTACTTGTATTGGTGCCAAATAAACTAAGTATAATAATGTCCTTGAGTAGATGGTTCTCACCTATATCAATCGGTTAGTTGAACCGATAGTGAGATGATATAGGGAACACTACTCTAAATCATTCCTAGTCGAGTATTAACATTCAGGGACAATGTTAATGCAATAAGACTAGCATGTAGGTCAACTCGATGACTTGATCTCACAAGTCATGGATATGGAGATATCAAGTTGACACATGGGTATGCATTGGAGAATGTATACTGAATGACCCGCCATGAGAAAGTATCATGGATCGTTATATGAGTGTCATATACTTTCTCATGTGGCTATTAGTATGACTATTAGTGCTTAGACCTGAAGTCACCATGGATCCCTACATAAGGAGTTATGTACTTTGGTTTCGTCAAACGTCACCCGTAACTGGGTGGACTATAAAGGCGATTACTGAGTATATAACGAATTATGTAGAGGGATGTGAGTGATGTAGATGGGATCTATCCCTCCCATATGACGGGAGCGACATCGGTATTCTTGATAGAGTGAGACCACTAAGTGCATGGCCATGCCCAAATGAGTCAACATTAGATGTTGAGCTCATTTGATCGAGTGAGTCTACTTGGAGTTCAAGATTTAGATTGATTAGAGGATGACACGGTCTATGCCTCATATTGATCAATCTAGATGTCTAGGATAGAAGGACAATGTCACATATTGTGAGGAGTCACAATTAGTAGTCACAAGGTGATGTTGGATCTCAAAATTCTTGTAACTTGGGTAGCAATGATGTATTGCTAGATGCCGCTCATTGCTTATGTTTCTAAAGGAGTTTAGAAACATTGCCAACGTTACAAGAACCTATTGGGTCACACACAAAGAACAAGTTGATGGAGATTAGGTTCATATGATGAACCAATTGGATTAGGTTCATATGATGCACCAAAGATTGGATTCAAATTAGACTTATTGAGTTAGACTCAATTAGATTCAATTGTTCAATGAGTCTAATTTAGATTTGATTCATTGAGTCAATTTATATTAATGAATTGAGATTCATTAAATTAAAATTGACTTGAATCAAAAGTTGGATTTAACTCAACAAGGAAGACAATTGGTCAAGTTTGACTTGACCAAGTAGAAGTTGAAACATCAAGTTTGACTTGATGTATTGCCACATCATAAGGATGACTCATCCTTGCCACATCACCTCCACCTCATGAGGCATGCCACCTCATGGGAGTTACACCCTCCCCTTGGCTTTAATGTGGCCGGCCACATTAATGGGGAGGTTACAAGATGTGGCCGGCCACACATTAGTGGTGGAGGTTTTGGTTGTGTGGCATTATGGTGCATTCAATTCATTCTTCTTCCTCCATGCTTCTTCCTCCTCTCCCTCTTGCTGTTGCCGTGGGGTTTTGGAAGGTGAGAAGGTGTTGAGTTTCATCCAAGAAAAGATAAGAGAGTGTGAAGAACACAAGAAGAGGATACTACTAGTTGAGTATGTGAGAGTCTTCTTGTTTTTCTCTCTTTTCTCCCTTTTCAAATTCTATCCGAGAGCTCTAGAAAGTGCTAGCACACTTGGGGCTCTCTTCTCCATCCTTGAGTGCTAGAGAGCACTCTTTGTTCGTGTGGATATCACTAGAGAAGTATCTACCTTGATACTTTGGAGATCCGACACGTACCTTGGACGAGCGGGAATTTTGCGAGGGCACGCTTCAAAGGTAAAAGCTCTCAACACATAGATCTAGGAGTAGATCTAAAGTTTTTGAAACTCGTACTTGTATTTCATTCGGTTTTTCCTTGCACGGATCTACGGCTTTGGGTGATTCGGGGTTTCCGCGACACGAAAAACCCAACAGTGGTATCAGAGCCACGTGCAAGGCTTGTACGAGTTTAATTTTTGGTTTTATGAAAACTAAACCTTCTGTGATTTTCTGTAAAAATTTAGTTTTTTATGTTTTTATGGGTAATTTTTCCGTAGAAGCGAAGCACAAGTATCTCGGCACTTGTAGGCTTCGGCTATCGGAAAAATTTTGCCCCAAATCCGTTTGGGACAGCGAGCTTGGGTGCCATTAGATCGCAAAGGAGCAACTCACGATGGTAGGGGTACTGCCCCTAACCCCGCAAAGGGATTTGCTCCGCGATTGCACCCGAAATCGCTAAAAATGAACCTGCCGGGAAGATTTTTCCGAAACGGCAATGTCTCGACCCAAATCGTTTTGGGACAGTGAGTTTAGGCGCTGTTGGATCGCAAAGGAACCCTCGCGATGGTTAGATCGCGGGTAGGGGCGCTGCCCCTGGCCCCGCAAGGGGATCCGTTCCGCGATTACGCCCGAAACTGCTAAACGGGACCGCCGGGAAATTTTACTCGTAAAAATTGTAAAAAATTAATTTTAAAATTATAGAAAATTATGAAAATATATAATTTTGAATTATATATTAATTTTGTGATAGTCATGGCCCAAAAACCCAATATGATTAGATTGTGTTGTAATTCATAATACGGCCTGCGTGCCGTTATGTGTTTGCGCGTGTTGTATGTTTTTATTTTTCCGCGACCTACGCGTCGTGCCTTTCTCATATATTCTGGTTGTAAATTAGATTTAGATTCGAATGTAACTCGAGTTTCAAATTGTAATGTACAAATTGGAGCGGTGGAGGGTCCACACGAGACGGAGTTCCGAGGCGGGCACGAGCAACACAAGGTGGTCAAAGGGAGGAGCTTGGAGAAGCTGTTGACCCTAGGTTGACCATTTGATCTTCTCATTGGCTTGAGAAGATCATAGTGGGGCCATGACTAAATCACAAATAGATTAATTAGTTAATTGCTTATGTATATGATGCATGTTTAATAAGTAATTAATTAATTAGTGCCTTACGATTAGATTAGATCTAAGTCGTGCACATGATGTACCCTTGCGATTAGATTAGATCTAAGTCGTGCACAAGATGCATCCTTTTCGATTAGATTAGATCTCGATTGAATTAACTCTAAATGCCTAACCGTGCCGTGATACCTATCACTACCTCGATCACATGTATTGTTGAATCTGCCAAAGCAGAGCAATACATATTATCTTGGTAGGGTACGGAGGGACAATCTTGGTCCCGCCTATCAACGCATGGGTAAATACAAACTCAATTAGATTGAGTATTCCTAGTTGCTCGGTTAGATCGAGTCAACTATAGGCATTCTTCCAACGGTTGGAAAAGATAGGTCAAAATCACATCTATATTAACTCTCGGGCGTATTAGCCAAAGCTAACTCGAGTTTTAATATAAATGCGGATATTGATTTTATAAACAAGAGTTGCATAGAGATGTAATTGGTAATCGTTACCTACCGATCATACTAAGCCTTGGGCGTATTAGCCAAAGCTAACTCAAGGGTTAGTATGATGTGGATCTTGTCCCACAAGAATTATAGAATTCAGTGGGAGCATCTTTTAATTAAAGGCCTAATTAAATGATTTTAAAAGAATATGATATTTATTTCTGTAAATTTTTGTTGTAGATAACCATGACGTCGAATACGAACTCTTTCTCCCTGCGTTCTGTCCTTAAGAAGGACAAGCTCAACGGAGCAAATTTCGGTACAGGAACACGAGAATAGTTCTCACCCAAGAGCGTAAACTGCACTGGAGCAGCCCATTCCGAGGCTCCTCCCGCCACTGCCACGCGAGCGGACCGAGATGCTTACAAGAAGCATCAAGATGGCGCATTAGATATGTCTGTCTTATGCTCGCAACCATGAACTCGAGCTTAAGCAACATGAGTTGATGAGCGCTTACGATATGGTTGAACATCTTTGTCACCTATATCAAGGACAAGCAAGGCACTGGAAGAGGAACTCCAAAGAAGATCTTACGAAGAAGAGAAATACGATTTCTACTTCAGGTATACATGTTATAGAAGTCAACCTCTCTATTTCTTCATCGTGGGTATTAGATACCGGATGTGCTTCGCACATTTGTACTAATATACAAGCGCTGAGAAATAGCAGGGCATTGACGAAGGGTGAGATAGACCTACGAGTAGGCAATGGAGCACGAGTTGCTGCTATTGCTGTAGGAACTTATCATCTATCCCTTCCCTCTGGGGTTGTACTAGAATTAGATGATTGTTGTTATGTGCCTGCCTTGACTAAGAACATAATTTCAGTTTCTTGTTTGGACAAGAAAGGATTTTCGTTTATAATAAAGAACAAATGTTGTTCTGTCTATTTAAACGATATGTTCTATTGTAGTGCATCTCTGATGAACGGACTCTATATTCTAGACCTTGAGAGCTCTATCTATAACGTTAGTACCAAGAGGTTCAAATCGAACGATATGAACCACACCTATCTCTGGCACTGTCGCTTAGGTCATATAAATGACAAGCGCTTATCCCAGCTCCATAAGGATGGTTTGCTGGACTCATTTGATTTTGAATCATATGAGATATGCGAGTCATGCCTACGAGGCAAGATGACCAAGACTCCCTTTAGTGGGCACAGCGAGAGAGCGACTGATTTGTTATGACTCATACATAGTGATGTATGTGGCCCTTTCAATGTCACTGCTAGAGGCGGTTATAGATACTTCATCACATTTACTGATGACTTCAGTAGATATGGTTATGTGTACTTGATGACACATAAGTCTGAATCCTTTGAAAAGTTCAAAGAATTCAAGAGTGAAGTACAGAACCAGCTTGGCAAGAGTATTAAAATACTTCGATCAGATCGAGGTGGTGAATACTTAAGCCATGAGTTTCGTGACTATTTAGCTGAGTGTGAGATTCTATCCCAACTCACTCCTCCTGGAACACCACAGTGGAATGGTGTATCCGAAAGGAGGAATCGTACCCTATTAGATATGGTATGATCTATGATGAGTCACACAGATCTTCCGACATACCTTTGGGGCTATGCTCTAGACACGGCAGCTTTCATTCTCAACCGAGTTCCATCCAAGACCGTGATAAAGACACCATATAGGATATGGATTGGGAGAGATGCCCAGGTGTCTTTCATGAGGATTTGGGGCTATGAGGCTTACGTACGACGTCAAGCCTCAGACAAATTAGGACCCAAATCCGACAAGTGCTATTTCATCGGATATCCCAAGGAAACTAAGGGATATTACTTCTACATTCCCAGTAGTTGTGGCAAAGACTGGGGTCTTTCTAGAAAGGGACTTTGTTTCTAGAAAGACTAGTGGGAGCACGTTCGATCTTGAAGAAGTTCAAGATGCGAATACTAGCACTGAAGCCTCGATGGAAGTTGAACTGGAACCACAAAGTGTTGTGGATGATGCTCCACAAGGAGTTGAGGAACAACAACCAGTTCAAGTAGACATACCTCTTCGCAGGTCTGATAGGGTGCGTCGTCAGCCTGAGAGATACTCGTTTCTCTTGTCTGAGCATGATGACGTTGTGCTCATAGAGGATGAGCCTACCACCTATCAGGAAGCTGTGATGAGACCAGATTCCGAGAAATGGCTAGAGGCCATGAGATCCGAGATGAAATCCATGTACACCAACCAAGTATGGACTTTGGTTGATCCACCTGAAGGGGTAAAACCCATTGGGTGCAAGTGAGTCTTTAAGAGAAAGACTGACATGGATGGACTTATCTATAAGGGTCGCTTGGTAGCTAAAGGTTTCAAGCAGATTCATGGTATTGACTATGATGAAACCTTTTCTCTAGTAGCGATGTTTAAGTCCATTCGGATTATGCTTGCTATTGCAGCCTACCATGACTATAAGATATGGCAGATGGATGTCAAAACCGCGTTTCTGAATGGAAACCTATTCGAGGATGTGTACATGACACAACCTGAGGGTTTTGTAGATCCACAGCATACTAGTAGAGTATGTAAGCTGCATAGGTCCATATATGGACTAAAGCAAGCATCTCGGAGCTGGAATCTTCGATTCGATGATGCAATCAAACAGTTTGGATTCATCAAGAACGAAGATGAGCCTTGTGTCTACAAGAAGGTTGTAGAGAACACAGTTGTCTTTCTCATATTGTATGTGGATGACATACTACTCATTGGGAAGGACATCTCTTTGTTTCAGTCTGTCAAGACTTGGCTAGGGAGTTGCTTCTCAATGAAGGATTTAGGTGAGGCATCCCGCATTCTAGGGATACAGATCTATAGAGATAGATCTAAGAGATTGCTTGGCCTAAGTCAGAATACATATATTGACAAGGTACTCCTTCGCTTTGCCATGCAGAACTCCAAGAAGGGATTTCTGCCGATGTCACATGGCGTAAGTCTTTCGAAGACTCAAGGTCCCTCTTCTAGAGAGGAGAGAGACCGCATGGATCAGATCCCTTATGCCTCAGCCATAGGATCGATCATGTACGTCATGCTATGTACTCGACCTGATGTCTCATATGTTTTGAGCATGACGAGCAGATACCAGTCAGATCCAGGTGAAAGTCACTGGATAGCGGTCAAGAATATTCTTAAGTACTTAAGAAGGACTAAAGAATATTTCTTGATATATGGAGGCGATGATGAGCTAGGCGTAAAGGTTACGTGATGCTAGCTTCTAGGCAACCGGATGACTATAGATCGCGATCGGGTTCGTATTTTGCATTAATGGTGGTCTTGTCGGTGGAAGAGTTCAAGCGGGATCGATGGTGATTCTACAATGAGTACATTGTTGCATCGAGGCGTGAAAGGAGGCGATTTGGATCCGTAAGTTCATCCGAACTTGGGGTGGTTCCTAGCATTCTTGACCCATTGAGCTCTATTGTGACAACAATGGAGCTATAGCACGGGAACCTCGCTCACACCAGCGGACCAAACACATACTACGGCGCTTCCATCTCATTCGAGAGATCATCGAGAGAGGAGATGTGAAGATTTGCAGAGTACCTACAAAGGCTAACATCGCAGATCCCTTGACCAAGGCTTTGGCACAGAAGAAGCATAATGGTCACACAAGGTCATTTGGGCTTAGAGCCTACACTGATTGACACTAGTGCTAATGGGAGATTGTTAGCTAGAGCCCTAGAGCCAATCATTTGATGATTATATTTTGGACTTATTGTATCATATTCTATATAAATAAAGGCATTTGGATTTTGGTTATTATACTTACTTGTATTGGTGCCAAATAAACTAAGTATAATAATGTCCTTGAGTAGATGATTCTCACCTATATCAATCGGTTAGTTGAACCGATAGTGAGATGATATAAGGAATACTACTCTAAATCATTCCTAGTCGAGTATTAACATTCAGGGGTAATGTTAATGCAATAAGACTAGCATGTAGGTCAACTCGATGACTTGATCTCACAAGTTATGGATATGGAGATATCAAGTTGACATATGGGTATGCATTGGAGAATGTATACTGAATGACCCGCCATGAGAAAGTATCATGGATCGTTATATGAGTGTCATATACTTTCTCATGTGGCTATTAGTATGACTATTAGTGCTTAGACCTGAAGTCACCATGGATCCCTACATAAGGAGTTATGTACTTTGGTTTCGTCAAATGTCACCCGTAACTGGGTGGACTATAAAGGCGATTACTGAGTATATAACGAATTATGTAGAGGAATGTGAGTGATGTAGATGGGATCTATCCCTCCCATATGACGGGAGCGACATCGGTATTCTTGATAGAGTGAGACCACTAAGTGCATGGCCATGCCCAAATGAGTCAACATTAGATGTTGAGCTCATTTGATCGAGTGAGTCTACTTGGAGTTCAAGATTTAGATTGATTAGAGGATGACACGGTCTATGCCTCATATTGATCAATCTAGATGTCTAGGATAGAAGGACAATGTCACATATTGTGAGGAGTCATAATTAGTAGTCACAAGGTGATGTTGGATCTCAACATTCTTGTAACTTGGGTAGCAATGATGTATTGCTAGATGACACTCATTGCTTATGTTTCTAAAGGAGTTTAGAAACATTGCCAACGTTACAAGAACCTATTGGGTCACACACAAAGAACAAGTGGATGGAGATTAGGTTCATATGATGAACCAATTGGATTAGGTTCATATGATGCACCAAAGATTGGATTCAAATTAGACTTATTGAGTTAGACTCAATTAGATTCAATTGTTCAATGAGTCTAATTTAGATTTGATTCATTGAGTCAATTTATATTAATGAATTGAGATCCATTAAATTAAAATTGACTTCAATCAAAGGTTGGATTTAACTCAACAAGGAAGACAATTGGTCAAGTTTGACTTGACCAAGTAGAAGTTGAAACATCAAGTTTGACTTGATGTATTGCCACATCATAAGGATGACTCATCCTTGCCACATCACCTCCACCTCATGAGGCATGCCACCTCATGGGGGTTACACCCTCCCCTTGGCTTTAATGTGGCCGGCCACATTAATGGGGAGGTTACAAGATGTGGCCGGCCACACATTAGTGGTGGAGGTTTTGGTTGTGTGGCATTATGGTGCATTCAATTCATTCTTCTTCCTCCATGCTTCTTCCTCCTCTCCCTCTTGCTGTTGCCGTGGGGTTTTGGAAGGTGAGAAGGTGTTGAGTTTCATCCAAGAAAAGATAAGAGAGTGTGAAGAACACAAGAAGAGGATACTACTAGTTGAGTATGTGAGAGTCTTCTTGTTTTTCTCTCTTTTCTCCCTTTTCAAATTCTATCCGAGAGCTCTAGAAAGTGCTAGCACACTTGGGGCTCTCTTCTCCATCCTTGAGTGCTAGAGAGCACTCTTTGTTCGTGTGGATATCACTAGAGAAGTGTCTACCTTGATACTTTGTAGATCCGACACGTACCTTGGACGAGCGGGAATTTTGCAAGGGCACGCTTCAAAGGTAAAAGCTCTCAACACATAGATCTAGGAGTAGATCTAAAGTTTTTGAAACTCGTACTTGTATTTCATTCGGTTTTTCCTTGCACGGATCTACGACTTTGGGTGATTCGGGGTTTCCGCGATGCGAAAAGCGGTTTTCGCGGCCCAAAAAACCCAACACAATCAATCCCTGATTAGGGTTGACTAGGTTGATCAAGCTTAGGTTGACTCGAGTTAGAATTTTTGATATTTGATCAATATATAAGTTGGTTAATATGTCAAGTAGGTTAAGGTTAACCAGATACTTGATAGTCGATCAATATGTTAAATTAGTTTAAGTAGGTTAAAGTTGATTAGATACTTGACAAGATATGAAAAATCCAAGTGGGTCACAATCGACTGAACACTTGGCTGTCGGAAGTCCAACATGAATTGGCACAAGAAGAAAGTCCAAGTGGGTCACCATTGACCGAACACTTGGCGGTTGAAAATCCAACAGAGAGTTGACATGAGACATGATGTCTCGGCAGGTCAAAGTTAACTAGATGTTAGACAATGAGAATGTCCCGACATGTCAAGGTTGATTAGATGCTAGGCAATAGAAAATCTTAGCAGGTCAAGGTTAACCAGATGTTAGGCAACAAGAAGTCTCGGCAGGTTAAGGTTAACCAAATCTCGGGCAAAGAAAGTTTGTGTAGATTGAGATCAATTGGATATTGAACAAGATGAGATTTTATCTCTGGTAAGACTAAAACAGGAGTATTAGTCGATTGATAGAGTATATCGATCGACTAATGAATGCAAACCCTCAAAAATAGGGTTGTTACAGTCTTGCTATATTCGTTGTGAATAGTATTTTTTTCTAAAATATTTTGCTATAGTAATAGTCAACTGATGGGTTTGATCAGTTGACCAATGGACATTGTAGTAGTGTACAGAAGCTTTAAAACTTGACTGCTGACGATTAGTCGATTAGTCAATTGATGTCATTGTTGGATCGAGACGCGCTAGAGGGGGGGGGTGAATAGCGCTCGTGGCTAAAATCGTTCAATTATCGGAATCGTAACAACTATCGGAGAAGTAACGCAGCGGAAAGTAAACAAACACACAGAAAGACAAGAGAATTTACTTCGTTCGGAGCCTGTGACGACTCCTACTCGAAGGCCCGCAATCCTTGATCGCTTTCCGTGGGCAACAACTATAAGTTCGACAAGAGTACAAGTATTACAGTTAAGTATAATGAAAAAGTACAGTTATACCGACGACAATATCGTAATCTGAAGATTTCGGAGCTCCGGGTCGTCGGTGTCTTGTAGCAGCACTTCGGGATCGTCTCGTGAGCAGCTTGTAGCAGAAAGATTGCTTGGAAGTTGTTGTTAGGAGTTGCTGGTCGAAACCCCTTATAAAGGGTGTTCAAGGCACCTTCTACTGTTCACCAAGGCGCCTTGAACAGCCGAGTTAGCCGGGGAGATGAGGAGTGAACTGGTCGAATCTTATCACAGACTCAAGGCGCCTTCCACTGTTCACCAGGCGCCTTCATCTGTTCAAGGCGCCTTCCACTGTTCATCAAGGCGCCTTGAACAGCTTCTCGCAGCCAGCTCCAGCCTTGCATCCGAGGCGCCTCCAAGCTCCATGGAGGCGCCTTGGACACTGTTCATCCGAGGCTTTAAGTTGCTCCTTTGCACCTGCAAGATATGTTAGTCCCAAACACTACCCTGCAGCACAAAGTTAGCACATAATACAACAGATATTATAAATGAAGTATTAACAGTCTCCGGACTGTCCGAGTCTGACTTCAGGTTTCCCTAGGTCGACCTGACGCCTACTCTCTCCCGGGGAACGCGTCCTCACCTACTCCACTCAGGAGATTTACCTGTTGCGAGTTTGATCCTCCAGATCGACTGGACTTTTGCTCGGCATTTGATGCTTCCGGACTTTCTGCTGGACATCCGCTTCCCGGCTAGTCCAGACTTTCACTTGGTCCGCGACACCAGGACTTTTCACCTAGGGTTACCACCCCCTAGGACTTTTGCCTGAAGCCATCGACCTGCCAAGACTTCCCGCATAGGGTTACCACCCCCTATGACCTAGGGTTACCACCCCCTAGGGTTTTTACCTGCCTAACCGCAGCTAGGACTTTTGCCTAAGTATCACTTAGGACTTTCCTGCAAGCTCCATGAACTTTGTTAGATAACACCACCACTTAACTTTGAGCCCTTTGCCATAATCAAAACTCAGGTTCGATCATTTGGTGCTCACTACACCAACAGTCATTGTTTAGTGAACAGAATGTACAAAACTCGACTATGGGATTCAATTGATTAGGTAAGAGTCAACTAATGTTAGTGATCAGTTGACTAATGCTAAGATGGATGAAACTGTTGAGCTAATAGGTTAGAGCAACTTTTGTATCTACTAAGGATCAATTGATTGATGGGTATGATCAATCGATGATAGGTGGAAATCAGACTCGATCTAAAGGCTATAAAAGAAGGGGCTCAAGGAGATTTTTGGTGTTAGTTCTTGAGAAGTTGGAGATGAAGTACAACAAGAGGCTATCCAAAACAACAAGTAAGCTTTCAAAGCAAAATTTTCATTTGTAAAGTTTATTTTACTTCTATTTACTTTTGTATTTGCATCTTGTTGTGTTGTTATAAGAAAAAGTTTTAGGGGTTTTTTCCACCTTCATAAGGTATTCGAGAATGAGAAGCACAGTGGTGGTAGTCATTAGGACTAAGCCTGGATGTAGTCACCTTAGGAGGTGGTGAACTAAGTAAAACTAAGCATGCTAGCATGTGTTCTTGTTTGTTAGCGTTGAGTTTGCTTCAAGTTTTCGCTGAGCATTCAATCGACAAGATTAGAGCTATTCATCCATCCTCTAGCTCACAAGGTCCTAACAAGCCTTATGAGTTCTTGTAAGATGGTTCTTTCAATTTTAATTGATTATTTTAATATTGATACATTAGGGGGTTTGATCTTAAGCCAAATTCAGGGTTTGCTTTGGATAAGCCAAGTAAGTACGCATTTCTAAAATCAGCTTCCAAATTGTGGCAAGGCACAATGGACACTATTTTGGGAAGCCATTTCCTTAGACAAAATGATAAAAGAAATAAACATCAAAATTGACTTACTACAAAATCTTGGTCTAACTAGTTTAGTATAAGGTGAATTCGCTTCAACTAGTTCCACTTAGTTAAGTCTACCAAGTAGGATACACCTTATCCAGTCTAGACATGCACTAAGTTAAGCTCTCCTGACAAGTTATCAGCTCACCCCTCCTAGTACCATGTTGTCAAGATCGAAAGCCCTTTGCCCTATCTAGCCATTCTAGTACTATCTAACTATTCTAAATTAAGTATTAATGAATGTGAAAGCAATCAAATTAAGCACATCAAGCGTATACCAAGTTAATTAAATTAATATAAAAATAAAACACAAATAAATGCTCTCCCTAGATTATGCTTTATTTGATATGAAAAATAGTTTTCTTATCTCCCCTAGACCTCAACTTTGATATTTTTTTAAACAAAGTAATAAATTTAATTCTTAAGATCCAATATTTATTATATCCTATTTGCTTAATTAGACAAGATTTAGGGGCCAAATTTTGACTATTTTAAGTTTACTAACATGTCTATTTACTAAAGAAATATATGACCTATGATTCATTTTTGACTTGTATCCAAGTCCTAATTTGTTGTACATAGTTTATTGAGATTCAAGTATTATCTAAATACTTGAAGCTCGATGTGAACTTTTCCAACATAACCTTAAGCTCTTAACTTGACTTTTAAAGAAAGCATTATCTTCCTCAAGTGTTTAAACTTGAGTTGAGGTTCTTTCTTGAACTTGATTAGTTGAAGAACTAAAGTTGATCTTCCCTTAAGGTGTTTACTTCCTTAAGAAGTAACTTAATCCATTCTTTGGGCTTAGCTAATTTTCAAGTCAAGCAAGTAATTATAGTATACAATTTATCTACTACAGGATATGTTACCTCATCATGTTATTGGTCTGCATCTTATTTTAGATTAGACTCATCTTTTGACTCTGATTTGGACTCAGCTACCTCCTTTTAGACATTAGAGCTATGAAGTTGGTCTAATCTGGTTCATCTGAGTCTAATTCTTTTGAGGATGATTAGTCACAAGTGGCCTTGAGTGACTTCTTTCTTCATTGTTTCTTGGGTTTGTCCTCCTTCTTTGACTCCTTTGGATTGAGGCATTCTGACTTGTAATGCTTTTTTGGTTGCATCTGTAGAAAATCACCTTTGTTTTTTATTTGCTTGTTTGGTTTTGTCTAGCTTTCTTGCTTTTATTTTGATGTCTCTCTTGGTGAAGCTCTTTTTCTTCTTAATCATATTTTGGATCAAATTTACAATTTCTAAAAGGTCAACTATTTGTCGTCTTCATCTAAACCCAACTTGTCTTCTAATTTTGGCTCTAGTCGGAATTTTGACTTGTCCTCCTTGCTTTTTATTTGACTTGTAATCAAAGCAATACCCTTCTCATTTCGGCCCACGTTAGCTTGTTCATGTAACTTGAATTTACAAAATTGATCATCTAATTTTACGGTAGATAAATCCCTAGACACTCTGTATGCATCTACAATAGATGCCTACAAAGTATTTCAGGGAAATACTTTAGGCATACCTTATAGTATCTCTTGTTTCTATTGGTTGCCCGATTGAGTGAAGTCCATTCCAGATGTCTTTGATCCCTACATGCAGTTGGCTTACGGACTCTCCATCCTTCATTTGATAATTAAATAATTTATTTAAAAATAAATCACATTTTGTTACCTTTGAGTCGTTGGTTTTCTCATGGAGCTCGATCAATTTATCTAGAGGTCCTTGGCACAGTTGAATGGACCCTTGATTAAGTTCCTCAGTTAAACCACATTGCAAAGTGTTTACGTCGCTCGCGTTGACTTGGACCATTTTCTTGATGTCTGAGGTGCACTTCTCTAATTCTAATGGTTCTCTAGACTCATCTACCAATAAAGTGTATCCTTTGTTTACCATGAACCACATATCAATCTCGGTCTTCAGATAGTATTTCATTCAACTTTTTCAGTAATTAAGATCATCTCCGTTGAATAGGGGAGGACAACTGTATCATATCCTTCTTGATGGGGGTAATTTCTGTAAGCATAGATTTTTGACAAGAAAGGTTGCTCTAAGATTTTTTACATTCTTGGGTAAGTAGCATAATAATAAAAAAATGATAGCTAGAATTCATAAGAAAAAATTGATTAAGAAAGAAAATAAAATATTAGAAAAATCTTGAATGGTGGTTAAACTAATACAGAGCATTGAGACTCTGATACTAATTGTATAGGATCGAAAATAGCGATAGAGATAGGTGAATATCACTTGCTTTTTAGAAACTTATTTTTTTCTTGTTTTTCAATTCAGAACGCAATGGAATAGAAACAAACACAAGAATCAAGTGACAGTTATTTTTACTTGATTCACAATCCCACAAGATTGCTAGTCCAAGGTGGATTGCTTCTCAAAAAGCACCTTTATATCTTCTTTTTTTCTAAAATCTTTCGGAGGTAGGGAAAACTCTTACAATGAAGAGATCATAGTAAATGTTTACGTGTCTCTTAGAAATGAAACGCAATATAAAGGAAATTAAAACAATGGTTACCAAAACTTTTGAGCTCGATAATGTGAAAAAGAACTTTGAGCAACTTTAAGCGCTGAGAAATAGATCTTGAGAGCTAAAGCTTGAGTGTGAATGACTTGATTACTTGTTATTGTCTCTTTTCGAGCCTATGATCGAACTGCTTTTATAGAACTTTTTTAGTCGACTGAACCTAGCCATATGGTCGACCAATCCATAGTCTATCCTACTTGATAAACTTATCAAATCGATTTATCGATTGCCTAATCAACAGTTCTAGTCAACAATCCTTACCGATGTCAACTTTCTGTCTAGATGTGTCAGCTGACTGGATCAACCCAACTACCCTAATAGCTTCCTGTCGCCTGAACACCAGTCATGTCAATACCATAGTCTTATTCTCTGCCACATTAGTCTTTCGACGTTTATCATCATCAACATCAAATGTCACGTCAGTAGAATAGTGCTTATCCAAAGCCATTAGCTAACACATCATCCTTTTGTGATAATACGATGCCACATCAGCACAATCTGCTAATTCAGCTTCCGATCGACCAAACTCACCTGTTCGATTGTCGAATTGTTTGATTGACTTGTCTGGTCGCCCAAACTATTTGATTGACCGAACTTACCTTTCGATCAACTGAACCTTGCAAAAAAAAATCAACATAATAAAAGATATATAATAATGCACGTTCTAATGTTTGATAATAAACACTGTCTAATCTTGACTTCCCAAATTGATTTCTTAATCGGATCACCACCTAGCTAAAGGATGACCCAAGTCTGAGACATTCCTCATAACTTTCTATTCAGAAGGATCTTTCTTAAACTTACCTTACTTACCTACTTGCCAAACGTCTATTTAGATTTCTTCTGTTTAGTGATTGATCCTCTAACCCATCAATATTTCCTTCTACTTGATGTCTGATCTTGTTGACCCATCAAGTCTGTCCTGTCAAATGTCCAGTTCATCAACCCATCTAGTCTTCCTCTTTGTGGTGTTCGGTCCATTTGATCCACTAAGATTGTATTTCTTAGTGTCCGATCCTCCTAATCCACTAGTGCTTTCTTGCTAAGTAACCTACATATTTAACACCTAAATCAGATCTCAAGGATTAACTTTAAACCCTTTGATATTATCAAAACACAAATTCAATTATCTAGTACTATCTGTACTAACAAATACAAGATATCACAAACTACTCATAAGTCAGTGCATATGTTCACGTATAACAACATACGTGAACATTCCACACTTGGTCCTGTTGATCGCCCACTTGGTCCACACCTGATAGTCAAGGCGATGTGGCGGTCTAAGTTAGGATAGAGGAACATTCCACATTTGGTCTTGTTGATCACCCAGCCTCAAAATTCTTAGATCTTGCCTGCACGACTCTAAAGTATGGTGTTCGGATAAGGCTGATCGGGTACACACCCAGTCGAGTATAAGGACTCTAGGGCTTTACTCTGAAACTAAAGAAATAATATGCTCGGTCAGTAAATAGCTGTCCGGGTTCAAAGGAGCCCGCCTGGATGAAAGGTCGACCGAGCTCTAGGCACTTAAGTCTTATGAAGCTCTTAATATATGATTGGCCAGATAAAAGCCAGTCAAACATAAGGCTCTCTATGTATGCCTGACAGGGCAAAGATCAGACAGGCTTAAAGACACTTAGCCTTATAAACCTCTGTATGTTAGGACCGAAAAGTAGCTAGAGGGGGGGGGGGGGGGGAATAGCTCTTCGCGTGCTCGTTGCTCGGCGTTGCTTGTTTCTTCAAGGATGCACAGCGGAAATACAAAGAAACAAATACAAACACACTAACACTTGGATTTTACTTGGTATCCACCTGCAAGGGAGGTGACTAATCCAAGGATCTACACAACGCACACACCCTCCACTAATGAAACTCTCCTTTATGGTAACTACCAAGGGCGGAGAAGCCCTACAAGACTCTCAATACAAGAAGAAGAAAGAGTAGTAAAGAAATTCAAGCTTACAAGCTTACAATGAGTGCACAAACCCTAACCCTAGTTTCTTCTTCTTGCTTTGATCCGCCTCTTGACTTGGAAGAGCCTCCAAGAACCTTCAAGAACTGGCGATCTTGAGCTTGAGAAGAGTTGTGGAGGAGCTGGTGAAGATCTGAAATGAATCTGTGAAAGTACTACCGCAGCCATCGCACGCCTGCAGCTCAAATACGACGCAACGGTCGGATCCCGATCGATTCGAAAACTCCTAATCGATCGGGGAGGCTTTGGATCGATCCACGGATCGATCCAGAGCGCCTCTGTGCTCTGGAGAAAATGCCTGGATCGATCCACGGATCGATCCAGCGTTTATCGCGCGAACCAACAGCGTCCCAATCGATCCACTGATCGATTGGGACCTCTGGATCGATCCACTGATCGATCCAGAGACTTTCTGTTTGCTGGGAAAGGTCTGGATCGATCCACTGATCGATCCAGAGCCTAGATCGATCCACTGATCGATCCAGAGCCTGGATCGATCCACTGATCGATCCAGAGCTTGGTTTTTGCCCAAAACCAAGTCCCAAACCTCCCAAACCAACATCTGGTCAAACTTAACCTGTTGGTACGTCATGCCTAGCATCTAGTCACTCCTGACCAGCTAGGACTCTCTCACCAAGTGTCTGGTCAATCCCTTTGACCCACTTGGACTTTTCTCTTTTTGTCAAGTATCCGGTCACTCCCTTAGACCTACTTGGACTTTTCTTCCTCGTGCCAAGTATCCGGTCAATCCCTTTGACCTACTTGGACTCTCACCAGATGTCTGGTCAACCTTGACCCATCTGGATTTCTCTTGCCTGGCTTCACTCACCAGGACTTTCCCAATTGCCTAGCTTCACTCACTAGGTTTTTCACCTGGCTTCACTCACTAGGATTTTTCTCCTGCCTAGCTTCACTCACTAGGACTTCCCAATTGCCTAGCTTCACTCACTAGGTCTTTCACCTGGTTTCACTCACCAGGATTTTCCTCCTGCCTAACATCACTCACTAGGACTTCCCAATTGCCTAGCTTCACTCACTAGGTCTTTCACCTGGTTTCACTCACCAGGATTTTCCTCCTGCCTAACATCCCAGTTAGGACTTCCCAGTCAAGTATCCGGTTATCCTTGACCTACTTGACTCTTCTTCAATCAACCTTGCATTGTCAAACATCGAAATCCAAACCAAGACTCAAGCTTGGTCAACCAGTTCAACCTTGACCTGAGGAATGTTGCACCAACAATCTCCTCCTTTTTGATGTTTGACAATACCAACACTATCACTTACAATACCACATGTAAGTTACGCTAATCCCATAGCCTAAACCTTCTTCATGCCACTAGGTAATGAATACATAAGTTAAGCCCTTCATTCTCCCTCTAAGAAAGAAAACTCCCTCTAGGTGATAAATGCCTAACTTACTCCCTTTCATTCTCCTCCTATTGGCACACATCAACCCATCTTTGAGCACACATCAACCCGTGCCTCAATTTTGGGCACTCTTCAACAAATGCCCCATTGTTGAAAACTCTCCCCCTGAAGAGTTGCTCATCGTTGTTCACAATTTCACTCGTTGTGACCAACACGATAATGAAGGACTCATTCCCTTCATTTTCAAATAATGCTCGCTCTGGAGCATTAACATGGTCTAATGACCCAAATGAAGGTCTCATACCCTTCATTTATCATTAACCCTACATTCTTCCTCAATGTAGACAAATGCCCATCCTTGAGTATTATCCACTTGAACCACGTGAACAATGAGGATATCCACTCCCCATTAAAGTTCAAACGCTCAACCTTGAGCGTGTTCTTAACAGAAAGTTAACCACCTTCCAAGGTTCATGAAAAATAATTTTTATGTCTTTAAAGAGTCCCTCCCCCTAAAGACATTGTGGTAACTTCTGTCATTGCACCAACAATGACTTGGAATCCCTAAGACTTTAGGAAACCCAATTTTAGAAGTTTTGAGGTTTAAATATTCAAAATTTGAAACAAACCTCAACCTAAACTTCAACTTAGCCTTCCTTAACCACTCCATCCTTGTTTTCCACACGAAAACACCCTCTTTATGTATACAAATGTATTTTCAGGGGTTTGGAATGATTACCTAGACTAAAATAGGTTCAAAATGCTGAAAATAAGCTTTCCTAGCCAAAATCAGCATCTTCAATCGATTGGAGTTGGGTTCCAATCGATTGAACCCTGTTGAATCGATCCACTAATCGATTCAGTCTTCTTGGATCGATCGGCTGATCGATCCAGCGAGCTTCTGCTCGCGAGAAATACCTTCTCAATCGATCGACTGATCGATTGAGGCACTCCAATCGATCCACTGATCGATTGGAGGCCTGAAATTGCTGAAATTCAATTTCAGCCAATTTCAGAAACCCCTAGAAAATTCTACAAAATTCCAAAAATCATAAAAATTTGTGTGGACATTATTTAGGGTATAATTTATCATGGAAAAATAATTTTCTATGAAAATACATCATATTTTTAAAGATTGACACAAACTTGAGAACTTGCAAATACTTTAGTGTTTTCTTCAAGTTTGTGTCTAACTATTCAATGGTGATTACTATCAAAAGATAGCCTTCACCAAGGTTTTCCAAAATTATTTTGAAAATATTTTCAAAACCAATATCCCACCATGTTCCTTGGGCTTAATGCACATGACTTGTACATTAGCTTTCCCAATGATGGGAAAACACATAACTATGTGTTTTGATGAACTTAAAACTCAAGGAAATGCACTAACTCAGCATGTTGAGTTTTGTTCGTCTTCCTAACATCTCACTTGTATCTATTGTGCATAAAACACATACAAGTCATCTTATAGGTCTTTGTGAGATGTTAATTTTGGTTTTGCTCTAACCTAGGGTTCATGCATATTTATCTAGTCATCTTGTGGATATTGACCATCCACCTAGGATGTCATTTGGTATGTCACTTGATGATAACTGCCATTTGTCCTTAATTTTAAGGAAATAACATAATGCATGATAATGTTATGACATACATCAAAAAGAAATAATTTTCAGAAGAAAATTTCCTATAACTACATGATGTATGTATGTCATGACATGATATTTTTGAGTTTTTCATAATAAGTCATGAATGCACAAATAAAACATGATGTCATGGCATATAATGGGCAACCAAACATGGCAAGATTTTGCATAATTAAAATATACCTAGATTATCTATCTAAATATCCTTAACCCTTAGCTAATCCTAAAGCATAAACCTTAGATTGCCCAATTTCCTTAGGAAAATGCCAAAACCCAACTTGACATTTCTTTAATCTCTTGAATTAATTATGCCAATTAAAAATTTTAAAACATTCCTCAAATGTTGGCATATTTCATTTTCCCATAAGAGTAATCACTTTAAATTAAGGCTTAGATTTGCCTTAAATTCCTAAGACAATACCAAAGTCCCAATTTGGTATTTCTTAACACTTGATTTCTTGTGCCATTTAAAGTCATCTCAAATTTCTTCCTTTATAGCACATTTTACTCTTTCCAAGAGTAACACTAAATCCATTTCATTTTCAAAGGTTAACAAAAACCTTGAAAATGCTCCTTGAGTCAATTTCTTCAAAGTTGGGTTAACTACCCTTCTTCTCAGAGTTGACACTCTCTAACCCATCTATGGGATAGATAAAATGCTCCTAGGAACCCAAAACCTATTGGTGCTCCTTGGATGCTCTAGGTATTCACTAGGGATAACTTCCCTAGATACATTTCTAGTGACCTTGTGTGGTTTCTTAGAAGTCTTGGTCACTTTTTCTAGGTCAACTCTAGGGATTGCTTCCCTTGTAGCCTTCTTTGTGACTTTCTTAGACTTCTTAGAAGTCTTAGTCACATTTGTTGCAAAAATACTCTTAGGGATAACTTTCCTTGTATTTTTGGCTTGACCACTAGACCTAGGGTTGGTTTCATAACTATATGGAACCCTATGGTAAGAGATTACATCCTTCTTAGCCTTTGGTTTGTATCCCAAACCCCTATGGCCATTAGATGACCTTTGTGCTCCTAGACCTAGGCTATGCTCATTTTGCCCTTTTAGGATATTTTCCATCCTTTTTAGGGTCTTTTCCATTTTATCAAGCCTTGACCTCAAGACTTGATTTTCTATCACTAAGTCCTTAGTTTTTGGTTTTCCATTAAATTTATGAGCATTTTTATTTCTAGGCTTGTAGCTAAAGTCCTTAGTGTGTTTGCCTAGATTTTTATCTACCTTCCTAATCCTAGGTGTGGTAGTTTTAGCATGGTAAGCTACATTATTTTCCTTAATTTTACCATGCTCTCTATTCTTATGGTAAATAGCATTAAAATGATATAAGTTAGAACTAGCATGCTTTTTACCATAATGTAAAGGGATATGCTCAATAAAAGTTACCTTCCTTTTTACCTTAGAGGCTCCCCCTTGACTTGAGCTTCCTCCTTGAGCCTTGACCATCTTCTTCCCCTTAGGGCATTGACTCCGGTAATGCCCCTTTTGATTGCAAGAGAAGCACACAATGTGCTCCTTGCTCTTCTTTGTTCCGGGGATGGTCTCCTTTGGCTTCTCCTTGCCCTTAGGTGCCACTTGGCCCTTCTTCTTGGCCAATTTAGGGCACTTACTTTTGTAGTGCCCATGTTCCCTACATTCAAAACATATAATATGATTCTTATTATTAATTGAACTATTTATACCTTCTTGTGTAGGGGTGGTACTTGCTCCTCCATTTGATATGAATGTAGAGGCTTCCTCTTGATCCGAAATCGATTTCCCTCCAATTGATTTATCTTGACTTGTGGAGGTGGAAGCTTCTTCATCCTCTTCTTCTCTTGACCCGGATGTGGAGGATTCTCCTTCTTCTTGATCCGGTGTCACCAAGAGTTTCTCCCCCTCAATCCTAGAGGTGGAGGCTTCACCTTCTTCTTCATCCTCTTATACATGAAACAAGGAATACGCTCCTTCTTTTGATTACACTCCCTTGAGAATGAAGCTTCTTGGATTTCCTCTTCTTCGGAAGTTGAGCATCTCTCAACTTCGGAGTCCTCCTCTTGATCTTGCTCCAATGAGTCACCCTCTTTGGATTCTTCTTGGTTAGGTACAGTGGAGGGGATCTCATGAGCCTTTTCCAATTTGCTCCATAGCTCTTTGACATCTTCAACTTCTCCAATTTTCTCCAAGATGTTGCTCGGCAATAGATTGACCAAAAGCTTGGTCACTTTGACATTGGCCTCACATCTTTGGATTTGTTCTTGGCTCCATTTGCTCCTTTTGAGAACTTTGCCCTTTGAATTCCTTGGAGCCTTAAAACCTTCCATTAGAGCAAACCATTGCTCTATCTCCATCATCAAGAAATTTTCAATTCTTGATCTCCAAGAATCGAAGCTTGTGGATGTGTATGGTGGAGCCACCCTTGTATCAAATCCAAGTCCATCTTGGAATTGCATCTTGAAGTTGAGCTTCTTGAATTCTTTGACTTTGATGAATTTGCTCCAACTTCTTCACCCTCTAGCTTTGCTTGTTATGTTTGCCCCTTCCGGCGGTGATTCCGGTGAAGAGCAACCTTGCTCTGATACCACTTGTTAGGACCGAAAAGTAGCTAGAGGGGGGGGGGGGGGGTGAATAGCTCTTCGCGTGCTCGTTGCTCGGCGTTGCTTGTTTCTTCAAGGATGCGCAACGGAAATACAAAGAAACAAATACAAACACACTAACACTTGGATTTTACTTAGTATCCACCTCAAGGGAGGTGACTAATCCAAGGATCCACACAACGCACGCACCCTCCACTAATGAAACTCTCCTTTATGGTAACTACCAAGGGCGGAGAAGCCCTACAAGACTCTCAATACAAGAAGAAGAAAGGGTAGTAAAGAAATACAAGCTTACAAGCTTACAATGAGTGCACAAACCCTAACCCTAGTTTTTTCTTCTTGCTTTGATCCGCCTCTTGACTTGGAAGAGCCTCCAAGAACCTTCAAGAACTGGCGATCTCGAGCTTGAGAAGAGTTGTGGAGGAGCTGGTGAAGATCTGAAATGAATCTGTGAAAGTACTACCGCAGCCATCGCACGCCTGCAGCTCAAAAACGACGCAACGGTCGGATCCCGATCGATTTGAAAACTCCCAATCGATCGGGGAGGCTTTGGATCGATCCACGGATCGATCCAGAGCGCCTCTGTGCTCTGGAGAAAATGCCTGGATCGATCCACGGATCGATCCAGCGTTTATCGCGCGAACCAGCAGCGTCCCAATCGATCCACTGATCGATTGGGACCTCTGGATCGATCCACTGATCGATTGGGACCTCTGGATCGATCCACTGATCGATCCAGAGCTTGGTTTTTGCCCAAAACCAAGTCCCAAACCTCCCAAACCAACATCTGGTCAAACTTAACCTGTTGGTACGTCATGCCTAGCATCTAGTCACTCCTGACCAGCTAGGACTCTCTCACTAAGTGTCTGGTCAATCCCTTTGACCCACTTGGACTTTTCTCTTCTTGCCAAGTATCCGATCACTCCCTTAGACCTACTTGGACTTTTCTTCCTTGTGCCAAGTATCCGGTCAATCCCTTTGACCTACTTGGACTCTCACCAGATGTCTGGTCAACCTTGACCCATCTGGATTTCTCTTGCCTGGCTTCACTCACAAGGACTTTCCCAATTGCCTAGCTTCACTCACTAGGTTTTTCACCTGGCTTCACTCACCAGGATTTTTCTCCTGCCTAGCTTCACTCACTAGGACTTCCCAATTGCCTAGCTTCACTCACTAGGTCTTTCACCTGGTTTCACTCACCAGGATTTTCCTCCTGCCTAACATCACTCACTAGGACTTCCCAATTGCCTAGCTTCACTCACTAGGTCTTTCACCTGGTTTCACTCACCAGGATTTTCCTCCTGCCTAACATCCCAGTTAGGACTTCCCAGTCAAGTATCCGGTCATCCTTGACCTACTTGACTCTTCTTCAATCAACCTTGCATTGTCAAACATCGAAATCCAAACCAAGACTCAAGCTTGGTCAACCAGGTCAACCTTAACCTGAGGAATGTTGCACCAACACTGTATACTAGACCGGCCAGATAAAGGTTAGTCAAACATAAGACTCTCTATGTACGCCCGACCGGATAAAGACCGGGTAGGCTTAAAGGTACTTAGCCTCATAAACCTCTTTATACTAGATCAGCCAAATAAAGATCGGTAGAGCATAAGGCTCTCTATGTATGCCCAGCCGGACAAAGACCGGACAGGCTTAAAGACACTTAGCCTCATAAATCTCTTTATACTAGATCAGTCGGATAAATGTCGATAGAACATAAGGCTTTCTGTGTACATCTGACCGGACAAAGACCAGACGGGCTTAAAGACATTCATCCTTAGGAAACTCTACATATACGATCGGTCGGATAAAGGTTGACTAGATTTAAGTTACTTGATGTCATATTGTCCCTAAAATAAAGCTCTAACATACATGATGTATCATATGACTTCTTGAATGGATCTTTGGTATATTGTGGGTACTATATTAGTCTCTGAACATAACTTGGTACACATGACAGAGCAAATTGATACCAGTATAGGTTAAAGATGCTTCATTTCATAGGGCGCGGCCAAATGAAAAATCAGTCTGAAATATATTCAATGAAAGATATTCCAGTTAAATGACAGGCTTAAGGACCGGCCGAGATATATTGAGCAGACAAGCAGCAGACAATATTCTAACAGTCTATCAAAGTTGTCGGGAAATATTCCTTGGAGATTTCCTCACTAATTGATTCGGTACAACAGTATACTCCAACAACTTCATTAAAGGCCTAAGCTATAAGTGAGAAAAGAGGTAAATCTGTGGGTAGAAAAAAATTCCTCGGACTATCATTGCAGATCACCCAGGCTATACTCTTTTCATCACCTAACAAATTCTGACACAAGGGGCCATCTCATGATCGCAAAGGTTGTGAGAGATGATATATAAAGGGGGATCCTCTCTATTGGTAAGGTACATAATTAGTATCACTTAGACCTTACTCTGACGCATATCCTCTACTGTTCTTCTTCTTCTTCATCCACTCGCTGAAAAGTGTACTGACTTGAGCGTTAGAGGACCTTAATAGGGATCCCTTCCCTGGTCTTTACTTACTAACGTTTTGTTGGATTGTCGGATTGTGTGCAGGATCATTGAGGAGCTCTATTGTCGGTTAGAAAAGTCTTCCATTGGTCAACATACCATCCACCTGAGCCAGCGAGTCATCTCCCTAGCCTTCAGACATGATCATTAACCTTTTGACATTTATCCTCGTCAATGTTAAATGTCACATCAGTAGAATAGTGCTTATCTAGAGCCATCAGCTACCACGTCATCGTTTTGTGAGAATATAATGCCACATCAGCACAATCTACCAATTCAGCTTCCGATCGACCAATCTCACTTGTTCGATTGTTGATTTGTTTGGTTGATTTATTCGATCGTCCAAACTGTTCGATTGACCTAACTTACCTTTTGGTCAATTGAACCTTGCAAAACAGATTCAGCACAATAGAAGATATATAATAATGCATGTTCTAATGTTTGATAGTAACCATTGTTTGATCTTGACTTCCAAAATTGATTTCTTAATCAGATCACTGCTTAGCTAAAGGACTACCTCGACCTAAGTATGAGACATTGCTCATAACTTTCTATTCAGAAGGACCTCTCCTGAACTTACTTTACTTACTTGCTTGCCCATTGTCTATTTGAATTTCTTTTGCTTAGTGTTTGATCCTCTAACCCACTAGTATTTCCTTCTACTTAATGCCCGATTTTGTTAACTCATCAAGTCTGTCCTATCAGATGTATGGTTCGTCAACCCATCTAGTCTTCCTCTTTCTGGTATCCGGTCTACTTGATCCACTAAGATTCTATTGCCTAGTGTCCAATCCTCCTAATCCACTAGTACTTTCTTGCTAAGTAATCTACATATTTAACACCTAAATCAAATCTCAA
Organism: Zingiber officinale; assembly: GCF_018446385.1. NCBI lineage: Eukaryota > Viridiplantae > Streptophyta > Magnoliopsida > Zingiberales > Zingiberaceae > Zingiber > Zingiber officinale. The sequence goes on from NC_055990.1 coordinate 24,456,948, forward strand.
GGATTAACTTTAAACCCTTTGATATTAGCAAAACACAGATTCAATTATCTGTACTATCTGCACTACCAAATACAAGATATCATCAAGTACTCGACAAGCCAGTGCATATGTTCACGTACAACAACACTCAACTAATTCATAGTAAAACAGGAGTCTTTTATTTTTTGTTCCACCATCAATTATACGCTAACTTTTAGTTCAATAACCAATTTTATCTCTGCATTATTTTCCCATTACATTTGTGACTGTGCTTCATCTATATGAGCAAAACTTCATTCAATTTGATATCGCAGTTCAATGAGCTTGTGATAGGGAGTGGAGCAGTCTCACATAAAATTCTCCGCACAAAATTTCTAGAGAGAAGAAAACTCTGCCATTAGGACCACAAAGTTCTTTGTTTGTTTTGGCGCATTATGTTATTATTTAGATTCTTACTATTGCCCTCCCTTTCGTAATCTCTGGTATCTCTAGGTCATTGGAAATAAAGCTAGAAGGTTTTATTGTACAACAGCTCTATTGTTTTCGGTTTCTTAATTTCTGAGAATTAGGAAATTATGATAGGGAAGCCTATGAAAGACCACTTGAGCCATTGTCCACTAATGAAACATCAATTCCCTCATTTTTGAGCCACTCAGTATGCAAAATGCCAGCAAGGGACTTGGATTTTTCTATGAATTAAAGGCTTGAGAGAACTGACAGATTCACAAAGAAACAAAACTCTGAATCATATTCATTTCCTAATTCTAGGATGGAAACCTAGATTGTTTCAGTAGATTGAATTTTATTTATTAATTCTTCCAAACAAAAATTTGACAGAAATATTATTATAATAATTCTTTAACTTATTTTCTTATCTATATTCATTCCATCCCTTTAATCGGGAGCTAACTCTGACCAAAGTTTGACACTTTTAACCATATCCATGTGCGAGCATTAATTTTCATCACATTTTGAACTCGAAGACAGCTCACGAAGCGCTGACAGCTTGCGCAATAACCCCACCCAGAGATTCATTACCGACCGGCCGTATTCTTAAAAAGTCCAAACCACAAAATCCACCTTCTTTCTACGAAAATTTCCATCAAATATTTAAATCTTCTGTCCGATTTATCATACGACGGCTGGTTCGGTCCCACGTGAAGCCTCATCCTTATGGTTAATGTTTTCGGTCCCCGTTGCCTCGGGGGTAAATTTTCTTCTATTTCGCTTATGCTCCGAGGAAGTTATCACGTGAACATGAAGCTCTCGCGTTTGTGCACTGTTCATAATGGTTCGGCACCGAAATGTTTGAATTTTGAGCAAAACCAGCTTTAGCTAGCTAGTGACCACTGCTCCATGCATGCCTTGCATTTTCTTTTTCAAGTTGTCCAAATCTGACAACAGTGGTCGCCAGACGGACTGGACGAGGTCTGACTTTTAGGGAGTGAATTAATTAACCTTTAGGTATATATAGTGAAGAAAGGTGGTCAATTCCTGAATGAAACCGAAAAGGTTGCTGCAGCCTAGCCGGCCCAACCTTTCGCCTACTAAGTCCAAATGTTCGCGGGGAGTGGTTGCCATCACCATGATCAACAAGAGGAAATCAAATGATATATATGCAATCTAGTGAGCTCACATGTTTTGTTCGACGTCTGTATGTCAACTACTAACCTATATATCCCCATCAGGTACAGCCCAATCATTGAACTCACTCCCTTGAAAAAGCTGATGCCCAATTCAGCCTGCCAGATCGTCCACTGTTTCTCTCCATCAATCATTGTTCAAGACGCATACTTAGAAACTCTCCCATTAATTAATGCATGCCTGTGAGTTTGCGCCCATGTGTCATCAGATTGTTCAAGATAACCCCAAATTAAAACACATGCAGGGAAGTCTGAGCGAATCAGCAGAAGCTGCATAATAGAGATGCCTACTGATCATTTTATGCTTCACATGGAAAAAGAGGGTTGGGAACTGAGTATTGACGTATCCGGCCAGGTGAGGTGGACTCACCGAAAGCCTACAGGCGTACGTAGCATCATTTGCTTATTAATTAAATTGAGGCAGGTGGGTAGCATGATTGTTGACACATCGCAACAACAGTTTGAAGAGATCGTGAGGACAGGCTTTGTACACGCATATAAATATATATATATATATATATATCCTTGAAAGTTCATAGATTCCACTGCATATAATATAGAATACTGTGGATTAGTCCCCATCAGGCAGAACATGCATGAAGAAATAGCTAAATCCACATGAGCAAATAGTTCCTCTGCACTTTTAGGCTTTAATTTGAAGCGTATGTATAAGGAAGGGTTTAGTGCACATCCTTTTCTAGCTATGAATTAAGATGAACTCGTAAATTCATAAGACATTAATGCATTTGATGCATGCTGTGATTTCGCACAAATAAACTCAACCAGCTGGTAGCTAGCGCTGCTGGTTATAGATTCCAGCCGGCCATGAGCGTTTTTCAGGAGTACATGCATGTGGGGAAGACAGACAGTTTAATTCAGTGGTAATTTTTCACACAAATAATTACATTTTTGGATCTGAACGGAGAGGATCATATCAGTCTGTCATATTATTGAGGGAAGCAGCTTGAATACTCTATTGCAAAGTTGGCAGGAGTTATCAAACGGGAGCAACCCACTTGTATTATAATTGCATGCAGTTTCCCACAGGATGGCTAGCTATGATGAGGCCACAAATTAGGCCACTTCTATATATCACCACCTGATCATTCCTCATCAGACTTCATTAAACTATATTAAGCTTAGAAACTGTCGACTCTCACTCCCACTTAAGTTTTATTTATTAAAAAAGAAAAGGAAAAGGTAAAGGTAAAAAAAAAAGAGACTATAATATAGCTGACATGTTCAGATGTATGAACTTAGCCGCCTCAATTTTATAACTAATGGATGTCTCTTCACCACATTGCCATTTTAATCAATGTATACAAACTTTAGCTTCACGGGCTATAAATGCATAGTAATAGTTTGTACAAACTTGTCAACTCTCATTCACAACTCTCCGCAGTACTCCCTTCTCTTATCTTCTCTCTCCCACAACAATGGCACAGCATCATCGCCTTCAAGCGTGGGATTGGGAGTCGCCTATGAGTTTTCAGTATCAGTATCAGCACCTCTACCAAGGTGAGCAGGGAGAAGCCTGCAAAGAGCTCATGTTCGAAAAACCTTTAACTCCCAGCGACGTAGGCAAGCTCAACCGGTTGGTGATTCCGAAGCAGCACGCGGAGAGGTACTTCCCCCTGGACGGCGTCTCTGGCGAGAAAGGCCTCTTGCTTAGCTTGGAAGACGACTCGGGCAAGATATGGCAGTTCCGGTATTCTTACTGGACCAGTAGCCAGAGCTACGTGCTCACCAAGGGATGGAGCCGCTTCGTTAAGGAAAAACGGTTGGACGCCGGCGATGTCGTTCTCTTCGAGCGTCGACGGGTTGGCGGTGATCGGCTCTACATCGGTTGCAGGCATCGGGGGGATCCGGCGGCGGCAAACACTGCTGCAGGGCCGTGGAACACACCTTACTATGCGTCGAGTGTCTCGGTGCAACATCAGTACTCCTCTCTTCATGCAGGTTCCGACACCCCGATCTTAATTTTGAATTGGAAATCCATTTTATTTTTTGTTTAAAATTATATATGACAAGAAAAGGGATTGCCTTTGCAGAGGAGCAAAGGGATGAAACAGGGGTGCACAAGAGTGAGACAGTGGCACCGTCTAACTCAAAGAGGTTGAGACTGTTTGGTGTAAATTTAGATTACTGGCCGGAGCCAGAGCCAGAGCCTGTGCAGGCCTCCACCTCATGGTTAATCTAGCTAGCACCAGATCTCAGAAATTGGTTAGTCATGATTTTAATTATCAGTTGTTCAAGCTAAGGCAAGTTACTAGTTCTAACCAAAGGTTTCTGTCTGCATTATTTGCACAGCAACAGGAGCTGCTAGGGAAAGCAGTTGAGGTGGAGTGGTAGAGATGGGGAGAGGGAGGACATCCGAGGCCATGCTCACGAATCCCACCGAACCGATCTCGTAGCAAAAAGGAGAGGGGAGAAGATATCCCTGGTTTTACAGGCAATCTCTGCTTCCATTTCTTTTTAGTTTTTCCCTCTAAACAGCTCTCTCTGTAAAGGGCTGTGTCAGATCTGATGTACGGGGTCTTGATGTACGGGGTCTTTGGTGAAGTTTCAGAAAACATCAGATTGAAAAGGAGCAGAATGATACTTCAACTTGTAGCACTGACTCACACTCTTGTTAAATTTGTGTGTGTGTCTGTTTTTAATTTCCCATTTTTCAGGAAAAATCTACAAAATCTGATGGGGTTCTCGATCTCTTTTGCCTCTCGCTCATAGTTTACCATTTTTTATGCCTACATACTTGAGACGTCCCGTGAAGAGCGTGATATATTCTGAAATCTCCAACAAAAATAATGACAATAATATTAAACAAACAAAACAAGAGAGGTTGCCTAGAGTCGTGGGGAAATAAAGGTGCATGCATCCGGAGCTTCTTACCTTGTGTGTGCCAAAAACAGATAAGACATCTCCATGTTTTGCCTCCTTTCTACTATATAGTATAGTATAACAAATTCAAAGTACTTAGGCACATACTTTTGCTAAATGCAACCCCCTCCCCCTACAGTAGTGTATTATTGTAAGCTCAAAGTGCTTGATATGTACTTTTCCTAAATGGTCTCCTCACACATTGCTAGTGTGGAATGCACATGTGACTTGTTAATAAACTAATTAATTTTCTAATGTTGGATGATGGAGTGAAGGAAGGCTTCCTATATGCAATTAATCAAGTATGTCATGTACAGTGCCTTAACAAAGTGTCACATTTCATCTCATGTGAGTGTACTCCATCGTGCATCCACATATTATGGTGTGGGTTGTTAGAGTTCTCATTTGGCTTTGAACATGAACTGGACCTTTATATACTTCACAAGTAAGTTTACTATTTAGAAAGCATATGTTGCTTCCACTGAGTTAATCTTTTTCAGGGTATTAGTTGTGACTTCTGAGAAATCTAAATTTAAATGTCTTAATTTTCTAGACTAAAATGTCTTCTTGCTTCTCATGTTTTAAAAATTGTCATAGCTCTCTTTATAGAGACATGTTAAGTAAGAAGAAATTCACAAGGTTAGACAGACATGGTAGATTCCCAGCAACTTAAAGCTACCTTGTCTCCTACTTTAGCTAATCCTCCTTTAATTTAGATAAATTGTAATCCAGGCCTGTCACTGGTGCATATATAAGAATGCTTCGTTGATGTGACAACCTTGATCAGGAATTGTATAATCAACAACCTGTAAAGTCCCCAACAGAAAAGCTTATAGTAAAACCAAAGCAAACATGATAACCTAAATTAAACCTTAGAGTCTCCATCAAGTTGATTCCTTCAGCCTCTCATGCGTTCGACTAGACAGACTTGCATGGTCCTAATCTTCTCCTTTTTCGTGTTTATTTAATATTACTCGGTGGAAACCATCAACTCTGTAAATTTTAAAGACCAGAGATGTCGGAAGAAACCACGACACAGAATTTGCATCACCAAAGATTCATTTGACTGAGGCTTTATAGTGATATATACTTGATGCAGCCATATCCACTGAAGGATGATCTTGTCTGCCTCAAACAAAAGAGCCATGTGAAAGGCAGTTTCTTCCTCCTATCATTGCAAAGCAGTGCCAGAACACCTGAGCCCATGGCACATATCGATCGAGCCAGGACTTGCGATTCCACCACTTGATTCCCGAAAACCTCCACTTGTTTTACTTGTTTTCTAACTGAGGGATAAGACAGTAGTTAGAGTTACTGATACGAGCTGTGCTTTTAAAGATGAAGAATATTAATCTGAGAACTGAAAACAGATTGGACTAAAATTTGAACCAGTTTAATGCATAACCACAACTCACAAAGAGAAACAATAAAGGCAATTAATGAGATTGTTGCTGTGGAATTGCAAGATGGTCAAATTGCATCCTCATTTTAAGTTGTGGTACAGGAATTTGTCTCTCATTTTCAGTCACAACTTGGATTGCCTACACAAAGATTAGATTTTCAACCTTCTTGTTTGCAACATGGCAGGTTTCTCACATTGGATCAGCAATCCTAGCTAGTAAGGATGCCTTCACATGAGGAAATAACTATTATACTCTTTAGCATTGGGGATCAAACAGCTCCGGGGTCGGATGGGTATGATTTCAAGTTTTACAAGCAGACATGGGATGTAGTAAAATCTGATTTTATGGCTACAATCAAGGAATTTTTCACATATGGAACCACACACTAATAATGGAGGTATCTATGAATATTTCAAAGGGGCCAGGACGGATCTAAGAATTAGAGTTGGGGAGACTTGAACTTAATGTAATAAAATATGTCTTATTTATTGAAGACGAATATTCTTATCAATGAAATTTCTAGAATCATTTTTTTAAACCAACGATTCTAACTTTCAAATTTTGTACCCAATTACTCTAACATATCTAGTTTACAAGGCTCCATCTTTAGATATGAACATCTTATCTCATCTCATACATTAACATAATATTCACATATCTATTTTTTATCCAAATCTCGTTAAATAAATAGAGGATGATTGATGATCGTCGCTAGGAGAGGAATTTTGAAATTGAAGGAATTAGGCACTCAGAATTGGAAAACTTTCACTAAATTAATGTTGCATTTAGAGACGGTAGGAATTGAAGTGCTTTAACCAGTTTGACAATATCTCTTTTTAAATAAAGAGGATATAAGTGTCTTTCCTTTAAACAAATAATAGCCAATCAATTTATAAGGATGAGAGGAAAAGAGAATGGAAGTCTTATCATTTTTTTTACGGTCTTGGCTAGCTCTGACGATAAAAAAAAAGGCAAAACAAAAACTGCTCTTTTTGGAGAGGAAGAAGAACTAGAGTTGTTGTTAGTTGGGGGGAAACAACGAAAGGAAGAGAAGAAGAAGGTTTGTTACTCTTAAGAAGAGAAAGAAGAAAAGAAAGATGCTATTGGAGAATGCGAAAAGAAAAGCAACTAAGTTATAGTTGGAAAGAAAAAAATAGGGAGAAGGAAGGAGGAGAAGAAGAAGCCGACGCATGGAGGCTTACATGTGAGGTGATGGGAGCGAAGCTGCATATGTGGAAGAAGAGAATAAAAAAAAAAGAGGAGAGAATAGGTTTTCTTAAAATTTCCTAATTCGTTTTAAATCGATTGAATCGATTTAACCCAATTAAACTTGGTTCGACCATAACTTGATCAAATCAAGTCCAAATCAACCTTGGTTTGGACCAACATACTCCTTATCTCTACTCCTACTTGATTGATTTTGTTCGACCCCAATCCGATTTTAATTCAATACCTCCATTTCATGTCCGATTCACTTATTCATTTTATTAAAAAATTCAATACTTATCAAAACTTATATAGATAATAAAAAAAATGACTGGGCAATAGCCCAGGATACTACATGCAGCTATCTCTAGCCAGAGTGTTACGGCAAGAAGAAGATCCATTCTCAACTTACATATTTGACATATGTATTGAGGTGCTAGGCAAGAAGTTGTGCCAACGCATATCTATGGTCCATTTTAATCCTCATCCCAAATGTGCATATTTGAGAATCATCCACTTGGCTTATGCTGATGATTTACTACTATTCACTAGAGGGGACACAGTCTCACTACTTTGATCACTTGTATGCAAGAGTTTGGTAAGATGACAACTTAATTAGGTAAACCATCTGAAATCTAACATCTATATGACAAGAGTTGATGAGCAAACAAAGAGGGACCTCTTAGCCATCATAGGTTTCTAGGAGGACGCTATGCTATTTAGATATTGAGGCATTCCATTGACATCAGCAAAACTCAAGATGGCTAATTATTCACCTCTACTTGATTCTTTGGTCAAAAGAATCAATTCATGGCCAAAACACACTATCTTACGTAGGGAACGCTCAATTTATTGCCTCAGTTCTTCAAGGAAGTTGAATGCTTTTGGATGTCCATCCTACCAACTTCCATATGACATTATTGATTGCATCTACAACATTTCCAAAGCATTTATATGGACATCTAAGCACCCATTGATATTATGGGTTGAGATGTGTAAACCTAAGGATAAGGGAGGAATGTGATTTCGAGATATACAAGTTTGGAACCTAGTCCTACTTGCTAAGATACTCTGGAGAATATAGGATAAACAGGACACCCTTTGAATTAAATGGGCACACCCCACATACCTAACAAAAAACAACCTCTAGGCTTGGCATGCAAAGCATATGACTGTTCATTGATCAAGAAGCTACTACAAATCATGGACATTATCTTAGAGGCATCTAGCACATCAAAAACGGATTCACAGTGGCTAACTGACTGGTTTATGCATGGAGGAGGTAGGGTGGCTAGAGCATATGACTTCTTCAGGAGGACAAGTGCAAAGAAGTCATGGGTGAGCATTGTATGAAAAAGTTACCTACAACCTAGTCGTGCTTTCATTATCTGGATGTTGGCACACAAGAGGCTCCATGCCAAGGACAAAATTGACTATCTTGAGGATAGGATGCACACCTTTTGTGCCTTGGAGATGGAGACTTAGGGACATCTATTTTTTTTATGTGCCCGTATTGTTGAACCATGGAGAAGGATCAGAGTGTGGCTTCACATGCCCAAAGAGATGTCAACCTATAGAAGGATGCTCAGGGGTCTTCAAGCAACACTGAGATGCCTGTATAACACAACTTCACATGCATTGCAAATGCTCTTAACCGCAGCATGTGATGCACATTGTCGTTGTCTTATGACGTTCAACAACTTGTAGTTGTGAAGCGAACAATGCACGATGTGGATAGCATAATTATGCGCAGTGGAAAGTCATATTTGTTGTAGTAAAAGAGTCTTATAAATGCTGCTTTAGTTAACAGATAAGAACTAAATCAGTATTATAATATCATTAACATAGACTAAAAGAATGACAATACCTTGCTCAGTCTTGTGAAGGAATAAGATGCATCAAACTTGCTTTTTAGAAAAGCAAACTTGAGTAAGGCATAAATGAATTTCTCATACCATGCATGTGGCACCTACCATACAATGAGTGATACAATTTGCACACGACAAAAGTAGAGTTAGAAATTAAACTTGCAGGAGGACGCATATAAACATCTACCTTGAGATCTCCATGAAGAAATGCATTCTTCACATTCATTTGGTGTAAACTCTAATTTTATGAAGCTGCAATAACCAAATAGTGTGTATGGTAGTCATTTTGGCCACTAGAGCAAAAGTCTCCTCATAATTAACTCCATATTCTTGATTATTGCCAAGAGAAACAAAGCAGGCTTTGCACGTATCTAAACTCCCATCAGACTTGACCTTAATAGATTAAACCCATTTACAACCAAGTGGAGCTACAACAGCAGGACAGTCAACCACTTCCCAAGTCTTATTAACTTCAAGAGGGCATAATTCTTCTTGCATGGCCTGCTGCCAACATTCCACCTTGACTGCCTTTGAATGTCTAGTAGGAACAGTAATGGAAGAGAAAGTAGCCAAGAGGGTAGATGTAAGATTACTCGTGTTATGGGATGGAAATCCATATTGATCAGGAGGACCAGTAATTTTTGTGGAATGTCGCAAGGGACTAACTGACAAGGCAGGTGTGAAAGGGGTCATCATGGAAGATCTCCGATGGTAAACAATGCTTGGCTTAAACCTTGCAACCTGAGTATTAGGAGCACCAGAAGTGTCATCAAAAAAAGGCAAGAGCTAAAAAGAAGACTGTGGAGATGAAGAAAGAGGAAAGAAGTATTGATTTTCAAAAAATAAAACATTCCTTGAAACATAAACCCAATTGGAAGTGGAATCATATCACAAAAAACCTTTTTGTTTGACATTGTACCCTAAGAAAGCACAATGAATAGATTGAGTAGAAAGTTTGTCTTTCCTTTTGAGGAAGTTACTTAAAACAAACAAACCCAAAAATGTGAAGACTTGTGTAAGTAGGAGACTATGATACAACTTAAAATATGGAGATGCTAAATATAAAACTTTAGAAGGAAGTATATTGATGAGAAAAATGACTCTAGTGAGCGCTTCTACCCAAAACTTAGGAGGAACAAATGACTCAATTAGCAAAGTCCAAACACAGATGACAATTCTTTCATTCAATTACTCTATTTTGCTCTAGAGTATAAGGACACAAATGCTGAGAGATAATTCCTCTAGATTGTAGAAAAAATTGGAACTCATGAGACACATATTCCCCTCCTAAATCAGACCTAAGAATTTGTATATGAGCAGAAAATTGAGTTTGAATGAGAGTTATAAATAGTTTGAACATAGAAAACACTGTTGATTTATGGCATGGAAAATAAACCCATGTATATTTGCTATAATCATCAATAAAGGTCACAAAATATTGTAATGAGCATAAGAGATGGTAAGGACTATGTATTATTTTAAAGTTGTGTGTACTCTACTAGCTTCAGATTGAAAGGATAAAATTTTACTTTTACTATGTTTACAAGTTGCATAATTAGAAAACGCAGTAGAAGAATGCATTCTCTTATGTAATAGACTAGATTTCAACAAATAAGAGAGAATCCTAGAGTTAGGATGACTAAGACACTTATGCCAGACTTCATTGGACACTAGACTTATTACAAAATAAAACTTGGACAAAAGATGAGGAAAAACTGTGAGGAATAGGTAATTGCAAAAAACAAACGTCCATGCTTAGGTCCCTTTGCTATCAATTGCCTTGACATCCGATCCTGCAAAATACAACCATTATGAATAAAAAAATGAACATCACAATTTTAATCCACAAGTTGACTAACAGATACTAATTTCATAGAAAGATTAGGTGATACCAAAATATCCTTAAAGGAAGAAGATACATCACCCACTGCTGTAATTGATAGATCACTACAATGCATTAGCTGTTTGCCACAATATTCTATGATATTACTTAATCCATGAGAACAATTAGTCATATGATTAGAGGAACCTAAGTCTACAATATACAAAGTAGATATAGAATTAGTACCTTGAAGTCCAAGTGCTAAAATTCTTGCACAATCATTTCCTACACTGACTCTCGAGTTAGAGGAGGTGTTGTAGATTGTAGGATAGTAACAAGAGTTATTGTAGCAACAACTGAGATAATAAATGGTAAAGCACCAGTAATAACCACAATATGATAGGCTGTAAAATACCGAAAATAGGCAAATATTAATAAAGGAATTTTCCATAATTTTTGAAAATTTTTTGGAAATGTTTCGGAGCTCGTATGGACGAGTTAACGGGGACAAGAACGGGGTCCGGAAAAGCCTGTTTAGGCTACTCGATTTAAGCGAGAAAAAGATTATATATATATATATCCTTTTCTTTTTATTTCTTTATTTCTTTTCCTCTGCTTTTGTCGCCGAACCCGAGCCGTCCCGCACCCCTTTCCTTCTTCTCCCCGACGCCGCCGCGCGCCTTCTCCTTCGGTGCCCTAACCGCCGGCCACGGCGGTTCCTCCCTTTATCTTCTCCTCTTCTCGGTGAAGCCGAGCTATTCTCCTCAGTCCTAGTTCTCCGACCGATTTCTCCTCTCGGGCTTGCGACCCCCTCGTTTCTCTCCTTCCCGGTGCACAACTTCAACCAAGGGCAGATCCGAGCCCTAGTTTCCCGATCGCCAGCCACTCTCCTCGGCCTATCCTCTGTGCCGGCAACCGAGCCATAGCGCCGACTTCTTCCCGACGCCTTCTCTGCCCGAAGCCGATCACCTCTTCCTCGCTTGCCCTAGCGAGCCCTCCTCCGCCGACTTCTTCCACTGTGCCGAGCCCTAGCATTGGCCTCCTCCACGGTGCTGTGCCCTAGATCGCTGGAATTCAGAGGTTTGAGAAGGTTTTTAGTTGGGAGCAGCAACCCTAGCCTTGGTGTGTTTGTCCGTGCCCTAATTTCACTGTTGTGTCTTCCTTCAGCCACCTCCTACAGTGAAGTCTCGGCAGAGGAAGCAACAGGCAGTCACCTTCTAGTGGCGGACAGCCCAATTCAGCCACAAGTCTTGATCCAACAGCAACAAGGTAAGGATTTGGTGATTCTAGGTAGCTGTCAGTGGAAGTTTTTATAAGGTTGTAAGCTTTGCGTAACAATTGTGAGGTTTTCTTGTTTTTGTTTACAGCAACAAAACAACCCTTCTCCGGTAGGAACTATCTGGCTGTGAGTTTGAGGTAAGATTTAGGGTTTTGGACTTTGTTGTAGATGTTTGCTAGTTGTGTTGGCATTATATGTTAATTTGGAATCGTGTGTAGGTTTCAATTGAACCCGAATAGTAGAATGGTTAAGGTTAAGGAAACTAACTCTAGTTAACTTGAGTTATATTTGATTAGGGTTTTACTCTAATTTTAGGATTAGAGATTGTATTTAGCTATTTATGAGAAGTGTAGCTAAATAAAAAGATTTATTGTTTGACATAGGACTGTGACGCGAGACGAGTATCTCGGAGTCGGACTGGACCTTTCTATTTTATCGGAGGCGGGTACTTTTGACTTATTGTCTTTGATATGCTTAGTAATGGAATTAACATGTTTCATTAATTATGTTTCTTATCTATTCCGGTTAATCACTACCCAAATCTTGGTACATGGTTGATTGATTGATTTGTTTTGCATCCCATGTATACTTTACCTGTCTATACATGCATATAGGGGTAGTGATATGCCATGCTTAACCATGTTCAGGACCTAGGTTTTATACCTTCTGTATACCTTTGGATTGTTTTGGATTCGTTGACATATGATGCATTTTTATATATATGTGGATTAGGTCAGGATATTCTTGTGGTTAGTGTCATGCATCATTTGCATGATTGCATGCTGTGCGATAGTCCGCTCCATTATTGTTGAGCACATCGCCAGTTACATGGATCTGCACACACCACCACTCATGGGTTAGTGGTCGATTCAGGCTGAGTGTGTTGCAGCAGGGACTCTATTAGGCACCGTTGGTCTGCTCATGGGTAGTGTGACACAACGTGTTATCCGGCAGGGATTCCTCCCCGTCTTTGAGTACCGGGAGATGAGAGCATTGCGCTCCCCCATTTATGATTTGGGGTAGGAGGATAGGTGTACTCCGACAGCATCCCGTCCACTCGGTCACTCATCAGGAGTAGTGACGACAGAGTGCACGGTTGTCACAGCCCTACCCACTCGGCCTCACTTTTATATGAGATGATCGACTGGCGTCAGGGGTGACCAGGACGCATCATTGACATCATATGCATGATGCATTTATTGCTTGTGTTTGTGCTTACTGCATTTATATGCTGCATATTGTTTGGATACCTATGTTTGACATGCATACAGGATTCCTATACCACTCGGACTGTTTGTCCTTATACCCAGGTCCTGGTTAGTACAATTTCTCTCCTGTTTACTTCAGATGCATATTTTTATCTTTCTTTTATCAGGAGACTATACGCATGATTAGTGCTAGGTGTTATTTCTTTACTTTGCATGTCAATTGTACCTGCTGAGTGTTAGACTCACCCCGTCTCCATTGTTGATATTTTCAGGTTGATGCTGTCAGGAGAGAGTTCCAGTTGCTGGTCCCTGCAGACCTCGAGGATGTGATTAGTTTTCGTTTGGTTCCCTTTTCTGTTCTAGACTGTTTGAACTTGTTATGTTCTGGATTTATTTACTTATGGACACGGTATAGATTTTATTATATCGATGGATTTGGATTTGGTTTTTATTCTACTACATGCCTGCCTGGACGGCAGAAGAGGTGAGTTCGTCGGTTTTGAGCTTTACGAGTGTAGTTGAGTAGGGTGGTTTTTCGAATCAGAGTATTACTACTTTGTTTGATCATATATAACTGCGTGGTGATGTTTTATTTTGTTGTTATTATTCCAGCCGCCTGTGGCTGAGGTATTTGTGAGATGTAGAAAAGTTTCAGATTGTCCACCGTATAGGGGAGATGCTGCCGAAATTTTCTCGGACAGGGACTCCTCTGGGGCGTGACAATTTAGTGGTATCAGAGCACAGTTTTACGATCTTTTGTTTTCACATTCTGGATGTTTGGGATAACCTGATACCAATTTATTTACTTGGTATCAGAGCGCCAAGTTTGGCGTTACTGGTTGGATTTTTGTATTTTTGGATTTTCGTGATTTATCTGATACCAATTTATTGGGTATCAGAGCGGGTTATGATACCTGCTTTTGGTGTTCTGGAGATTTATCGGATACCGGTAGTTGGTATTCTGGATATTTGGGTTAGCCGGGTTTGCGAGTCAAACTAGGCATTTTCGGATTTTCGATATGGTTATGTTTTGGAATTTCCGTTTCGGATTTATTTGGATTTCCGGCGATATTCTCGTTCGGAATTTTGAGGTCAAAAGTTGGGAACATCTCCAGACAGCAAATAGGTATGTTTTTATTTTATGATTTTTATACTTGTAGTAATATCTGTAATTTAATTTAACAGATATGAGACGATCTACACGTATTGCTGCGAGACGTGGTGCTGGACGACCACGTGGGAGGACCACGGGATCTCTGGATATGCCAGAGATGCCCACTGTTGATGAGCCTGTCAGTCAGGGACAGACTCAGGATGCGGCGGGAGCGTCGGGCTCTTAAATCCCGATAACTCCTGTAGAGATACCTATTTTGGCCACACCGACGGTATCCACGCCTACCCTGTTTACCGTACCATCAGGGGTACCATTGGTGTACCCGACATCTGCTCCAGCGCAGCCTACAGCGTATTCAGTACCACCGCCACATGGACCTACAGTGTACCCGACACCAGTGACACCTGTACCCCCAGTGCCTACAGTAGCAGCAGCTGCTCCACATCAGGTATCTTTTCCTACCGTACCTCCAGCTGCCACCACTTTTGTTCCCCAGGCCGTACCACCGACGGCTTATGCTCCGGTATATACAGCAGCACCGGGAGTTCCTCCTCCGGTTTACTCCACGGTACCACCTGTAGTAACAGCTCCAGTGTTTCCGCCAGCTCTTGCAGTCGTCCCGACACAACTCACTGATATCGTCGCTGCACGAGCTAGGATTCCAGCACTGGCCGAGTCGATGAAGACTCGTTTCACTCTTTTCCGCGGAGATCTCGATCCGAGTATGGCTCTGTCATGGATAGAGACTATGGAGCAGACTTTTTTTCTATATGGCTTGCTCCGAGTGGGAGAAAGCAGAGCTGGCTGCCTATCATTTACGGGATGAAGCTAATGCCTGGTGGGTTACTCAGCGTTCTAGTATTGGTGAGCGCAACGTCACATGGACCAGGTTCAGAGAGGCTTTTGAGAGCCGCTTCTTTCCACTGTCTTATCAGATGGCTCGCCGACAGAATTTTATGAGTCTGAGGCAGAATAATCGCTCAGTGACCGAGTATAATACTGAATTCCTTCGGTTGGCTCAGTTTTGTCTAGAGTTAGTTGCGGAGGACAGAACTCGCATGATGCAGTTTATACAGGGATTGGATGGTTATCTGCATGTACAGCTTGCCGGATTAGGGATTACATCTTACTCTGATGCATTGAATCGAGCTTTGATGATAGAGATAGTTCGGCAGACCGCATATCTGGACAGGAAAAGAAAGCATACGGGTCAGACATCAGGGCAGGTCCAGCAGACACAGGCGACAGGACAGCCTCAGAGTAGTCGCAGACGGTCAGGTCAGGGTACTTCTGGGGCGTCTCGTAGGCCTCAGAAATCAGGGCGGTCTTCTACAGGACGTTCCCGGTTTTCTCAGCAGAACCGGCAACCACCTTCCAGTGATACACATTGTTTCAGATGTGGATCCAGAGATCACCTCGCCTCAGCTTGCTCTCTGGGACAGTCAGTTTGCTATTATTGCAAACTGCCTGGACACCAGAGCCGAGAGTGTCAGCTGAAGGCTCAGCACACAGTTGCAGGAGGGTCAGGTCAGAGGGGACAGTCTAGTCAGTCAGGGGCATATCGAGGGCAGAAAGCTCAGTCTTCACAGCGTCAGCAGGGAGCAGCTCCCTCAGCAGCAGCATTTGGCATGCTTGGACAGGAGTACTCAAGTGCTTCGGTAGCACCCCAGAGTTTTGTTCCAGGACCTTATTATCCGACTCAGGGGCAGTACCAGACTCAGTCCCAGCTAGCTGCACAGTATCAGTCACCATCCTCTCAGTCTTATCTGGCACATAGTCCGGCAGCGCCTCAGTGGCAGGCTTCTGCCCAGCCGCCAGAGACTGGACGTGTTCATGCGATTACCAGGGAGGATGCGCAGTGAGCCGACGGATCCGTTTTCCGCGGTATGATTTCCATTTATTCATTTTCCACTGATATATTGATTGATACTGGTAGCTCGCACTCTTTTATATCTCGTACATTTATGCGGGAGATTGGTAGATTACCCACTTGCAGACCCCAGCGATTGACTGTCTCTCTACCGTCCGGTGATACTTTAGATGTCACCCAGGAGATCAGAGGTTGCCCATTAGACTTTGGCAACATGATACTTACGGTAGATCTTCTAGTATTGGAGATGGTCGAGTTTGATATTATTCTTGGCATGGATTGGCTATCAGTTTATCATGCTACCGTTGATTGCCAGACGAGGGTGGTCACCTTCCAGCCTCCGAACCAACCCTCGTGGAGTTTCACTGGCATCAGAGATGACGGCATCTCGATTATTTCGGCGATTCAGGCGCAGAAGCTCATGGTTTTCTGTTATCGTTGATCAGTACTGAGGACAGTAGAAGTTCGCAGCTCTCCGATGTTCCTGTAGTCCAGGAGTACCCAGATGTATTTCCAGAGGAGCTGCCAAGTTTGCCTCCCAGAAGGCAAGTGGAGTTCGCTATTGAGCTGATTCCGGGAACCGCACCGACATCGAAAGCTCCGTATCGTATGACACCAAAAGAGTTGAACGAGCTGAAGGTTCAACTCCAGGAGCTTTTAGACAGGGGATTTATTCGCCCTAGTGTTTCACCATGGGGTTCTCCAGTTCTGTTTGTCAAGAAAAAGGATGGTACTATGAGGTTGTGTATTGACTACAGGCAGCTGAATACAGTGACCATCAGAAATAAATATCCATTACCACGGATCGAGGATTTGTTTGATCAGCTCAGAGGTACATCAGTGTATTCTAAGATTGATCTGCGATCCGAATATCATCAGCTGAGAGTCAGAGACTCAGATATTCAGAAGACAGCTTTCCGTACCAGATACGGTCATTATGAGTTTTTGGTAATGCCATTTGGGCTTACCAATGCTCCAGCGGTGTTTATGGATTTGATGAACCGCATCTTTCTGGAGTATCTGGATCAGTTTGTTATCGTTTTCATTGATGACATATTGGTCTACTCTCGTTCCGAGGAGGAGCATGCACAGCATCTTCGCACAGTCTTGGAGATTCTTCGACGACATCAGCTGTATGCGAAGTTCAGCAAGTGTGCATTCTGGCTATCCTCAGTCGATTTTCTGGGACACGTGGTTTCTAGCAGAGGTATTTCAGTTGATCCTCAGAAGATCGAGGCTGTCACCGGTTGGGAGCAGCCGAAGTCAGTTCAGGAGATCCGCAGTTTTCTGGGATTGGCCGGATATTACCGACGTTTTGTCGAGGGATTCTCGCGTATTGCTATGCCGTTGACACGTCTTACCAGGAAAGGCGTGAAGTTTACATGGTCCGAGGATTGCGAGACAAGCTTTCAGGAGCTGAAGCGGAGATTAGTGTCGGCTCCAGTTTTGGTTTTACCTTCTGGAGAGGATGGATTTGTACTTTACACCGACGCATCTCTTCAGGGTTTGGGCGCTGTTCTGATGCAGCACGGCAGAGTAGTCTCTTATGCTTCTCGTCAGCTGAAGGAGCATGAGAAGAACTACCCAGTTCATGACCTGGAGTTAGCTGCCATCATCTTTGCTCTGAAGCTATGGCGACATCATTTATACGGTATCACATTTGAGATTCTCACTGATCATAAGAGTCTCAAATACATTTTCACTCAAAAGGAGCTTAATCTCCGACAGAGGAGATGGATGGAGTTCCTGAAGGACTATGATTGTACCATTAGATACCACCCGGGGAAAGCTAATGTGGTTGCAGATACACTCAGTAGGAAGTTTAGAGGGACTTTGGCTTGCCACCGGACTTCAGTCACGGACTTGATTTAGGGTTTCTCTGAGTTAGATCTTGAGGAGCAGGGAATGACAGAGCAGGGTATTCTGGTTACCATGGTTGCTCAGTCGTCGATCAGGACGAGGATCCGAGAGGCACAGGCCAGTGATCAGCATTTGCAGTTTATTGGTAGTCAGATAGCTTCCGGGCAGCAGACCGAGTGTACACGAGACGAGGAGGGTATTATATACTTCCGAGGCAGATTATGCGTACCTCAGTCTCACCCGGTCTTACAGGAGCTACTACAGGAGGCACATCGTTCTCGATTTGCGATCCATCCGGGCGGGACTCGTATGTATCGAGACTTGAGGCGTTCCTATTGGTGGAACGGCATGAAGAAAGACATCGCGGATTTCGTAGCTAGATGTCTTGTCTGTCAGCAGGTGAAGGCTGAACACCAGAGACCTGCAGGATTACTTCAGCGGATTCCTATTCCT
The DNA here is from genome assembly GCF_018446385.1 of Zingiber officinale. Classification (NCBI taxonomy): domain Eukaryota; kingdom Viridiplantae; phylum Streptophyta; class Magnoliopsida; order Zingiberales; family Zingiberaceae; genus Zingiber; species Zingiber officinale. The sequence goes on from NC_055990.1 coordinate 24,475,533, forward strand.
GAGTGGAAGTGGGATCACATTACCATGGACTTTGTGGTGGGTTTGCCGAGGACACGACGAGGCCATGACTCGATTTGGGTAATCGTTGATCAATTAACCAAATCCGCGCACTTTTTAGCGATTCGGAGGACTGATTCCCTGGATCGATTGGCAGATCTGTATTGCCGGGAGATCATCAGGCTACATGGTGTTCCGTTGAGTATTATTTCGGATAGAGATCCATGGTTTATGTCTCGGTTCTAACAGAGTCTGCAGCAGGCCTTGGGCACACAGCTCCGTTTCAGTACAGCCTTCCATCCACAGACAGATGGACAGTCAGAGCGGACCATTCAAACGTTAGAGGACCTGCTGAGATCATGTGTTATGGATTTTGGAGGCAGTTGGGAGGACCATCTGCCGTTGGTAGAGTTTGCCTACAACAACAGCTTTCATTCGGCTATCCAGATGGCACCGTTTGAGGCGTTGTATGGTAGACCTTGTCGGACACCCGTCCTCTGGGATGAGGTTGGAGAGGCCCAGCTGTTGGGACCTCATAGAGTTCAGCAGGATGAAGAGTTGGTCCATACTATCAGACGGAGGATGTCAGAGGCGCAGGATCGCCAGAAGAGTTACGCTGATCGGAGACGCAGACCACTAGAGTTCTCTGTCGGTGACCATGTATTTCTGCGAGTTTCACCCAGGAAAGGGGTGAAGAGATTTGGCCTCAGGGGTAAGCTAGCTCCGCGGTATATTGGTCCTTTCAAGATATTGGAGAGGATCGGAGCAATAGCTTACCGACTGGCACTACCACCGTCCCTGTCAGGCATTCACGATGTATTTCACGTATCGATGCTGAGGAGATACGTGGCCGATCCGACGCATGTGCTGGCAGATATTCCAGTTCCAGTTCAGCCTGACATTACATATGAGGAGGTTCCGGTACGGATTCTCGACCGGAAAGAGCGTCAGTTGTGGAACAAGACTATCCGGCTGGTTAAAGTCGGATGGCAGCATCACTCGGACGAGGAAGCTACTTGGGAGCTCGAGGACACTATCCGAACTCGATATCCCCATCTTTTTACTGGAGGTATGTGATTTATTTACCGTTCAGCATTTATACTCTATAGCTGTTGTTAGTACTTGCTTATGGTAGATAACGAAATTTGAGGACCAAATTTTTAATAGTGGGGGAGAATGTAAAATACCGAAAATAGGCAAATATTAATAAAGGAATTTTCCGGAATTTTTGGAAATTTTTCGGAAATGTTTCGGAGCTCGTATGGACGAGTTAACGGGGACAAGAACGGGGTCCGGAAAAACCTGTTTAGGCTACCCGATTTAAGCGAGAAAAAGATTATATATATATATATATCCTTTTCTTTTTATTTCTTTATTTCTTTTCCTCTTCTTTTGTCGCCGAACCCGAGCCGTCCCGCACCCCTTTCCTTCTTCTCACCGACGCCGCCGCGCGCCTTCTCCTTCGGTGCCCTAACCGTCGGCCACGGCGGTTCCTCCCTTTATCTTCTCCTCTTCTCGGTGAAGCCGAGCTATTCTCCTCAGTCCTAGTTCTCCGACCGATTTCTCCTCTTGGGCTTGCGACCCCCTCGTTTCTCTCCTTCCTGGTGCACAACTTCAACCAAGGGCAGAGCCGAGCCCTAGTTTCCCGATCGCCAGCCACTCTCCTCGGCCGATCGTTTGTGCCGGCAACGAGCCATAGCGCCGACTTCTTCCCGACGCCTTCTCTGCCCGAAGCCGATCACCTCTTCCTCGCTTGCCCTAGCGAGCCCTCCTCCGCCGACTTCTTCCACTGTGCCGAGCCCTAGCATTGGCCTCCTCCACGGTGCTGTGCCCTAGATCGCTGGAATTCAGAGGTTTGAGAAGGTTTTTAGTTGGGAGCAGCAACCCAAGCCTTGGTGTGTTCGTCCGTGCCCGAATTCCACTGTTGTGTCTTCCTTCAGCCACCTCCTACAGTGAAGTCTCGGCAGAGGAAGCAACAGGCAGTCACCTTCTAGTGGCGGACACCCCAATTCGGCCACAAGTCTTGATCCAACAGCAACAAGGTAAGGATTTGGTGATTCTAGGTAGCTATCAGTGGAAGTTTTTATAAGGTTGTAAGCTTTGCGTAACAATTGTGAGGTTTTCTTGTTTTTGTTTACAGCAGCAAAACAACCCTTCTCCGGTAGGAACTATCTGGCTGTGAGTTTGAGGTAAGATTTAGGGTTTTGGACTTTGTTGTAGATGTTTGCTAGTTGTGTTGGCATTATATGTTAATTTGGAATCGTGTGTAGGTTTCAATTGAACCCGAATAGTAGAATGGTTAAGGTTAAGGAAACTAACTCTAGTTAACTTGAGTTATATTTGATTAGGGTTTTACTCTAATTTTAGGATTAGAGATTGTATTTAGCTATTTATGAGAAGTGTAGCTAAATAAAAAGATTTATTGTTTGACACAGGACTGTGACGCGAGACGAGTATCTCGGAGTCGGACTGGACCTTTCTTTTTTATCGGAGGCGGGTACTTTTGACTTGTTGTCTTTGATATGCTTAGTAATGGAATTAACATGTTTCATTAATTATGTTTCTTATCTATTCCGGTTAATCACTACCCAAATCTTGGTACATGGTTGATTGATTGATTTGTTTTGCATCCCATGTATACTTTACCTGTCTATACATGCATATAGGGGTAGTGATATGCCATGCTTGACCATGTTCAGGACCTAGGTTTTATACCTTCTGTATACCTTTGGATTGTTTTGGATTCGTTGACCTATGATGCATTTTTATATATATGTGGATTAGGTCAGGATATTCTTGTGGTTAGTGCTCATTTGCATGATTGCATGCTGTGCGATAGTCCACTCCATTATTGTTGAGCACATCGCCAGTTACATGGATCTGCACACACCACCACTCATGGGTTAGTGGTCGATTCAGGCTGAGTGTGTTGCAGCAGGGACTCTGTTAGGCACCGTTGGTCCGCTCATGGGTAGTGTGATACAACGTGTTATCCGGCAGGGATTCCTCCCCGTCTTTGAGTACCGGGAGATGAGAGCATTGCGCTCCCCCATTTATGATTTGGGGTAGGAGGATAGGTGTACTCCGACAGCATCCCGTCCACTCGGTCACTCATCAGGAGTAGTGACGACAGAGTGCACGGTTGTCACAGCCCTACCCACTCGGCCTCACTTTTATATGAGATGATCGACTGGCGTCAGGGGTGACCAGGACGCATCATTGGCATCATATGCATGATGCATTTATTGCTTGTGTTTGTGCTTGCTGCATTTATATGCTGCATATTGTTTGGATACCTATGTTTGACATGCATACAGGATTCTTATACCACTCGGACTGTTTGTCCTTATACTCAGGTCCTGGTTAATACAGTTTCTCTCCTGTTTACTTCAGATGCATATTTTTATCTTTCTTTTATCAGGAGACTATACACATGATTAGTGCTAGGTGTTATTTCTTTACTTTGCATATCAATTGTACCTGCTGAGTGTTGGACTCACCCCGCCTCCATTGTTGATATTTTCAGGTTGATGCTGTCAGGAGAGAGTTCCAGTTGCTGGTCCCTGCAGACCTCGAGGATGTGATTGGTTTTCGTTTGGTTCCCTTTTCTGTTCTAGACTGTTTGAACTTGTTATGTTCTGGATTTATTTACTTATGGACATGGTATAGATTTTATTATATCGATGGATTTGGATTTGGTTTTTATTCTACTATATGCCTGCCTGGACGGCAGAAGAGGTGAGTTCGTCGATTTTGAGCTTTACGAGTGTAGTTGAGTAGGGTGGTTTTTCGAATCAGAGTATTACTACTTTGTTTGATCATATATAACTGCGTGGTGATGTTTTATTTTGTTGTTATTATTTCAGCCGCCTGTGGCTGAGGTATTTATGAGATGTAGAAAAGTTTCAGATTGTCCACCGTACAGGGGAGATGCTGCCGAAATTTTCTCGGACAGGGACTCCTCTGGGGCGTGACATAGGCTTTGTTGGAGCGAGGAGGACGAGTAGAACACTCTTTAATGATGTGCCCAAATTCCTTGCAATAGTTTCAAAATTTCTCAGGGTTGTGAGGTGTAATATGACCATATTTTTTATAGCTATAGCATTGTGTTGTGTTCATGTCTCGTCCTTTCCCTTTTCCTTTTCCATATGCAACATAAGCAATTGAAACATTATTAGAAGTAGCATGAGTTTACTCCATGATTTTTTGAGTATTAATCTGTTGTTCTTAACTCAAGAGTTCGCTAAAATAGATGTCCAAAGTTGGAATAGGATCTCTATTTAATAGAGTGTTATAGTTCCGAGTGTAGGATCGAGTCACAGGTGGAGATCCGGATCCATACTTTGTCATGCAACAATTAAGGGGGAAGGGAGAGGGAAAGACTAGTCCTAAATAGAATCCAAATTACTCAATTTTTCTTCTTCTCTTTATTAATAATAATACTTCTTATATAAAGAGTCAAACATGACATGATTCAAGAAAGACCAACCTATAAAGAAAATAAGGAATCAAAAATAGAAAAACTAATTAGTTCATTATTTGTTCCTACTATAGCAGTAGTTAAATTAGGTTATTATTTATTTTCTACTAATTAGACAAGCTAATTTATTTATACTATAATAGTAGCTAATTAGGCAGTAGTTAATTTGCTTCTGACTATAGTGGCGTCCAACAAAGGCGTCCACCTCGACGTCCACATCATCACTCCCCCCTTAATGTTGAGCTTGCCCTCAAACTCGAAAGTGGGACATAACACCACTAATAGCATGGAGGGAAAATTTTCAATCAACTTCCCCCTTTTCCTCACCTTCCTTGTCATCATTAAGCACTTCAATACAAAACAGACACTTACACTTATGACCCATGGAGTAGGACTCATCACAATTAAAACAAAGGCCCTTGGCTCTCTGTTCTGTCATCTCGGCGCGAGTTAGATGCTTGAAGAATGAAGAAGGTGGAGTCTCCTTACTTATATCCCCCGTTGTCTTGCTCTTCGCCAAAGGAGGGCCTCCACTGTTGGTGTTGAACTTGGTTGTGGTCTCACCCCAATCAAGGCTTTGGAAGGGCCACACTCCATGCCAGTAGGGATGTTTACGGTGAGCACCAACCGTCATTTTATCTCTTGAACAGTATGGGATAACTCGACCATCTGCTCCTCTAGTCCTTGCTGGTGGGAGGTGATATGCTCCATGAATACTTGCTATTGTGAGATCAATCTTTCTATGAAGGCATCGAGTTTGGATGTGATAGAATCCAAGTCACCCATGATTGGCTCTGATGCCAAGTTGTTATAGTCTCAAGTGCAGGATCGAGTCACAGGTTGAGATCCAAATTACTCAATTTTTCTTCCTCTCTTTATTAATAATTATAAGTACCCCAGGTTGATTTTAATACAGTCAACCAAGTTAAGTTAGGTCCTGTTGTGTTTAATACCTTGTATCTAAGTGTGCAAGAGTTTAAAAACATAAGAAGTCGAGCGAAAGACGTAGTGGACGAAAAGGATGGCCCGAGGAGTGAGTCGACGAGTTTGGTACATCTAAGGGACAAGAAGTTGTGGAAGAGTATACCGATGAATGAGAAGGACACATGCGGCATATCCGAGGGATGAGAAGCCTAGGAGAAAGTCTGCTTAAGGTGAAGGTTGGAGTTGGGATCGGGTGAGCTCAACTCTGGATGGCCAGAGCATTATCACCCAAGCAAGCAAGGAAGAGTTAACCAGTTTTGAAGGATAACTAGGTGAGTTGCCTTGTGGAAGGTGCCTCCAACATTGTTGGAGGCGCCCTCACCCCTTTTTGTGGAAGGCGCCTCCAACCTTGTTGGAGGTGCCCTCGCACCTCCAATTAAGGCACCTTGAGTTTCCAGTTACCATTGGATGATCATTAGAGTTCGAATAAAACTCTATCCTCATTGGAGGGGCCCTGGACCCTTTTGGAGGTGCCTTTAACCAACGGTAACATATTCTAGGAGGTTATAAAAAGTCTCCTTTAGCTATGAATCAAACAACTTCTGTATTCATTTCCTAATTATTTTCTAAGCTATCAAAGAGTGTAAGAGGCTTCTCCGCCTTAAATGAAGGAGAATTTTAGTGCGCTTTCATCTACCTTGGATTAACAATTACATAGGTTATAACCAAGTAATTTCTAAGTCTCTTACTTTATGTTTTTAAATAGTTATTTTGTTAAACTAACATTGTGTCCCTGCTAATGTAAGTTAGCTCGAGATTATTAATTTTAATCGCAGGCTATTCACCCCCCCCCCCTCTAGCCGGCCTACCGAGTCCAACAAGTGGTATCAGAGGCCAATCGCATCAGAAGGACTAACCACCAACTGAAGCAACGAGATAATGGCCAGACCAAGTATCTACCCACCAAAGTTCGAGGGGGAGTTTGCTATATGGAAAAGAAAATGGAGGTATTTTTCAAAACAACTTTTGATTTATTATTAATAATGAAATATGATTTTGTATCATCTAGAGATCAGCAAGGAGTTGATAAAGATGAATACTTGTGGACCAAAAAGGAGCAAGTTGAGTTCATGGCAAATGAGAATGCAGAGTTCCATCTATTGAGCATTCTTCCGCCTCAAGAAGTCAATTAGATCGGTAGCTACGATTCAGTTAATGAACTTTGGAAAAAAATTCCTAGAACTACACGAAGGGATCTCGAAAACAAAGCTCTCAAGATGGAACATCCTTCGAAATCAGCTGACAAACCTATGGATGCAAGAAGGAGAAACAGTAGCCCAGTTGCATGGAAAGATTAAGGAGCTTATCACCGGACTAACAAATTTCAGAGAACTGGTAACAAACCGAGGTAAGTACTGGTAACAAACCGAGGTAAGGAGCTCAATCTGATATGCTCTCAACACCTTTGCTAGAACTCTAGAGTGGACTTCAATAGTAGATACTTACTACATCTCAAAGGATTTAGAGGTAAGTACTTTAGAAGAATTATTTTCTACCTTTAAATTACACGAGTCTCGACATGTAGAACCGAGAAAGGAAAAGGAGCTACATTAGAATTTAGCACTACAAGCCAAGTAAATTGGACGAGATTCAGGTTCATCAGGGGATGAAGACGAGCAAGCATACATGGTAAGAAAACTAAATAAAAATTGTAAGACTAATAAATTTAATAAGACGCAAGCCAAGAAGTTCCTCCTTGAAAGAAGAAAAGTTTGATGTTATAACTATCAAAAAGAAGGACACATAAAGGATAACTGTCTGAAGTTGAAGAAAAGGGAAAAAGGGCCAAAACTGACAAAGCACAAGAATCTTAAGGTGGTGTAGGATGAATCATCGCCATCCGAATCCGAATTGAGGCCCATACTAGAATTGCACTTACATCCAACTACAAAGAGGAAAGCATTTATGAAGGGGGAGTCACTTCAGAGAAAAACAGTAGTGAAGGGGAAGCATCTAACTTAGAATCTGACAAGATAAGTAAGGTATGCCTTCTACCTCCTCACCAATTATATAAAGGTATTAAGTTAATGTCTAAATCCTTATGTAAACTTAAAAAAATTAAAAAAAGAAGAATTTAGAATTAAAAGTTATCTTAGCAAAATCTTTCTTATTAAAAGATTTCAATAAAATAAAAGTTGAAAATGAAAAATTGAAGACTCAATATGAAAAAGGATCATGCATGTTCAAATATTTCATATGTTTCAAACCTTAGAAACAATATAGGACTAAACTGATATTTTAGATCTCACAAGGATCAAATTAGAAAAATGACTTAAAAATTTATTCCAAAAATTTATCTTGTTAATCTAGTAGGTAGAAACTTATATTGAGTGTCTAAATCATGTTTAGTTTGATTTAATTAATTTCTATGTGTACCTTAATTTTTTTAATATTGTTTATAAAATTAATTATTTCACATGCCTTATGTTAATGTTTTATTTGTGTTAAATTTTTTCGGTGGAAAATGAAATAATTGTCCATTAATAGAAAAAAATTTGAACTTTCTTTACTTAAATATTTTTTTATGGTTTTTTTAAACAAAATTCATATTTTTAAATTTAAAATTATTTTTAAAGTATTTAAATTCAAAAATGATTATTTCTCATTAAAACATTTATTCTGATCAAAATAGTAATATATTTTTCATAAAAATATTTTTTCTCTAATCCAATTTTTTCTATTCGGCTAGAAAAAAAATTCAGTATTTTTCAAAACTTAAAACTAATTTTTAAATTATTTTTGACAAAACTGGTGTTTTAATTTCTAAAATTCAAATATTTTCACTTATTCATTAAACCTTAGAATATTTATTTCCAATTTTTTCACTAACTACTCTTAATTTTTTTTTATGTGATCAAAGGGGAAGAGAGAATAAGTTAAGGGGGAGGTAATTGCATAATTGCATTGTTTTTCCTGATTATGCATATTGCAAAATTTCTTGTATTGATTGCAAATCTATTACTTGTAATGACTTTTATTATTTGTTTTTCCTAACTTAACTTAGGTTGATTCATATAAAAAAGGGGAAGATTGTAAGTACCCTGGGTCGGTTATGATATGGTCAACCAAGTCAAGTTAGGTCCTGTTGTATTTAATGTCTTGTGTCTAAGTGTATAGGTGCTTAGGAACATAAGAAGTCTAGCGGAAAATATAGCATACAAGAAGGATGATATAGGAAGTGAGTCGATGAGCTCGGTGCATCTGAGGGACGAGAAGTTACGAAAGAATATCTCGGTGGATGAGAAGGATGCACACAATGTATCTGAGGGATGTGCTTGAGGAGAAGGTCGGAGTTGAGTTCGAGTGAACACAACTTTAGATGGCCGGAATATCACCCAAGCAAGTGAGGAAGAGTTAACAAGTTTTGAAGGTTATCTGGGCAAGTTACCTTATGGAAGGCGCCTCCAACATGGTTGGAGTCGCCCTCGTGCCTTTTTGTGGAAAGTGCCTCCATTAGAGGTGCCTTAAGTTGCCAATTACTATTGGATGACCATTGAAATTTGGATAAGATTCTTTCCTCATTGGAGGCGCCCTGGACCCTCTTAAAGGTGCCTCCAATCAACAGTAACATATTCCAGATAGCTATAAAAAGCCCCCATAGAGTTAGGAATCAAACAATAACTTATGTATTCACTTCCTAGTTACTTTATATGTTATCAAAGAGTATAAGAGATTTCTCCGCCTTCAACGAAGGAAAATTTTAGTACGCTTTCATCTGCTTAGATTAATAACTACATAAGTTGTAACCAAGTAGTTTTTGAGTCTCTTACTTTATGTTTTTAAATAGTTGTTTTGTTAAACTAATATTATGTCCCTGCTAAAGTAAGTTAGCTCGAGATTATTAATTTTAATCATAGGCTATTCACCCCCTCTAGCTGGCCTACCAGGTCCAACAATAATACTCCTTATATAAGGAGTCAAATATGACACGATTCAGTAAAGACCAATTTATAAAGGAAATAAGGAATCAAAAATAGAAAAGTTAATTAAGTCATTATTTATTTCTACTATAGCAGTAGTTAAATTAGGTCATTATTTATTTTTTACTAATTAGGCAATAGTTAATTTATTTCTACTATGACAGTAGCTAATTAGATAGTAACTAATTTGCTTCCGACTAAAACGACGTCCACCTTGACGTCCACATCATAGAGATGCACAAACAGATTCAAATTCAGGTCACAATTTTATTAGAAATTGATCTCTTTGACTGCTTTTATGTACTTGTTGTACTGCCTCCACACCTTCTACATACCTTAGCTATAACAAGATCTGAATAATCATTCCACAAAGTTAGAAAACCAAAAAAATATTCTTGAACTGATAGATCCCCTTGAGTATAGTTAGCAATGGCTAACTCAAGTTGAAAACGACTTGCATTATTATCTTGATTATAGACCTGCTCTCGCATTGCCTTTGTAGTCTTATGGGGGCATAAAGAAAGAATTAAATGTGGCTCCATAGATTCAAGAATCTAGTTCAAGATTTGATTATCTTTAGCAGCCCAAGCTGCCTTGTCTCCTTTTTTGGTGCTGCCATCTATATGACCCCACAGCCCCTTACCCTTGAGCAAAGTCTCCAACTGAAATTTCCAGGCAGCATAATTTTTCTAGTGAATTTGACACAGACATGATTAGACTTCTCCATAATCACTAAGTCTATGACTACGAAGGCTAAGAGTTCTTGGATGTTGGCTCTGGTACCATGACCAAATGGTCTCAAAATTATCTTATCGTTAGAGAATGTCTTTCATTATATAGGTAATGATCCGATGATAAGATAGAGTCCGCCGGCAGAAGGTCAGGTGGTCAGTGTCCCGGGGGTTCGTTCGATCGGACGACCTATCTGTCAGACCGGCACAGGGGATACTCGACAGCTCGATCAGACACCGGACTTCCGATGCTCAAAAGGCTCAAGTATGGAGGAACGGAGGCTGAGCGGCCGTCCTGCTCGGCCGTTCAACAGACACATCCCCGATCAAGTAGGCATGGCTCCCTCGCTCGACAGGACGGAGCCAAGATAGCAGACCATGGGCCGAGCGGACATCCCGCTCGGTCCTGTCACGATATCAACCGGACGACAGACTGGCCGAGTGTCTCCCTCGCTCGGCCCAATAACAGACAAAAGGAGTAGCTGGTGAAATCCTTCTGGAAACTCACGCTACTGGCAGACGGCGTGATCGACGGCATAGTCAAGCGGAGGATCGTACGGTAGAAGCTTCCGCTGTCTTGTCAGAGATATGCTCGAGTTGTTAAGGTATGATGTCAGGGACGCTTTACTGACACGTCCTTTCACGGTAAGATTTGAGAAGTGTGCACGCCTCGACAAGTGTGCATGCACGCTCCCGGAGGCCCTATATAAGGGGCCCCAGAGTTTCATCGGAGGTATGTTCGCGACTACTGTAGCCACAATTACGTTGCTGCTCTTTTCTCTTCTCTACTTCATTCGTTTGTCGCCGATGACTGACTTGAGCGTCGGAGGACCATCACCGGGGAACCCCTCCCCGACTCGGCACTAACAACTTGTGGTTGTAGGCGTAGCTCGTAAGAGGTCCATGCCATCTTCATTCTACATCCAGTCAATGTGAGCGTCATCTCCCAGCGTCTGTCGACTCTACTCTCGGACAGGATCAGGTAAGATTACTTACTATACAAGGAAAATAAATACATAGAGTACTTCTAGAAACCTAAATATGGTAACCTAAATCTCCTATTTATGAGAGTGTATACAACCTTTGTTAGAAAATCAATTATAATATTTTACAGAGATAATTGAATTAACATAAATCTCCTATTTATGAGAGTATATACATCCTTTATTAGGGAATCAATTACAGAGGTAATTAAGCTAACACGATCTAGTGTATCAAATCGACTGCCAAGTTAAAAGAAAAATCATTCAAGTTTTATTGTGGGTGTTTCAGTTGGAGTTGCAGTTTTATTATTGGTTTTATGTGAAATTATTTTCTTGAGACAGACAGGAAGGTTAAGAAGTGAAGAAGAAGATAATAATAATTGCTTGCAAGTCTAATGCTATGGATCTGTTGATAGGAAAATACTAACAGTAGTAAAATTGTACTAAAATAATAAGTATGAGTATGTAGTAAACAGATAAATAAAAGAGAGGGCGAGAAAATGCATCTCCGGTTGACTGGAGAATTTATTGTTGCCCATGGTGTAGAAGTTCTTCAGCAAAATTCTCCGGTTGATCGCGTGCGTCGCGTTCGATTTATGGATTTCCGGCTCGAACCCCCCCCCCCAAACCACCTGATTTGGGCTCGACCCATGTATGCGTATAGGTCCCCTTAACTTTGCTAAGCAAGGATGGAAGGACTCCATATATAAAGTCTTTCAATCTTTCTTTACTTAATAATATGAGACTAAATACATAGATCTATACATTATAATAAGTAAAAAAATAATTTGAATTAAAACTCAACAGGATCATCATATTAATTGATTGATCCAACTCTTTTGTGCTTTCATTATTACAGGACTAGATGTGAAGTCTTTCACCTTCAGTTATGCTGAACAAAGGACTGCAATTGATGACCTCCATTCCTCCTGGTTTTTAAGGGTTTTTTATTTTTTTATTTTTTTTGGATTTATCATCGGCACACTTCTGTATTCGAAATATTTACTTTATTCAGAGGAGTTATTCATCAGTGTCCTTTTCTGCTAAATTATCTTGATGAAATTGAGGCTATGTCAGAAAGATCTTTTATTAAAACAAATACTCTAACATGCAGGGAAAACTTCAAGATGGAAGAACAATTGCTGTAAAGTAACTCGCAACAACATCTCAAGGAAAGAGACCGTTCTTAACCGAGATTGCAACTATATCTGTAGTGCAATACAAATTTTGTAAAGTTGTATGACTGCTGTATTGAGGAAGACGAGGATTCTGGTTTATGAGTACTTGGAGAAACAAGAGTCTAGACCCAGCAATTTTCGGTATATTAAGCAAGCAAAAGTCATTCAATATAATATACTGTGCCTTGCTCCAGTTATCAAACTTTACATGAAGCAAGGAGAAGCTCAATGATAAAGCATTAGATTTTAATAGAAACACTTAGATTTTAATGATCATGGAATTTGCAGCTCAATGATAAAGCATTAGATTTGCCCTCTTTATGTTGTAGTAATTGGATACCACTTAGAATGATATCATAATATGCTTAGCCTCGGATGGGTATTGTAGTTAGCGTATGAGGTGTTGTCATCATAAGATCTGGGGTTCGAATCTCGGTAAAGTCGAGATAAATGCCTCCCTTATGTGCTAGTCACTATTCCAAAGACCAGTAACCGCCCGTGATTTACCTCCTCCGTGTTGACCTTGGAACAGGTTGGCGGGGGCGCTGAGGGCGAGCGTATTCGCCTTTTGCCACCATAATATGCTTAGCCTCTACCTGTATAATTGAGTTGGTACTTGGATGGTAAATTTACATTACAGGAGTAAAATTCGAATCCCCTGAGATTTATTCAGAATAAGTTTCTCCCATTTAGAAGATCATTTGGTCCCATGATTTATCTTCCTTCCATAAGATCTTAGGGTAGGCAGTGGAGGGCCCCTGGGGCTATGGTGCAATGGCAGGACATCCAGGTTATCATCCAGTCACCCGCGATTCGAGCCCCAGTTATGATGAATTTGTAGGAATTTTTCTTCCAAATGGGACACGCAACTAAAAGATGCTAGGTTCCTGACCTGCCCGCTACGAGCACTTCCTGATTTATCCTGATGATTGATGAAAAATTTTTATGGGGCCGGACCGATTATCTTAGGCTCGACATTATCATTCTGATTAATTATTTTTTTTATGGTAGACAGTGGAGGGGTGCATGTAATGAGCGTTATCCCCTTTGGTACATATGCCAAGGTTAATTCTCATCATATAATGGCCTGCTAAATTTGATTGATTATGATACATTGTATAACTTAGAACTAAGCTCATTCAAGTGTTAAATAGATACATTTTTTATGATTTGATAATTCATAGGGATATCTGTGTCTACATGCTTGTCATGCACTTCATATTTATTTTCATGCTTTAATTTTATCTTGTTTCATTCCCTAACCTTATTCTCATTTGACTGCATCCATTCTATTGTATTAAACTAGAAAAAGTTGTCCAGGATAACGGTATTGATTAGATTCTCCGATAGATAAACCATGAATTAAGATTTGAATCTTAACTGTGATATAATATAGAAAATTTTTCCTCTAGTAAAAGTAAACTTAAGAATACTGGCAATTTAGATAGATCTTTGATCCTATTTGAAATCTGAGTCAGACAGATCATCAGATAGAATGTTGACCGAGTCGTGATGTCCCGAAGGGGAGTGTGCTGAGATGGCTCCTATGTTGACCAAGTCTTCAAAAGTCGTCTGCTCAACGTTACCTGCAGCCAACGACCGGGACGCCCCGGTCTCTGGTATCTCGAGGTTCGAGGCATATCCGACGAATATATGAGCAACAAACTAATAATATAATAATGAAATAAATAAGAGGTGAGTACGAAGAACGTACCCTGGCCCGTGGGGCGCCCTCGGATGGGACGCTGCTCGAGTTGTCGTGATCCGAAAGAGCAGACGACGCCCGATCATGATGAAGAGCTGGATCTAACGACGCAAAGTCGAATGCGGAACGGAACCGGAAGACAAGCTACAGGTCGGGATAACACACCGGCACGCAGGCCGGGAGGTACTAGCGGCACGCAAGCCAGGACATGAAATCAACACATAAACCAGAAAATGAGATCGACACGTAGGTCAGGACACGAGATCGGCATGCAGGCTGGGACACGAGATCGACACACAGGCCAGGACACAAGATCGGCACGTAGGCCGAAACACGAGATCGGCACACAGGCCGGGACACGACACACAGACGAGGTCAACACATAAACTGGAACACAGTGCACAAGCTAGATAGGCGCGAAGACCCGAACACAGTAACGACACGAAGGGCGAAGACAATCTAAATGAAAGGAACCACGCAGAATGCTGGACCGTAATTAAACATGTATGCCCGGATGGATCGGAGAGACACACATTGATGAGGACGGTCCGGAGGACATCGTCCACCGCCGGAGACGATGCTGCCTGGCTGTGGATGGCATCGACCAGCAGTAGAGGGGGCTGCGAGATGGACGAGTCTGCGGCGGCAACGCTGTGTCGACGATGGCCAACTATGAGCGAAGGAGAGAAAGCTACCAGCAGGTAGCTGCGAACGCTGGAAGGAAGAGGGAGACGGATCTGAGGCGGCTCTGGCGAGAGGAGAGGAGAAAGAGGAGCACCAGCGGGAAGCTAAGCGTGGGAGAGAAAGGCGTGTCTTCGTTTTTGGTGTCTCGGCGGCGGACGGAGGAAGGAGAGGAGCGGAGGTGGCGACCGACGACGGCACCGGCGAGGAAGAAGAGGACCAGCTGCGGTGCTCCTCTTTCTCCATGGTGAAGGGTACAGAGCCTGTAATAGTAAGAGGATGCAGACCCTCATGGTGAAGGGTGCAGAGCCTGTAGTACGCCTGATCGGGGAGCTGAGCCCCTGGTCCTTGATTGGAGAGTATGCCCCCCAGCCTGTAATCAAAAAGTGAAGCCCCTAGATCCTGATCGGGAGGTCGTACTGTGAGTCAATGATCGGGGAGTTGTGTCCCTAGTGTAAGAGCGGGGAGCTCTGTCCCTAGTGTATGAGTGGGGAGCTGGGCCCCTAGTGTCCGATCAAAGATCGAAGGCTCTAGTCTTTGATCAAGTACTAGGATCTTACTCTCTTATCAGGGAGCTATAGCAGCTCCTATAACTGTAAAAAGGGAGCAGAGCTGGTAACGTACCTAATCGGGGAGTCGTGCCAACCGGCTAAGGGTTTGTCTCGGTCCCTTGACTCACGAATACTCGTGGAGCCAGGGAAAAAACATAATGGAAAAACTAACCTGTCGGCTAGCTGAAGCTCCACTCGATCCCTCCACTCCCGAATGCAGGTGGAGTGAGGGTAGAAGATAATATGTTCGTCGGGATCATCCGGAACTGTGATAATGGCAGAGAACCTTCCGACGTCGTCCATCTTCACGTTCCAGAACATGTGGAGAAGATTCCCGCAGACGACGC
The DNA here is from genome assembly GCF_018446385.1 of Zingiber officinale. NCBI lineage: Eukaryota > Viridiplantae > Streptophyta > Magnoliopsida > Zingiberales > Zingiberaceae > Zingiber > Zingiber officinale. The sequence continues at coordinate 24,491,090 of NC_055990.1, forward strand.
CAAATTGATCCTGTCCGAAATTTGAGTTAGACGGACCGTCGTGCGAGGTGGATGGAATGTTGACCGAGTCGCAATGTCCCGGAGGGGGTGTGCTGAGATGGCTCCCGTGTTGACCAAGTCCTCAAAAGTCCTCTGTTCAACTCTGCCTGCAGCCAGCGACCGGGTCGCCCTGATCTCTGGTACCCCGAGGCTCAAGGCATATCCGACGAATATATGAGCAACAGACTAATAATATAATAATAAAATAAATAAGAGGTAAGTACGAAGAACGTACTCTGGCCCAGGGGGCCCTCGGATGGGACGCTGCTTGAGTTGTCATGACCCGGAAGAGCAGACGACGCCCGATCATGATGAAGGGTTGGATTTGACAACGCAAAGTCGAATGCAGAACGGAACCGGAAGACAAGCTGCAGGTCAGGATAACACACTGGCACGTAGGCCGGGAGGTACTAGTAGCACACAAGCCGAGACATGAAATCAGCACATAAATAGGAAAACGAGATCGGCACGCAGGCCGGGACACGAGATCATCACACAGGCCGGGACACAAGATCAGCACGCAGGTCGAGACATGAGATCGGCACACAAGCCGGGACACAACACACAGACAAGGTCAACACATAAACTGGAACATAGTGCATAAGCTAGATAGGCGTGAAGACCCGAACACAGTAACGACATGAAGGCCGAAGACAATCTAAATGAAAGGAACCATGCGGAATGCTGGAACGTAATTAAACATGTATGACTGGATGGATCAGAGAGACACACACTGATGAGGACGGTCCGGAGGACATTGTCCACTGCCGGAGACGATGCTGCTTGGCTGTGGATGGCATCGACCAGCAGTAGAGGGGGCTACGAGATGGACGAGTCTGTGACGCCAATGCTGTGCTGACGATGGCCAACTGCGAGCGGAGGAGAGAAAGCTACCAGCAGGTAGCTGCGAACGCTGGAAGGAAGAGGGAGACGAATCTGAGGCAGATCCGGTGAGAGGAGAGGAGAAAGAGCACCAGCGGGAAGCTAAGCGTCGGAGAGAAAGGCGTGTCTTCATTTCTGGTGTCTCGGCGGCGGACGGAGGAAGGAGAGGAGCGGAGGTGGCGACCGACAGCAGCGCCGACGAGGAAGAAGAGGACCAACTGTGGTGCTAGCCGCGGGACGAGAGGAGGAGGAGATAGGTGATCGTCGCCGGTGTCAAAAGGGGGAGAGGGAGAAGAGCAGTGGCCCATCTGTCCGGCAGCGACGTCGTGAAGAGGAGGTAATGACCGAAGGCGAGGGAGAATAGAGGAGAAGAAGAGGGGAGCGACCGGCAGCTGTCGCCGGCGCCGGTCGAGGAGCGTGAGAGGAGGAAAGCTCCCCGTGGTCACTGTTGGCGGCGGAAGCACAAGAAAACCCGAAGCAGCCAAGCCCCCCTTTCCACACGCCGTCTACAGTGCCCTAAAAGGACTTCCTACAGTAAAATGACCAAATTGGCCCTCTTCTTTCCTTTAACTACTCTTCTGCCCTATGTCATATGCATATCATAATCTCTATTAGCACTTTCTGATTTATCTCGATAGCCAGTAAAAAAATTTCTATAAGACTGAATTGATCATCTTCATAATTAATCGGTTTGAAAAACTGAATAGGTGAATTATTTTTAAAAAAACAAACTTTTCACGAGAAGTTTGCTATAATTTTTGAGATAGCTCTCGAGTTTATGAATAGCTAATTTAGAAATGAACTTAGGTGACGTTTAGTTCTTTCCTAAGAATCGAAATCAAAATAGGAATCATAGTTTTATGAAATGGGAATGGATATGAGCATAGATATCACTCTTAAAAATAATATTTGATTAGTTAAATATTTTATATCAGAATAAACTAAAAATTTTTTCCTTATCATGAGAGGAAAATAAGAAAAAAAAATTAGATGTGAGAGAAAGTTGAATGTGAGAGAAAAATATGATGAGAGAGAAAATGTGATGGGAAAGAATGAAGAGAGGGAAAATGTGATGAGAGAAAATGAGGAAAGAAAGTGACGAGAGAGCATAATGAGAGAGGAAAAGGAGAGAGAAAATGTGATGAGAGAGAAAGTACAATGGGAGATAATGAAGAAAAAGAAAATATGATGAGAGAAAATGAGGAGAGAGAGTGTGTGATAGGAGAGATTAAGGAGAAAGAAATTGTGATGAGGAAAGAGAGTGTGATGAGAGAGAAAGCATGATGAGAGAGACTGAGGAGAGAGAAAATAGGATGAGAGAGAATGAAGAAAAAGAAAATGTAATGAGAGAAAATGAGAAGAGAGCATGTGATGGAGAGATTGAAAGAGAGAAAAAGTATGATAAGAGAAAAAATATAATGAGAAAAAAATGAGAAAAGAGAGTGATGAGAGAGAAAGTATGATAAAAGAGGGTTAGGAGAAAAAAGTGTGATGAGATAGAAAATATGATGACAAAAGATGAATATGCTCACCCCTAGCACCCCCGCCAATCCGTTCCAGGATCAATACGAAGGAGGTAAATCACGAGCGTCTACTAGCATTTGGAATAATGACTAGCACATAAGGGAGACATTTATCTCGACTTTGTCAAAATTCGAACCCCAGACCTCATGATGACAATACCTCATGTGCTAGACACTAGATCGTCTCGAGGGGACTAATAAAAGAAAGAATATGATAGGAGAAAAAGAAGAGAGAGAAAGTGTGATGAGATAAAATAAGGACAGAGAGTACAATAGGAGAAATTAAAAAGAGAGAACAATGAGAGAGAAAGTAATAGAAAATAAAAATTGAATAAATATATTAAGATATTTTCGTTCAAAACTTAACTCTCATTCTCATTCCCATCAAAATCCAAAGAAGGATGAAGGTTTCATTAATACCCAAATTTTTAGATTTCATTTTAAAATTTTAATTTCATTCCCATCAATCAAATATAAAATTTGAAAATGAATCCATTCTCTCATTCTCAAATCCCTAAACCAAACATCACCTTATTATATAAATTTCTACAAATTAGGTTAAAAATCAAACCAAACATCACCTTACCATATAAATAGCTACAAATTAGGTTAAAAATCATATGTAAGTGTAGTAAGAAAAAAAAAACTCGTGGTTCAAAATTTCATGTTGTTTTATTGTACTATTATATTTTTTGCCATGTATGCAATGACTACTCGTGGTTCAAAACTTCCCACGAGTTGTCAAGCATCAGCAAGGATCATCAACTGGGGACTAGACCTGGTTTCATCATCTTCCCAGTACTCCAGCTGATCCCACCATGATCTCTGTCTCTACCTCTTCAGCTGTAGACACTCCACCACCTCAACGCACTCCAGTGCCGGAAACACCAATTCCCGCTTCTCATCACTCACCCTCTTCAACTCCAGTAACACCCAAAATGCAATCTTTTAAGTTCGGAAACGGACTCACGCACCTCCAACCACCTCTGTTTCCTTCCTCCAATTCATCATCATCATCTTTGTGACAAAACAACTGTTCCTTTCCGCTGCACCCATAAATGTGGAATCCACGAAGGCGTGGATGCATGCAACTGCTCCTCCAAAACAACCTTAGCCATCGGCATCTACTCTGGATAATCAACTATGCACAGCTTAAGATTCCAAGGAAGTAGCAAGCTTTGTTGTTGGCGAACTACGAGTTTTTTAAGTCATCCAGAATCCCTTCACCAATCCAGTATTCTCGAATCAAGCTTATGAGGTGGCAGATTTCACAGTAGAGGGCAAAGTGCATGTCACACGATCTCAGCGTGTCATTGGACAATTGATCATAGCAAAGCTTGAGAGAGAAAAACACCTATCCTGCCATTCCTGGGAACTGTAAGTTATTCTTGCTTGATCATCAAAGAGCGCACAGCTGTGATCAAAGGCAGCAGCAAATTGCCACATATTCTGACCAAGATCTCAGCTTGGTGCCGGATTCCTGGGTTACAGTTAATTGTATCCTGACCTATCTTGTCTGTGAACATCCTCCAAGCTATATCCCAAGGCAAGAAATCCACCTTGATCATCTTTTCATGCTCATCTTGTCGCAGAGACCTTCAATTCAAGTTGCAAACATGATCCTAACACTGGGTCCCTGCTTGGGGATGGGAATTCCCACCATTAGAAGATTCAATGGATTCCAAATATCATCCAAGACCGATACAAACTTCATCTTGATGAGAACCTTGTACAAAATTGTTGCCTTCTCTTTCAGTGACTTTTATTCTTCCATGAGAAGCCCAGACCATGATGAATCTTCTTTTGGATGCTTTCAACATCAAGGTATCTATATGAGTTAACGAAAATAACCATGTCTAAATGAATAGCGTCCGCAAGGAACTCATTATGGAATTTGCTCAATAAAACTGTCTTGACAATGTCATCCATTTCATAAATTCCAATGATGCCCAAGGCATCATCTTCTTCAACTTGCTTTTCCTGAGCGAGCACCATTTCCATGCCTACAGTTCTGGATTGGCTGTCGGCCACCTGATTGAAGGATCCTTTGTCCTTCAAGTAGCATGGCTCTGCAATCTCTGACACTGTGTGGATAGCTTGACAACATGTCCAGTGCCAAATCTTCTGGAAGCATGAACATTCTTTCTAACTCTTTTTTTGTCATGGCAAACTTGGTTTCAAGGAATTCCACCCTGTGCAACGACCACCAAACTTGGCTCTTTGGCTCCTTCCCCGTCCTTGCCTGGATGCATCTATCTTAATACCACCTCATACCTTGCTTTACAGTTAATATCTCTACAGCTAGATAGTCAACAAATCTCTTGCAGAACATAATATAGCCAATTGCTTGAAGGGGGGAAAAAATCAAGATTAAGGGAAAGATGGAGGTCATAGTTACATTGCATCAATTGGCATAATTTCCAAAGGCTAATGTTTGCAATGGCAACCTAAAAAATCTTATGTACAAAAAGAAAGTACATGCCAGCTGGCCAATGAAAGAACTCTTTTACTGAAGACAAGGAATAGTGAGACAAGCAAAAAGAAGCTGCATCAAGGAAAGAAAGGGTTGAACAGTGAGAAGTGTTGGTCAAACCCGATGAATATGAGGAAGAAGCTAGAAAAATAGAAGAGCTAAACCATAAATGAAACACGAAGCCAATCCAAAATCTTTATCAAGAGAAAGTGACAAGCCAAATATAGAGCAGATAAATGAGAGGAAGCTTATGGCAGGACCAGGTTAAGAATCTGAGTGGTGAAGGACTGAATTATAATAGCACCAAGAAATCCACTGAATTTCCACATTACCTGAGTCAGGGAGTCCCTAACAAACAACTTCATTAATGCTTTATTAGAAAGATTAAATATTCTTCTATTGGTGAAGATGATGATGTATCGTTTGTCTCTTGAAACCTATACGATTATATGGATAGCCCATTATTTTAGCTAATAATCATGGATAGACAAGTTTTTCTCCAGCAAAGGGAAGAATAATATAAATCTTAATCTTATACTAAAGATTGATCGATGAATAAACCCAAAGTTAGCTCACCTTAATTGGCTGCAGATAAGCTCTCAAGGGCAAATATTTCCTTTTTGTGGAAAATGATATATGCTAAAATCAACTAAATAAAATACATTTGTAAAGCATCAAGGAGTTAATTCATTATTGGCAGACAAATGTAATAGATATACTATAGGCATACCTAGGCCAATAGCTTTAGAACTCATTGTCAGTGCATCTAAACATTTATAAAAACAAAAGTCAACGTGGAAAAATGAAAAAGTAACAGTCGACAGAACATGAACCAGGGTTCTTTCTCTCGGAAAAGAAATTCCATATGCTAGGCTGAAGAGAATTAAAGTTTTTTAACGCAACTAAATCCTGTAGCTCTGCATCAGAAAGCCAGGTCTTTCTAAACTCAAAGGACATGCATCAGAAAACTGTTACTGACTCAGAAGGCTCATCATACTTCACAGTTTTTAGATCATATTAACATATAGCATAATAAAACAGTTTCTGACAATTTTGATCGTTTAGTCTAAGCATCAACATGCAACAATTGAATCTAGAATCTTTAAAACTTGGCATTGATAATAATAATAAATGACAATATCACAATTTTAAGCCATAAACATAAGTTCCCTACAAGATCTGCATCAAATAGTAAAGAGTAGAAATAGAATTTTAGACCTTGGTGGAAGAAAAAACTTGATGTAGAGGCATCATCACTTCCCACGTATGTAGCTCTGAAGGCTTCACGCCTCATACACTTCAAAGACTTGGCTTTAGTGGAGAGGTCTTAAATGCTAATTTCAATGAATAACGTTTAGTGGAGAAATTTTTCATAACATTGAAACAGAAAGTAGCCTTACATCAGCATATACAAACTTAGGAGCATCTATGGCATGGTGCAATGCAACCCAAGAAAAGGACCACGCAAAAATTAGGATTTCGAAGATGAATTTCTCCAGCAGATGGTCCAGTTGAACAAGTTAATGAACGAATTCTATAAGGCTTGCACTAACCAGCCATCCCCGATACAAAACAAATATAACTCTCACAATCCAGTGGAACAAGTTCATGAACGATAAAACAGAATGTGAAGACAATGCTAATCAATTATTTTTATCAACTCACTGGTTGCCAATGCCATTAGTTGGAGGCAGAAATGCAACTTCCTGGACATGCGATAAAATTGAGTGATCAGAGTAGTCGAGCAAACTACTGATTGTTCGAGCCTTCACCATTCCTATCTTCTTCCTCTTGTTCCTCGCCATCTCCACCTCACCCTCCTCTTCTTCTTTTATCTTGTCAGCCCCATTACTATCAGTGACAATATTATTACTGGGATCATCAGAAGACTGCTGAAGCGTTTGCATCATTTCCTCTAATTCCTCCTTTTGATGGCGTGGCAAAGTAGTACCGTTTCTTGCTTCGATGTTGCTCCATCTAGGCTTACTGGTTCCCAATTGGCCTCTTGCAGAAGTGCTCATGCTCCTGAGGCGTCCTTTCCCGAGATGGTGCTCACAGAGGGAGTAGCCGACGAGGGTCTGCTGGCAGCAACGCCACCCCCTTCCATTCACGCGGCTGCACCGGGAACCCTCCATCAGAATCGCCGGGCTCCTCCGAGGTCGCTTCTTGCCGTTCAAATTCGGCCCTTTATCTGTATCCTCATAATCAACAATTGTGCAACTATGGCTCGCAGAAGCAGGGCCAGCGCCTGCTCTCGCCTTCGCCTTGCCCTTAGCCTTTCTCTCGTCCGATACCTTTCCTCTTTCTGTCCCATTACCATGATCTACTGCAACTGAGCTGCCACCCATCATCTTGCCGCTATTGATCTCGTCTTTCCCTCTTTTAAGCTCATCCTCCTCCTCCTCCTCCTCCTCTTCTTCTTCTTCTTCCTCCTCCTCCTCCTTCAGAGGCCGCTGCACACTAGTGTTGCTACTGCTGCTGTCACTGCGGCGGCGGCTAAGCACATCTGAGCATGGATTCGGACAGGGAGTAGATCCTCCATTGGAACGAACCGCCCCTAAATCATAATGATGGCCATCCCCAACTGGGTGCAACTTTTCCCTTTCTGCAGCTTTACTGTCTTGGACACCAAGACTCCCATTTTGAGATGGGTGTGATGGATCTGGAGAAAGAGGAAGCGAGGACGAGGCTCGCCGGCGGATCCGCATGGTAGAACGTCAGATTGGGAGCAGAGGTAGAGGGAGAGATATGGTTGGATGTGAGAGGAGAGATAGGGAAGAAAAGGGGACGGTGGTGGTGCAGTTCAGATTTAATTAGAGTGGAGCAGCTACTGGCAAATTAAACCAAGACAGCATCATCGACTAGTTACTCAACCAAGACACCCTCGTCGACCAGTTACCAGCTCAGTACTGCGGTCCACGTTGCCCAATTAAAAAAAATCAAAAATTAATCTTATAATTTATTTTTTTATATAATTTATGAATAGATTATAAAAAATAATTTAGGTAACGTAATATTTTTTACTATAATCACTCGGTAACTACGACAGATTTATTTCTATGCTTTTAATGGAATAAAAATTGACTGGTTTGATAGACATCTCCCAGTTCACTTTGATGGTTAGTCATGACATCCAATTGACGTAGAATTAATCAAATGGTAGAGTAGATCATAATAATAATAATAATAATTTAAACTGTGTTTAAACAATTGTTTTTTAAAGTTTATTTAAATTTATTTAAAAAAATATACATAGAAAAATAAGAGTTGTTAAAATAAAAACAGTCAAGTTAAAAATATTAGTATAATAATAATTGCGCGCCACAATAACATCCCACGTTATTAAATTATCTTTTTATATGACTCAACGCACTGTGTTAGAAAATAATATAATTGTAAAAATATTTTTTTAAGAATTTTAAAAAATCTATTAGTTTTTATTATTTAACTGTGATATTTTATCTAAAACATTTTTTTGTGTGTTTAATATGCATAGAAAATCTATCTTTCTTTTTATCTAAGTTGAATTGATTAGATAAGATAATTTATTGAGTTGATTAAGTTGATTGAACGAGGTAAGTTATGTGTTGGTACAGGTGACATCAGATAGTTAAATTCATATAAGTCGGTATGATTTTGTTGGATCACAGTAGATGAGAGGATGAATCTCATTCGATAAAATCTTTTCAAAGTAAATAAAAATAAAATAGAATTTACGGTGGAATAAAAAAAATATATTTTTTTTTACTTGGTTCGTAGTCCATGACTAATATTTTAAGCCTTGTAATTATTGATTATTTTTGTTGGACAACTCATTGATAATTGAAGCATATAGAATGAGGAGAATAGTAATTAGAATGATATCTCCATACAAATAAATACAAGGTATATAAAAAGTATATCAACAAAGGAAGAATAGAGATAAAGCTTTCATTGTCGGTAAGCATTCGGCGTCATAGTAGTAGGAGCTTGAACGAAACTTGAATGAGCGCAATAGAAGATCGAATAATGGAATCAGTGCTCTCTTGGTTCAAATCCCGAGGTCTTTATATATGCATCGTTCGGTCGACTAAAATACTTTTCAGTCGGTTGAACCTTTCGATCGACTGAACTGAGCATCCGTCAACTAAACATCAACGCATTTCCTTCTTTTCTTAGATATGATCCATCCAATCCCATAAATCACGCGGTTCAATCGACTGATCCTGATGATTCATCGACTAAATCTAAAATTATCATTTCTACATTGATTTGATATGATCTTTGTTGTTACCAACATTGTATTGGTCTACTGATCCAAGGTTTTCATCGACTGATAACCTGTGTTTCCAAGTTTACAAAACTTGCTTGTGTTTATGCCACGCTAGCCAGATCGGTCGACTGAACCCTCGGTTAACCTAAACTTTGTTCAACTAACAAAGTTATCACACCAATATAATAATAATGGTCTTATAAAACAAAATTAGATAAATATATAAATGCACGAGTAGAACAGTAATGATTGTCATGATCTCAACTTAGAAATTTCATTGATTTCTTTAGTTGAATTAATGCCTAAGGTGTTGTCTCTTCCGGGACACAACCTCACCACACTCACTCCAAGAGCTTACTCAACTCACCTATCAAACATCAGATCCTCCAGACCGGTTTGGATTTTAATTGCTCAACATCAAATTGACCTGCAAAGGCTTCAACTTGATTTGATATTGGATCCTCCAGACTTATCGAATCCACCTATCAGATGTCAAATCCACTTGATTCATTTGGACTTCTTGTCTGGTTTCTAGTATCTGATAAGACTTTCCTTGCCTAGTATCATGTCTAGCTAACCTACTAGGACTTTGCAAGTTGTGCATCCTGCACACTTGATCAATTCATCATATAACAATAAGACTTAGCTTAAATATTTGACAACATCAAAACATAGGTTTGCTTATAATGCTCCTTGCACTAATAATCTCCCTATTTTTGATATTTGACAATTAGATTCAAAGTTAAGTTAAATATTTCAGAGTTGGTTTTAAGTGAACTCCCCTACAAATTAAACTCTCCACTTGAATACAATATCATTCTCCCTTTGACATACATTAAAAATCAGGTCATGGCAATATCCTATGTTTTTATAAATAGTTTGAAAATTTTGAAACAAACTTTACAATTTTCTAAGTACTTTTTCAAAAAATTTAGAAAACAATTTTAAAAATTTTCAGAATAACTTTAACATTTTGTAAGTAATTTTAAAAATAATTTGGAAAATAATTTTGAAAATTTTGAGAATAACTTTAACATTTTGTAAGTAATTTTTCAACAAAACAATTTGAAAAACAATTTTAAAATTTTGAGAATAACTTTAACATTTTGTAAGTAATTTTAAAAATTATTTGGAAAACAATTTTTAAAATAAATGTTGCTCCCCCTTAACTTGACATCCCTATTCAAAGAAATTTTTTGCAATTTTGAATTTTTTAAATGAATGCATTCTAAAGTTCAAGCAGGATATGATATACATAGATTTTGAAAATATTTAAAAGATAAAAACATCTAGGAAATTATCCTTAAAAATGTCTAACTTTAGTTTTTTATTGTTTATCATAAGATACCAGCTTTTGACTAAGGTTAGTCAAGCTAAGTATTGGGTTGCAACTAGTTTTTACTAAAAAGGGTCACTCAAATTGATCAATATTTTGTTTAAAGCTCAAATTATATATATTGATGCTTTAATATAAACATCTGAAATCTTAGATTAGATCCTAAACATCTCACCACATTCTAAGTTTCATAATACACAAGTTGTTATATTTGAGAGGTGTCATGAAGTGATTACCTTAGATATTATAACATTTATTAGATAAATGAAATGTACTATTTGAGTGCACATTCCTTGTGTATGATTGAATATTAAACTTATTTACTGAATGTCTGCAATAAGATTCATAGCATGAGAGAACTTGTGATTGGATCACAATTAGTGAACATCTCTACATGTACAATTATAAATATATTAAAATATTCTCTAATCAATGAATTAATGTATTCATACACTATCAATTTTATGAGACTAGCATGGGTTATACTTCTTGGTCTAACCAAGCAGTTGTTACTCACTAACTGGAGACATTGTGATGTCAAGAGTTAAACGTGGATACTAGTTATGGTAACTAGTTCATTGGAGTGACCTGTTATGAGACTTTATATGGTTCTCTACATATATAGATATGTCAATGAAGATCTCATTACAGCTCAATTGCAAGTTTCCTTCGACTTGAGATATTCTTGTCACCTTGACCATGGAGACTTATATTTTGACAACATAAGCAAATATCTCCGTGAAGGTGTGGACCCGAGATGATTATGTATAAGTTAAAGTGCCCGAAGGTCTTTGGATAGCCAACAAAGGATTCATCACTCCTTAGAAGGAGATATATACCCTATAGTCATTTGTTAGGATTGTTACTCAAAGTCTTTGGCCAAAACATCATATGTTAAGAGTATTGTACTCTTGGACACATGTACGAGTAACTTGAATATGTAGGATGAGGAAATATTACTTAAGCTAGGTGTGACGTAGTCAGCCTAGTGGGGACTAACACATATATCATGTCCTGAACCAAGTGGATATAAGATGAGTGAAAGAAACAAGTGTTAGCTAGAGCCCTAGAGCCAATCATTTGATGATTGTATTATGGACTTATTGTATAATATTCTTATATTAATAAAGACATTTGTTTGGTTATTATACTTACTTGTATAGGTGCCAAATAAACTAAGTATAATAACGTCCTTGAGTAGAAGGTTCTTACCTATATCAATCGATTGGTTGAATCGATAGTGAGATGATATAGGGAACACTACTCTTAATCATTCCTAGTCGAGTAATAATATTCAGGGACAATGTTAATGCAATAAGACTAGCATGTAGGTCAACTCGATGACTTGATCTTACAAGTCATGGATATAGAGATATCAAGTTGACACATGGGTATGCATTAGAGAATGTATACTGAATGACCCGCCATGAGAAAGTATCATGGATCGTTATATGAGTGTCATATACTTTCTCATGTGACTATTAGTATGACTACTAGTCCTTAGACCTGAAGTCACCATGGATCCCTACATAAGGAGTTATGTACTTTGGTTTCATCAAACGTCACCCGTAACTGGGTGAACTATAAAGGCGATTACTGGGTATGTAACGAATTATGCAGAGGGATGTGAGTAATGTAGATGGGATCTATCCCTCCCATATAACGGGAGCGACATCGATATTCTTGATAGAGTTAGACCACGAAGTGCATGGTCATGCCCAAATGAGTCAACATGAGATGTTGAGCTCATTTGATCAAGTGAGTCTACTTGGAGTTCAAGATTTAAATTGATTAGAGGATGATATGGTCTATGCCTCACATTGATCAATTTAGACGTCTAGGATAGAAGGACAATGTCACATTTTGTGAGGAGTCACAATTAGTAGTCACAAGGTGATGTTGGATCTCAACATTCTTGTAACATTGGGTAGTAATGATGTGTTTCTAGATACCGCTCATTACTTATGTTCCTAAATGAGTTTAGGGGCATTGCCAACATTACAAGAACCTATAGGGTCACACACTAAGGACAATTAGATGGAGATTAGGTTCATATGATGAACCAAGAGTATTAGATTCATTTGATGAATTAAATTAAATTAAGAGTAATCCAAATTAGGCTAATTGAGTTGGACTCAAGTTGATTCATGTATTCAATGAGTCTAATTTAGATTATGACTCATTAAATCAAGTTAATTTAATGAATTAGATTCATTATATTAAGTTGGCTTGAATCAAATGGTTAGATTAGATCAACCATGGAAGAGATTTGGTCAAGTTTGACTTGACTTGAGAGGAAGAGGAAGAGTCAAGTTTGACTTGACTAATTGCCACATCATTAGTGAGATGACAAGATGTGGACCAATGATGATGCTCTACATCATCAAAGTGTGCCACCTCATGGGAGTTACAATGTCATTCTCTTTAATGGCTACATTAATTGTGAATGGGGGTTACACTTCATGAGTGGCCGACCACTTTAGTATTGGAATGAAAATTGATTTTCATTTATGTGCTCATTCACTTCTTCTTCCTCCTTGAGTTCTTTCTCTTCTCCCTCTCCTCCTCTCTTGGCCGAACAAGACAAGGTGCTAGCACACCTTTGTTTGGTCTTCTCCATCAAGAATTGTTCGTGTGGATACTTCTAGAGGACCGTACGCTTGACGGTCTAGAGATTCGGCACCTTGGACGAGCGGGATTTGCAAGGGCACGCTTCAAAGGTATAAAATGGTTTTTCCCTTTGTAGATCTACTGTAGATCATAGTTTGAAACTCGTACTCGTATTTTGAAATCTATCCTTCGCACGAGATCCAGTGGCATGGGTGATTCGGGGTTTCCGCAAAGCGAAAAGCGGTTTTTGCGACGCGAAAAGTGGTTTTTGCGGCCCGAAAAACCCAACAGTGGTATCAGAGCCACGTGCGAAGGCGTGTACGAGTTTGTTTTTGATTTTTTATGAAAAAATAGCTTCTGTGATTTTCTGTAAATTTAGATTTTTTATAGTTTTTATGGGTAATTTTCTCGTAGAAGCGAAGCACAAGTGTTTCGGCACTTGTAGGCTTCAGCTACCGGGAAGATTTTTCCAAAACGGCTTGGTTTCGCCCCAAATCTTTTTGGGACAGCGGGCTAAGGCGCTATTAGATCGCAAAGGAACCCTCGCGATGGTTAGATCGCGGGTAGGGGCGTTGCCCCTGGCCCCGCAAGGGGATTCGTTCCGCGATTGCGCCCGAAAATCGTTAAACGGAACCGTCGGGAAAATTGTACCCGTAAAATTTGTGAAATTATAAAAAAAATTACAGAAAATTATAGAAATATATAATTTTGAATTATATATTAATTTTGTGATAGTCATGGCCCAAACAACCCAAATTGGATTTGGAAATGTGTTGTAATTCATAATACGGCCTGCGTGTCGTTATGTGATGTGCGTGCTGTATTTATTTTTTTTATTTTATTTTCACGACCTGCGCGCCGTGCCTTTCTCTTATATTCTGGTTGTAAATTAGATTTAGACTCGAATGTAACTCAAGTTTCAAAATTATAATGTAAATTTTGAAGCGGTGGAAGGTCCACACGAGACGGAGTTACGAGGAGGGCGCGAGCAACACAAGGTGGTCAAAGGAAGGAGCTTGAGAAGTTGTTGACCTTAGGTTGACCATCCGATCTTCTCATTGGCTTGAGAAGATCGTAGTAGGGCCATGACACAATCACAAAATAATTTAATTAATTGCTTATATGTATGTGATGCATGTTTAATTAAGTAGTTAATTAGTGCCTAGCGATTAGATTAGATCTAAATCGTGCACATGATGCACCCCACGATTAGATTAGATCTAAATCAAGTATTTGATACGCATCATCATTTAGATTAGATCTAAATCGCGTCAACTCGTAATGCCTACCATGCCGTGATACCTACCACTACCTCGATCGCATGTTGTTGTTGAATCTGCCAAAGTAGAGCAACACATACTATCTTGGTAGGGTACGGAGGGACAATTTTGGTCCCGCCTATCAACGCATGGGTGAGTACAACTCAATTAGATTGAGTAACTAGTTAACTCAATTGGATCAAGTTTAAACTATAGGCATTATCCAATGGTTGGTAGATAGGTCAAAATCACGTTTATATTAACTCTCGGGCGTATTAGCCAAAGCTAACTCGAGTTTTAATATAAATGCGGATCTTGATCCTATAAACAAGAATTGCATAGAGATGTAATTGGTAATCGTTACCTACCGATCATACTAAGTCTTGGGCGTATTAGCCAAAGCTAACTCAAGGGTTAGTATGATGTGGATCTTGTCCCACATAAATTATAAAATTCAGTGGGAGCATCATTTAGTTAAAGGCCTAATTAAATGATTAAGAATATGATATTTATTTCTGCTTTTTATTTCTGTTGTAGATTACCATGACGTCGAACACGAACACCTTCTCCCTGCGATCTGTCCTTGAGAAGGACAAGCTCAACAGAGCAAACTTCCTGGACTGGTACAAGAACTTGAGAATAGTTCTCACCCAAGAACGTAAACTGTACGTTCTGGAGCAACCCATTCCAGAGGCTCCTCCTGCCACTGCCCCGCGAGCTGACCGAGATGCTTTCAAGAAGCATCAAGATGACGCATTAGATGTGTCTTGTCTAATGCTCGCGACCATGAACTCTGAGCTTCAGAAGCAACACGAGTTAATGGGCGCTTACGATATGGTTGAACATCTTCGTCAACTGTATCAAGGTCAAGCGAGGCATGAGAGATTTGAGATCTCAAGGGCACTGTTTCAGTGCAAGATGTAAGACTGGGCTCCTGTAGGCCCATATGTACTCAAAATGATTGGGTACATAGAGAACCTACAAAGGTTGGGGTTCCCACTTGGCCAAGAGCTAGCCACTGACCTGATCTTGCAATCCTTGTCGGATAGCTACAGTCAATTTGTTCTAAACTACAATATGAACGAGATTGACAAGCCACTGCCCGAGCTGCTTAGCATGTTAAGAACTGCTGAGCTGAACCTTAAGAAGGCTAAGCCTAACACTGTTCTGATGGTTCAGAAACATAAGGGCAAGGGCAAGCCCAAAGGCAAGGGAAAGTCCCAAGCCAAGGGCAAAGGCAATGCACTGAAGCCTAAAGGAGGGGTCGCCAAGGATGCTACCTGCTTCCACTGCGGTCAGACCGGGCACTGGAAGAGGAACTGTAAGGTATACTTGGAGGATCTTATGAAGAAGCGAAGTGAGACTTCCACTTCAGGTATATATGTTATAGAAGTCAATCTATCTATTTCTACATCATGGGTATTAGATACTGGATGTGCTTCTCACATTTGTACTGATGTGCAGGCGCTGAGAAATAGCAGGGCATTGACAAAGGGCGAGGTGGACCTACGAGTAGGCAATGGAGCACGGGTTGCTGCTGTTGCTGTAGGGACTTACTTTCTATCTCTGCCCTCTGGGCTTGTACTAGAGTTAGTCGATTGTTGTTATGTGCCTGCATTAACTAAGAACATTATATCAGTTTCTTGTTTGGACAAGAAAGGTTTCTCGTTTACAATAAAGAACAAATGTTGTTCCGTCTATTTAAACGATATGTTCTATTGTAGTGCACCTCTGATAAACGGACTCTATATTCTAGACCTTGAGAGCCTTATCTATAACATAAATACCAAGAGGTTCAAGTCAAATGACATGAACCAAACCTACCTCTGGCACTGTCGCTTAGGTCATATAAATGACAAGCGCTTATCCCAGCTCCATAAGGATGGTTTGTTGGACTCATTTGATTTTGAATCATATGAGATATGTGAGTCATGCTTACGAGGCAAGATGACCAAGACTCCCTTTAGTGGGCACAGCGAGAGAGCAACTGATTTGTTAGGACTCATATGTTAGGATCCTTCGTACGGAGGCTAGAGAGGGGGGTGTGAATAGCCGACCCCAAATCGTCGTTTCTTTCTACAAAACGTGTTAGCGCAGCGGAAATAAAACAGTAGAAAGGAAACGGTGAGAAGATCAAACCTCAAACTCGATGGATGTAACGAGGTTCGGAGATGAACTCCTACTCCTCGGCGTGTCCGTAAGGTGGACGAAGCCTACCAATCCGTCGGTGGATGAGTCCCCGGAGAACCGGCTAATACAATATACTCCTTCTGGATGGAGAAACCTCGCCACAATGTTTCTTGCACAAGCAAGATAGGAGTACAACAGATACAAGAAAGCAAAAGACAATATGAAACACTTGCTTGCCTTTCTTGTTGACTGGAGTGATGAAGCAGCAGCTTCACACTAGCAGCAGTTGACGAGAATCCAGTCGAGAAGCTCACGCAAAGCTGCAAGGAGCTCAATAAAGCTCGATAGCAGGTAAGAGCGAAGCTCTAGAGCACAAGAACGAAGTTCTAAGAAGGAAGCAATGGCAGCAACGAAGCCCGTAGCTTCTTTTATACCGCGAAGAAAACACGAAGGAATATGGCGTTGCGTCATGGCAGCTGGTACCCGATCGGTCCACGGACCAATCGAGTGTGCTGATCGGTCCACGGATCGATCGGCGCTTTCTCGAACTCCGCTAGCTCGATCGTGCTCGATCGGTCGTGGGGACCAATCGGTATGGCCTGATCGGTCTGCAGACCGATCGAGTACGGTTCCTCGCACTCCTCAAGATCATCACCGTCGATCGGCGGACCGATCAGATATTGCTGATCGGTCTTGCGGCAATCGAACTCCATCTTGATCGGTCCCGGCCGATCGGTAAGCTCACGAATCGTCGTGCCTTACATTTGTTATCGATCGGTCCCGGACCGATCGGATACCTAAACGTATCACTGATCGATGCGGACCGATCGAGCTTGGTTTTGCCCAAACCAAGTCCCAAACCTTCAAACCAATATCCGGTCAACCTTGACCTATTGGTACATCATGCTTAGTATCCGGTCACTCCCTTGACCTGCTAAGACTCCCCACCAAGTGTCCGGTCAATCCCTTTGACCCACTTGGACTTTCCTCTTCGTGCCAAGTATCCGATCACTCCCTTGATCTACTTGGACTTCCCAACACCGGATGTCCGATCACCCTTGATCCATCTGGATTTTCCTTGCCGGCTTAACTCACCAGACTTCCTGCCTGATCACCCTTCATCCACTGGATTTTCCCTTGCCCAGCTTCACTCACCAGGACTTTCACCTAGCTTCACTCACTAGGGTTTTCACCTGGCTTCACTCACCGGGATTCTCCATCTGCCTGGCTTCACTCACCAGGACTTTTCCCTGTGCCAAACTCCCTGTTTGGACTTTCCGCGTGCCAAGTCTCCATACTTGGACTTTCCGTGTGCCAAACTACCTGCTTGGACTTTTCCCGAATCAGGTCAACTAGGTCAACCTTGACCTAAGGTTGCACCTACAATCTCCCAAATACCTATTCTTGTCAAACATCAAGAATACAACTCTCTTCTCGTCAAACATCGTCAAACATCAAAACATAACTCGAGTCAGGTCAACTCGAGTCAGGTCAACCAGGTCAACCTTGACCTTAAGGTTGCACCAACATCATACATAGTGATGTATGTGGCCCTTTCAATGTTGCTGCTAGAGGTGGTTATAGATACTTCATCACATTTACTGATGACTTCAGTAGATATGGTTATGTGTACTTGATGACACATAAGTCTGAATCCTTTGAAAAGTTCAAAGAATTCAAGAATGAAGTACAGAACCAGCTTGGCAAGAGTATTAAGATACTTCGATCCGATCGAGGTGAAAAATTCCTTAGCCATGAGTTCCATGACTATCTAGCTGAGTGTAGGATTCTATCCCAACTCACTCCTCCTGGAACACCACAGTGGAATGGTGTATCCGAAAGGAGGAATCGTACCCTATTAGATATGGTACGATCGATGATGAGTCACACAGATCTTCCGACATACCTTTGGGGCTATGCTCTAGACACGGTAGCTTTTATACTCAACCGAGTTCCATCCAAGGCCGTGATAAAGACACCATATAGGATATGGACTGGGAGAGATGCCCAGGTGTCTTTCATGAGGATTTGGGGTTGTGAGGCTTACGTTAGACGTCAAGTCTCAGACAAATTAGGACTCAAATCTGACAAGTGCTATTTTATTGGATATCCCAAGGAAACTAAGGAATATTACTTCTACATTCCCAGTCAGCACAAGATAGTTGTGGCAAAGACTGGGGTCTTTCTAGAAAGGGACTTTGTTTCTAGAAAGACTAGTGGGAGCGCGTTCGATCTTGAAGAAGTTCAAGATGAACAACATGATGCCTCGATAGAAATTGAACTGGAACCACAAAGTGTTGTGGATGATGTTGTTCCATAAGGAGTTGAGGAACAACAACCGGTTCAAGTAAACATACCTCTTCGCAGTCGATAGTGTACGTCGTCAGCCAGAGATACTCATTTCTCTTGTCGACCATGATGACATTGTGCTCATAGAGGATGAGCCTACCACCTATCGAGAAGCTGAGACCAGATTCGAGAAATGGCTAGAGGCCATGAGATCGAGATAGAATCCATGTACACCAACCAAGTATGGACTTTGGTTGATCCACTGAAGGGTAAAACCCATTGGTTGTAAGTGGGTCTTTAAGAGAAAGACCGACATGGATGGACTTATCTATAAGGGTCGCTTGGTAGCTAAAGGTTTCAAGCGATTCATGGTATTGATTATGATGAAACCTTTTCTCCGATAGCGATGTTTAAGTCCATTCGGATCATGCTTGCTATTGCGACCTACCATGACTATGAGATATGGCGGATGGATGACAAAACCGCGTTTCGAATGAACCTACCGAGGATGTGTACATGACACAACCCGAGGGTTTTGTAGATCCACAAAATACTAGCAGATTATGCAAGCTACATAGGTCCATTTATGGACTAAAGCAAGCTTCTCGGAGCTGGAATCTTCGATTCGATGATGCAATCAAACAGTTTGGTTTCATCAAGAACGAAGATGAGCCTTGTGTCTACAAGAAGGTTGTAGGGGATATAGTTGTCTTCCTCATATTGTATGTGGATGACATACTACTCATTGGGAAGGACATCCCTATGCTTCAGTCTGTCAAGACCTGGCTAAGGAGTTGCTTCTCAATGAAGGACTTAGGTGAGGTATCCCGCATTCTAGGGATTCGGATCTATAGAGATAGATCTAAGAGATTGCTTGGCCTAAATCAGAGTACATACATTGACAAGGTACTCCTTCGGTTTGCCATGCAGAACTCCAAGAAGGGATTTCTGCCGATGTCACATGGCGTGAGTCTTTCAAAGACTCAAGGTCCCT
This sequence comes from Zingiber officinale, assembly GCF_018446385.1. Lineage (NCBI taxonomy): Eukaryota > Viridiplantae > Streptophyta > Magnoliopsida > Zingiberales > Zingiberaceae > Zingiber > Zingiber officinale. Next base: position 24,510,877 of record NC_055990.1, read on the forward strand.
CTTCTAGAGAGGAGAGAGACCGCATGGATCAGATCCCTTATGCCTCAGCCATAGGATCTATCATGTACGCCATGCTATGTACTCGACCTGATGTCTCATATGCTTTGAGCATGACGAGCAGATACCAGTCAGATCCAGGTGAAAGTCACTGGATAGCGGTCAAGAATATTCTTAAGTACTTGAGAAGGACTAAAGAATATTTCTTGATATATGGACGCGATGATGAGCTAGCTGTAAAGGGTTACAGTGATGCTAGCTTCCAGACCGATCAGGATGATTATCGATCGTAGTCAGGGTTCGTATTTTGCATTAATGGTGGTGCTGTGAGCTGGAAGAGTTCGAAGCAGGACACAGTAGCTGATTCTACGACAGAGGCCGAGTACATTGCTGCATCAGAGGCAGTAAAGGAGGCAGTTTGGATCCGCAAGTTCATCACTGAACTTGGGGTGGTTCCCAGTATCGCTGACCCTGTTGAGCTCTATTGTGACAACAATGGAGCTATAGCACCAACGAAGGAACCTCGCTCACACCAGCGGACCAAACACATACTACGGCGCTTCCATCTCATTCGAGAGATCATCGAGAGAGGAGATGTGAAGATTTGCAGAGTACCTACAGAGGCTAACATCGCAGATCCCTTGACCAAGGCTTTGGCACAGAGGAAGCATGATGGTCACACTAGGTCATTGGGGCTTAGAGCCTACACTGATTGGCACTAGTGCTAGTGGGAGATTGTTAGCTAGAGCCCTAGAGCCAATCATTTGATGATTGTATTATGGACTTATTATATCATATTCTTATATTAATAAAGGCATTTGTTTGGTTATTATACTTACTTGTATTGGTGCCAAATAAACTAAGTATAATAAAGTCCTTGAGTAGAAGGTTCTTACCTATATCAATCGATTGGTTGAATCGATAGTGAGATGATATAGGGAACACTACTCTTAATTATTCCTAGTCGAGTATTAATATTCAGGGACAATGTTAATGCAATAAGACTAGCATGTAGGTCAACTCAATGACTTGATCTCACAAGTCATGGATATAGAGATATCAAGTTGACACATGGGTATGCATTAGAGAATGTATACTGAATGACTCGCTATGAGAAAGTATCATGGATCGTTATATGAGGGTCATATACTTTCTCATGTGGCTATTAGTATGACTACTAGTCCTTAGACCTGAAGTCACCATGGATCCCTACATAAGGAGTTATGTACTTTGGTTTCGTCAAATGTCACCCGTAATTGGGTGGACTATAAAGGTGATTACTGGGTATGTAACGAATTATGCAGAGGGATGTGAGTGATGTAGATGGGATCTATCCCTCCCATATAACGGTAGCGACATCGGTATTCTTGATAGAGTTAGACCACGAAGTGCATGACCATGCCCAAATGAGTCAACATGAGATGTTGAGCTCATTTGATCGAGTGAGTCTACTTGGAGTTCAAAATTTAGATTGATTAGAGGATGACACGGTCTATGCCTCACATTGATCAATCTAGATGTCTAGGATAGAAGGACAATGTCACATTTTGTGAGGAGTCACAATTAGTAGTCACAAGGTGATGTTGGATCTCAACATTCTTGTAACATTGGGTAGTAATGATGTGTTTCTAGATACCCAACGTTACAAGAACCTATAGGGTCACACACTAAGGACAATTAGATGGAGATTAGGTTCATATGATGAACCAAGAGTATTAGATTCATTTGATGAATTAAATTAGATTAAGAGTAATCCAAATTAGGCTAATTGAGTTGGACTCAAGTTGATTCATGTATTCAATGAGTCTAATTTAGATTATGACTCATTAAATCAAGTTAATTTAATGAATTAGATTCATTATATTAAGTTGGCTTGAATCAAATGGTTAGATTAGATCAACCATGGAAGAGATTTGGTCAAGTTTGACTTGACTTGAGAGGAAGAGGAAGAGTCAAGTTTGACTTGACTAATTGCCACATCATTAGTGAGATGACAAGATGTGGACCAATGATGATGCTCTACATCATCAAAGTGTGCCACCTCATGGGAGTTACAATGTCATTCTCTTTAATGGCTACATTAATTGTGAATGGGGGTTACACTTCATGAGTGGCCGACCACTTTAGTATTGGAATGAAAATTGATTTTCATTTATGTGCTCATTCACTTCTTCTTCCTCCTTGAGTTCTTTCTCTTCTCCCTCTCCTCCTCTCTTGGCCGAACAAGACAAGGTGCTAGCACACCTTTGTTTGGTCTTCTCCATCAAGAATTGTTCGTGTGGATACTTCTAGAGGACCGTACGCTTGACGGTCTAGAGATCCGGCACCTTGGACGAGCGGGATTTGCAAGGGCACGCTTCAAAGGTATAAAATGGTTTTTCCCTTTATAGATCTACTGTAGATCATAGTTTGAAACTCGTACTCGTATTTTGAAATCTATCCTTCGCACGAGATCCAGTGGCATGGGTAATTCGGGGTTTCCACGACGCGAAAAGTGGTTTTCGCGGCCCGAAAAACCCAACAACAAGACATGACTAATTATAGCTACTGAAGGGTTCATAAGTGGTTCTAGAATCAACTATGATTTTTTTTATCAATTGGGGATCATGATATACTATTAGGTGTCACTAATGATCGATCTATAATTAATAGTTAATTATGGATGACCAACATAACCGGAAACCTATAAGGTCACACGTACTATGAGTTTATCTTAGAGACTTAAAATAAGTTTGAGAATTGGATTCTCAAATTGAGAGAGATTAAGTCTAGTTGGACCAAATGAAGGGCAAATATAGAAAAATATTTATCGAAAAGGAAGTACGAATGAGCCATGACTATTGTAGGAGATATAGATTCATTATGGTTTGATAATAAACCAAAAAGAGTTTGGTTTAGTTATGAAACAACTTGGTTTAATAATAAGCAAAAAGGGTTTGGTTTAATTATGAACCAAGATGGTTTGATTTTGAACCAAATTTAATCTTAATGGTAATGGATCGGGTTGACTTTATTTATTGGGTTTAGAAGATGACTTGCTCCTCAAGTCATATAGAAGTATATAAATACCCTCTATGAGAAGAAGAGAGTAGTGATTTTATTTTTGAGAGAAAACTCTAATTGAATTAAGTCTTCTTCTCATCCTCTTCTCCCTCTCTCTAGCCGTTGTTTATGCTCTTGTCGCCCAAAAGTTATCGCTAGCCATCTCCAGCCGACGATTTTAGTATCGCACCGCTCTCCAAATCATGTTGTGGAAGTTCTCTCGGATTGCTTCATCTTCACGCTTGGCTAGTACCGATCAGAGACAAATGACTCATGGCTTCGTGAAACTGTCTCAATGATAACTCAGCATGGATATGAATAGAGGCAAGGCTTTCGAGTGTCACTTGCTTGATTTCAATTCCACTCCTCATCAATCGGCCTCTTGCTCGTTGATTCCGAAGGAGGCTTGCCTTGCGTGGCTAGCAAACGCTATCTACAAGGTTCGATCTCGAACCGTTAAGTATGCCTAGCGTAAACTTAATTTCTGTAAAACTTTAATTATACGATCATGTCTAGTCGTGTTGTATCCTTACGTGTGTATGGTGTGTGATGTAATAATTAGGAATTATTATTTTTATTTCCACTGCACATGTTTACGAAACGTATTTTAGCACGCACCACATCGAACATTTCCCAACACAAGCAGAGTATCCTAATGTGCTTATTAGATGTTGGCTGCCTAAAATTGTAGGTCCATGCAGTCTATGGTAAGACCTAGGCTAGTTCCATATAAATATAAGTTTTGAAAAACTATAAGTAAATAATTTTGAAAAATAAATCCCATTCTACAAGACACTTTCCTAATTGTCATCTTAAATTACTAAATTTAGGTTCAGACAATGGTTTAGTAAATATGTCAACTAAGTTAGATTTAGATTCAATGTACTTAAGTTCAATATTTTCTTTTGTAATGCGATCTCTATCAAAGTGGTGTTTAATTTCTATGTGTTTTATTCTCAAGTGATGTATTGGATTTTTAGTTTGGTTAATAGAATTTATGTTATCAATAAATGTTTTGATATTTTTGTAATCTAGGTTAAAGTCTTTTAAGGCATGGGACATTTATAATAGTTGGGTGACACATTCACCCATGAGTACATATTCTACTTCTGTAGTAGATAAGGCAACACAATGTTGCTTTCTACTAAACCAACTGACTAAAGAAGATCCTAAAAATTGACAACCCCTAATTGCACTTTTTCTATCTAACTTACAACCAATATAATTTGAGTCAAAGTACCCAACTAGTTCAAAATTAGTTGTTCTAGGGTACCATTCCTACATTAATTGTTCCCTTAAGATACCTAAAAACTCTTTTAACATTTGTTAGGTGAGATTCTTTAATTAGCATAAGTTTAGTTCTAGCACATATACTTACTATAAATAATATGTTATGTTTGCTTGCAGTTAAGTATAACAAACTACCTATTGCACTTTTATAGTATTTTAGATCTATTGTTTTACCATTTAAGTCATTACCTAACATTATGTTGGTTGCCATAGGAGTTTTAAAGTCTTTAGCACTTTTCATTCCAAATTTCTTAATTAATTATTTTGTATATTTGTTTTAGTGTACATTATTTTAATTCACCTACTAAGCTCATTTTTAAACTCTTTTTCTATTAGAGATATAAATTCTTTTAGAAATTTAGAATTGGTTGTACCAAATACTATATCATCTGCATAGACTTGGACTATAAAAATATATATTCCAAGGTTTTTTTTTAAAAAGTATTGGGTCAATTTGACCTTCTTTAAAATCCATTGAACTTAGAAAACTAGAGAGTTTTCAAACTACACTCTAGGTGCTTGTTTTAATTTATATAATGTCTTTTCTAATCTAAATACATGATTTAGATTTTATAAGTTTTCAAACTCAGCTGGTTGACTTACATAGACTTCTTCCTTAATTAACTCATTTAAAAATACAAATTTTGTTAGGACCCTCGGCGGCCTGCTAGAGGAGGGGGGGGGGGGGTGAATAGCCCATGCACAAATTAAACAAAAATACCTTCTTCAAACTTATAACTTAATATACCACTAAGAAATAAACTGAAAAGAAAGAGGCACAGTGAATTACTTGGTTACAATCGGGAAGGTTGTTAATCCAAGGCGAAAAAACAAACTAACAAAATCTCCTCTGGGCGGAGAAGCCTCTTACAGCATTCAAATCTCACAAAGCAAAGCTAAACTCTAACAAACTCAAGCACAAGTGTTGTTTCAAACTATTCTGTGTTATTATAAAGCTTTGGGAGGAAGACTGCTTATATAGCCTTACTCGGGGTGCCTGGAAGGGTTACAGGCGCTTGAAGTGGGATAGAACTATATCCTCGACGTGTCGGTCAAAGTCCACATCGATCTTGATAAAACTTGGGTTTCGGGTGCACGGAAGGGTTCCGGGCGCTCGAACTGCTTCAAGCGCCCGGAATGGTTCTTGTCGCCCCGAAGGCGAAAGTCAACATTTTATTGACTTTCTCTCCGGGCCTCCAGCTTCAGCTCCGCTTGCTTCAGTCCGAGTCTTCCACTCCGGCTCCGCTCGTTTGGATGATTTTAGCCATCTGGAATAGGGCTCACCCGAACCCAACTTCCGGCCTTCTCCTCGAGCAAGATTCCGCTCTGGCTTCTCGTTCCTCGGAATTGTCACGTGCCTCTTTCTCATTTGCTCGCGTACTTTTCCGCAGTATCTTGTCCCTCAGACGCACCGAGCCCGCCGGCTCTCTTCCGTGTTGTCCTTCTCGCTAGCTATGTCTTTTGCTCGACATCCTGTACTCCTAAGTTCCTACACACTTAGACACAGAATTAAACACAACAGGACCTAACCTAACTTGTTTGATCATAACAAAACAACCTTGTGGTACCAACAATCTCTCCCTTTTTGATATGAGCAACCCAAGTAAAGTTAGGGTAAACTAACATAAAGTAAAAGCAATAAATTTACTATTAAAGTGCAAAAATTAAAACAATGTTTAATCTACTATCTCCTCCTAGACTTAATCTTCCCTTCTCCCCCTTTGATCACATAAAAAATGAGGTACCAAAAAAATCTAAGGGTTAAATTTTTCAAAAAAAAAAAAAGGGGTAAGTTTTTAGTTAAAAAAAATTGATTTTCAACATTTTAAAAAACTTATCAAGTTTTTGAAAAACTTTGAAACTTTTGAAAATTATTTTGATATCACTTAGAAAGAATTTACAATAAGTTTAAAAACTTTAAGTTTTGCAAAAAAAAAATTCTAAATAAAATTTTCTAAAAAAAAATTCTAAGTTAAAAAACACTACAAAATGTTTGAGTAACTATTTAAAATATTATTTAATTACAATTAAATGCTTTATCAGTTAGTTAATTAAATATTTTATTTCATTAATTGGCTTCCAAACTGTAGCGAAGCACTAGGCCTTCTTGGTTATTGGAGCAACAACCACTTTCTAGACAAAGCTTTTTAAGAAAATTCAAATATTTAATTTTCTCGCTGAAAGCATTAAGTCTAATTAAATTTTTTAATTTATACAAGTTTTTGGAACCCAATATAGGTTCTTCCTATAGGATTAATCAGAAATTTTAGGAGTACATAACTTTTGGGAATTTTTCTAATTTGACCCGTGTGAAATTTAAGATACCAGCTTAGTCTATTATAATTTTGGATTTTAACATTTAATCATGTATGATTTTTCAAGTTTTCTACTTGTATTTTCAATTCATCATTTTCTAATTTTAACTTTTCAAAATCTTGTAATAGGCAAGATTTGGCTAGAATTAATTTTAATTCTTTATTTTCTTTTTCAAATTTGCAACATGCTTTAGATAGTAACTTAACAAATTTAAATAACTTATCGGGAGGAAGAGATCGTACCTGACTAACCTTGTCGATCTCGTTATCCGTAGCTCCCCCTGAACTGCCGCTTTCTTCCGATGTTGCTCCCCCTTCATCGATGCTCTCGATGCTCATTTCGAACGAGCTTGTTTCATTTTCGTCGTCTTGATGACTTGCCATTAATGCAAGTCCGGCAACAACTTCAACTTCTGATTCGGACGACGTTTCATCCCACGTCGCCTTTAGCATCTTGTACTTGTTGGATTGGGCAGGTTTCTTATTCTTCCCTTTGTCCTTATCCTTGATCTTTAACTTAGGGCAGTTGTCTTTAACGTGCTCTTCTTCGTTGCAGTGCTTGTTGGTTGCTACTCGGAAAACCTAGAGGTTCCACTGTACAAAAATTTTGTACAAAGGTCTGAACCTTTTCCTAGCTACCATGTGTTCTTTTAAATTAAATTTTTGGATCGCCTGCGGAACTTAACACGTTTGATCCAAAACTTAATCTATTCGTTCTTTTAGGTTTTGACTTGGGTCTCCTGCGGAACTTAACACGTTCGACCCAAACCACCTTAAGTTATTAATTCCATTAAATATTAATTTCCATAATTGGTTCCCAGTACTGACGTGGCGAGGCACATGGCCTTCTTGGATATGGGAGCAACCACCACCGACTAGACAAAACCTTTTATAGAAATCTAATATTTAATTTCCTAAAATAACTTTAGGTTAACCGAAAAGAACAATCAAATCACAAGGAAAAATAAAACAAAAGAACACAACTTCGAAAAACATATTCGAAATACTAGAATCGTAAGCCTCTTGTATTTGGTATTATTTCCATAAATAACTAGCATGATGCGGAAAGAAAAATTACTAGTTATACCTTTTAGAAAGACCTCTTGATCTTCTACCGTATTCCTCTTCTAACCTCGGACGTTATGTGGGCAACGATCTTCCGAGATGAGAAACCACCAAGCACCTTCTTCTCCTCTTAGCTAGGTTCGGCCAACACAAAGAAGCTTCACCAAGGACGAAGAACAAAACACCAACCAAGCTCCAAGGGATACAAGCTTTCTCTCCTTCTTCTTCTTCTTCTTCTCCAAGTAGTATCCGGCCACCACAAGAGCTCCAAGCCAATAGAGAAGGTTCGACCACCACCAAGAGGAAGAGAGGTTGGCCGGCCACAACACCAAGGAAAAGAGGGAGAGAAAAAATAGAGGTTATTCACCATGAAGCCTTCTCTACCCCCTCTTTTATAATCCTTGGTCTTGGCAAATAAGGAAATTTAATTAAAAACTTCCTTAATTCTTTTGCCATGAAAAGGAAAATTTTATTTAATTAAAACAATTTTCCTTTTCTCAATTTACGGCCACACCAAAGCTACAAACAAGGAGAGTTTTAATTAATTAAAACTTCCTAATTTGTCTCCAGAAATTTATAAAATTTCTTCAATAATTTAATCCCTTCATGATTGGTTTATAAAAAGGAAATTTAATAAATTAAAATCTTTCTTTTAAACATGTGGATAAAAAGAAAGTTATCTCTAAAAATTAAAATCTCTTTTAATCTACAAATAAGGAAAGATATCAAATCTTTTCTCAATCTTTTGTAGAAACTAATAAAAGAGAATTATTAATTTTAAACTTTTTTTTAAATCATGAACATGGTTAAAAAGGAAAGTTTTCTTAAAATTTAAAATCCTCCTTTAATCAACAAATAAGGAAAGATTTCAAATTTTAAACTCTCTTTTAAACATGTAGATGATTTACAAATAAGGAAAGTTTTTACCAAAAATTAAAACCATCCTTTTAATCTACAAATAAGGAAAGAGATTAATCTCTTCTCTTAATCTTTTGTAGAAAGTTATAAAAGGAAATTTTTAATTTTTAAACTCTCTTTTAAAATCATGATATCCACATAAGAAATAATTTTAATAAAAATCCTTTTAATATTCTAGTGGCCGGCCACCTAAGCTTGGGACCCAAGCTTTGGCCGGCCACCTACTTGACTCATCCACTTGGTCTTGGCCGGCCCTAGCTTGGGTTCCAAGCTAGCTTGGCCGGCCCCATTGGATGGGTAAGAAGGTGGGTATGCGGTGGGTATAAATCTCTATATACTAGAGGCTACGATAGGGACCGAGAGGAGGAATTGGTTTTGGTTTCCCGATGAAATTAAGCATCCCGTGTTCGCCCCGAACACACAACTTAATTTCATCAATAATAATTCATTCCACTAAAGAACTATTATTGAACTACCGCACCAATCCCAAATTACATTTTGGGCTCCTTCTTATTATGAGTGTGTTAGTCTCCCTGTGTTTAAGATAACAAATGTCCACTAATTAAGTAAGTTACTGACAACTCACTTAATTAATATCTAGCTCCAAGAGTAGTACCACTCAACTTCATCGTCATGTCGGACTAAGTCCACCTGCAGGGTTTAACATGACAATCCTTATGAGCTCCTCTTGGGGACATTCTCAACCTAGATCACTAGGACACAGTTTCCTTCTATAATCAACAACACACACTATAAGTGATATCATTTCCCAACTTATCGGGCTTATTGATTCATCGAACTAAATCTCACCCATTGATAAATTAAAGAAATAAATATCAAATATATGTGCTTGTTATTATATTAGGATTAAGAGCACACACTTCCATAATAACTGAGGTCTTTGTTCCTTTATAAAGTCAGTATAAAAGAAACGACCTCTAATGGTCCTACTCAATACACTCTAAGTGTACTAGTGTAATTATATAGTTAAGATAAACTAATACATAATTACACTATGACCTTCCAATGGTTTGTTCCTTTCCATTTTAGTCGTGAGCTACTGTTTATAATTTATAAGGAAACCGATAACATGATCTTCTGCGTGTGACACCACACACCATGTTATCTACAATATAAATTAATTGAACAACTACATTTATCATAAATGTAGACATTTGACCAATGTGATTCTTATTTCTAGATAAATGTTTATACCAAAAGCTAGGCTTTTAGTATACACTCTAACAATCTCCCACTTATACTAAAAGACTAAGCTGCCATATCTGCTGCCATACATCTGATTCCCAACCCTTCAACATGCCCATCAAAAGCTCTTGCCTTAAGGACCTTAGTGAAAGGATCTATAGGTCATCACCTGATGCAATCTAGGCGGCAACAACTTCTCCTCGTTTATACGATTTCTCGTATTGGGTGGTACTTGCGCTCTATTGTGTTTACTTGCCTTATAGACTTATGGTTTCTTCGAGTTTGCTACTGCACCAACATTATTACAATAAATTGTAATAATCTTTGGACAAAATAGAAATCATATCTAAGTCTATCTTGAGGTTATTGAGTCATTCAGCTTTTATGGCTACCTTAGAGGCTTGCCATATACTAAGCTTCTATGGTGGAGTCCAGAAAAACACCTATGCTTATCACTTTTCCATAGTTATGATTTTACCTCCTAAAGTAAACACAAAACCCCGAGGTTGACTTATTATTGTCCCTATCCGATTGGAAGTCAAAATCCATGCAACCCACAAGGACCAAATTAACTGCCTTGTAAGCTAGCATATAATCTCTAAGGTACTTCAATATATGCTTTACTGCAGTCCACTGTCCTTGTCTAGAGTTACTTTGATATCTGCTAACTATGCCCTTGGCAAAACAGATTCGATCTCGTGCATAGCATACATTAGGCTTCGTCAGCCGAAGCATAAATTTCCTTTATCTCCTTTGATGTCTACAGAGACATATCTTTAGATAAAGTTACTCTATCCTGAAAAGGTAAGAAACCTTTCTTGGAGTTTTGTATGCTTAAAACGAGCAAGGATTTTTTCGATGTATGAAGCTTGGGATAAGTAAAATATTCTTTTCTTGCGATCCCTTATTACTTTGATCTCAAGAATATATACATTCTCTCAAGTCCTTCATATCGAATTGTTTGGACAACCATACCCTTACTTCTGACAACACTTTGATATTGTTTCCAACTACCAAAAATGTTATCTACGTATAGTACAAGAAATACCACCACGTTTCCATCACGCCTTTTGTATACACAAGACTTATCTGGTTACTAAATAAATCCATAGGTCTGGATTACTTTGATAAACCGGATGTTCCAAGACCTTGAAGCTTTACCTCAGTCCATAGACTGATTGAGCTTACACAAGATGCTCTTAGCCCTTTGCAATGAACCCTTCTGGTTGCTTTATATGGATGCTTTCTTCAAGACTTCCATTAAGGAATGCTGTCTTGACATCCACTTGCCAAATAGATAAAAGAATCCGGATAGATTTTAGCATGACTACCAGTGAAAAAAGTTTCCTTTTTCATCAAGCCTTGCTCTGAAGGTTTCTACCTTCCTGTCTATCCTTCTTTTCCTATTATAGACCTTTTACACCCAAAGGCTTTTACACCATTTGGTGGTTCTACAAGCTTCCAGATTTTATTAGAATACATATATTCTAATTCTGTTATTCATTACTCTTTGCCAAGATGCTGCATCTTTATCTTGGAGTGCTTCATCATATGACCGGAGATCAGGTTCATGTCCTTCAGGGATCGAGTCCAAAAACTCTCCCAAAACATGAATCTTTTTAGGTTGCTTAACAACCCTCCCACTATGACAAGACACTTTCTGTAATTGTGTATCATTTGTGATACGTGTTGCAGTTTCCTTGTGGTATCTCATCTTATACAGTTGGTACTAGATTAGACATATCTTTTATTATTTCCTTAAGAACAAATTTACTTATGAGCACGTGGTTCCTTATATAGTCCTTTTCTAAAAATCAGTCATTGATGCTAACAATGACCTTCTGATTTTTAAGACTATAAACCTACTTTTGTTTATCTAGGATAACTTACAAACAAGTGAACTCCTATCCAACTTATCATTGTCTCTCTTTAACATATGTGCTGGATTACCCGAATCCGAATATGCTTCAAAATAGGTTTTCACCTATTCAGCAATTCTATATGAGTAGAGAGTTCTAACTTGGAAGGTACTATGTTCACTTTCGTTTTCAGAGTTTATCCTTAAAACAAATTTGGTAATTTTCTGAATAACTCATCATCTATCTAATTATTCCATAAGAGTCCTTTACCTTCTTTCTACTACACCATTCTGTTGGGGTGTACCAGATGCAGTTAGTTGGGATTGAAATCCAACTTCTGATAAGTGACTCCTAAAATCTCTCAAGAGGTACTTGCCACTACGATCTTCCATAGTGACTTTTTACTTTAACATTTCTCCGCATCAACCTTGTACTCTTTGAACTAATCAAAGTACTTAGTCTTGCGGTACATTAAGTAAATTTATTTGTATCTTGAATAGTTGTCTATAGACAAAATATTCAATACTACCTCTTGTCTGTATAGTCATAGGATCACACAAATCAGAATGAACCGATTTCAACATATCTTTGACTCCATACCCCTTGGACTTAAAAAGCTTCTTGGTTATTTTCCTTCCAAGTAAGACTCGTAGGTTGGAAAGATTTCCACTACCAATGAACCCAAAAGTTCATCAGCTACCAATGAATCCTACTCGAGTATAACCTAGCTTTAGATGCCAAAGATATAATTGGTTCATTTCCGAAGGTTGCTTTCTCTTAAAATTAGAAGATGTGTTACTAATTTCCATTTGTTGCATCGTGGGAGTTATTGGATTATAAATTGTCAACCATCATACCAGAATAGATAACTTCCCTATTTTTCTTGATAACAACTTTGTTATCAAAATAGACACAACATCTATAATAGTTTAGAAACTGAAATCAGGTTCTTTCTAAACTTGGTATGTAAAGACAATTACTTAAAATCCATATTTTATTCTTTATCAAAGGATAAACATCTCCCACTGCAACTGCTACCACCTTTACAATAGTGCCCATGTGGACGGTAATTTACCTTTCATTTAGTTGTCGGGTTTCCTGAAACCCTGCAATGTATTGCAGACATGATTAATGGCATCTTGTATCTACACTCCAGGTTCTGGTAGATAACACCACTAGACATGTTTCAACTAATGAATTAAATACACCTAAATTGTTCTTAGTTCTTAGAAGACAGTCTACCTTAATGTCCAAGTCCTATTTCCAATCATTACAATTGGGACTACTAAGTCTTTTCTATAGTATGACTACTAGAGGATTGACAAATATTTAAATCCTAAGAATCACAAAAATATTTGGTCAAGATCAACTCCTTAAAAAATCCCCATGAATTTTGTATGCCACGATAGTGTGGACGTATACAAAATCGAAGAGGAGATTTTATTCATTAATTTTATTATCTTGTCAACTTTACTTTATGACGAATAAAATTAATAGTTGATCTGTCTTTGATCAAATATTTGGTCAAAAACTTTTGAATTTAAAAAATATTGATTCCTCAAACAATATTATTTAAATTCACCAACACCTCAAACACCGTGAATTTTGCATGCCACGTTAGTGTGGACGTATACAAATTTAACATTTGTAAAAGGAGGGTTTTAACCCATTAATTTTATTATCTTGTCAACCTAACTTTTTGACAAATAAAATTAATAGTTGGTATCATTTGGTCACACAAATAATAGCAGTGACTCCGATGGGGAGGATACTATTATATGTGTCTAAGTGTATACCATTACTTGACACTAAGTCCATTAATAAGATTATGCCCCTTCCGTTGGGGAAGATCACACGCTCTTAATTAACTTCCTATAGTCATCCAAAATTGGAAGTCTATTCTAGTGATCCACAAACAAGCTCATCCGTTATGGAGGAAGGCACTCAGAGCCAACGCGCAAGCTTGTTTGCATCACTTACAAACCAGTAATGGAGACCATGGGATTTACTTAAAAATCCCTCTCCCACTTAGTTATTTATAAATGAGGAATTTTAACTATGCTAGCCTACTAAATATGTAAACTAACATACACACACAACACAATATAAAAGCAATAAATAGAAAATCTAATTTTCAACTATTATGGCTTTTATCTCTTGTTGTCCTCCGTGTGTTGTCATCCCAAGCTGCTGCCATATTTGGCCACCGGGTCTAGCTGTCGCATCCATCTTGCTCCTAGTTCCGCTGCGCCTCTGGTCCTTAGAAAGTTCCACGCTTTGCAAGATTCGATCCGCGACATAAATAGAATTTTACATTTTGATCCTATATTCCTCGAAGGAATGTACATGTAAACTAGATCGAACATAAAATAAAATTTACATCCATCGATCTTATATTCCATAAAAGGAATGTACATGTAACTAGATCAAAAATAAAATCCTAATAAAACTAAATACAGCTCCTGCTGTATTTTAATACAATCATACACACACATATAAATGCCCTTGACATGTCCAAGGGTCCAATCACACACATAAAACTATAAGCCATAATAGTTGGATCCTGCATCCACAAAGTTAGCACATCCTACTATTATCTTGCCTAAATTATGTATGACATGTGCATAATTAAACTAATACCAAATACACAGAGGCAAAACCCTAGCTCTGATACCAATTGATGGTTGCTACTCGGAAAACCTAGAGGTTCCACTGTACAAAAATTTTGTACAAAGGTCTGAACCTTTTCCTAGCTACCATGTGTTCTTTTAAATTAAATTTTTGGATCGCCTGCGGAACTTAACACGTTTGATCCAAAACTTAATCTATTCGTTCATTTAGGTTTTGACTTGGGTCTCCTGCGGAACTTAACACGTTCGACCCAAACCACCTTAAGTTATTAATTCCATTAAATATTAATTTCCATAATTGGTTCCCAGTACTGACGTGGCGAGGCACATGGCCTTCTTGGATATGGGAGCAACCACCACCGACTAGACAAAACCTTTTATAGAAATCTAATATTTAATTTCCTAAAATAACTTTAGGTTAACCGAAAAGAACAATCAAATCACAAGGAAAAATAAAACAAAAGAACACAACTTCGAAAAACATATTCGAAATACTAGAATCGTAAGCCTCTTGTATTTGGTATTATTTCCATAAATAACTAGCATGATGCGGAAAGAAAAATTACTAGTTATACCTTTTAGAAAGACCTCTTGATCTTCTACCGTATTCCTCTTCTAACCTCGGACGTTATGTGGGCAACGATCTTCCGAGATGAGAAACCACCAAGCACCTTCTTCTCCTCTTAGCTAGGTTCGGCCAACACAAAGAAGCTTCACCAAGGACGAAGAACAAAACACCAACCAAGCTCCAAGGGATACAAGCTTTCTCTCCTTCTTCTTCTTCTTCTCCAAGTAGTATCCGGCCACCACAAGAGCTCCAAGCCAATAGAGAAGGTTCGGCCACCACCAAGAGGAAGAGAGGAAGAGAGGTTGGCCGGCCACAACACCAAGGAAAAGAGGGAGAGAAAAAATAGAGGTTATTCACCATGAAGCCTTCTCTACCCCCTCTTTTATAATCCTTGGTCTTGGCAAATAAGGAAATTTAATTAAAAACTTCCTTAATTCTTTTGCCATGAAAAGGAAAATTTTATTTAATTAAAACAATTTTCCTTTTCTCAATTTACATGGCCACACAAAGCTACAAACAAGGAGAGTTTTAATTAATTAAAACTTCCTAATTTGTCTCCAGAAATTTATAAAATTTCTTCAATAATTTAATCCTTCATGATTGGTTTATAAAAGGAAATTTAATAAATTAAAATCTTTCTTTTAAACATGTGGATAAAAGAAAGTTATCTCTAAAAATTAAAATCTCTTTTAATCTACAAATAAGGAAAGATATCAAATCTTTTCTCAATCTTTGTAGAAACTAATAAAAGAGAATTATTAATTTTTAAACTTTCTTTTAAATCATGAACATGGTTAAAAGGAAAGTTTTCTTAAAATTTAAAATCCTCCTTTAATCAACAAATAAGGAAAGATTTCAAATTTTAAACTCTCTTTAAACATGTAGATGATTTACAAATAAGGAAAGTTTTACCAAAAATTAAAACCATCCTTTTAATCTACAAATAAGGAAAGAGATTAATCTCTTCTCTTAATCTTTTGTAGAAAGTTATAAAAGGAAATTTTAATTTTAAACTCTCTTTAAAATCATGATATCCACATAAGAAATAATTTTAATAAAAATCCTTTTAATATTCTAGTGGTCGGCCACCTAAGCTTGGGACCCAAGCTTTGGCGACCACCTACTGACTCATCCACTTGGTCTTGGCCCTAGCTTGGGTTCCAAGCTAGCTTGGCCGGCCCCATTGGATGGGTAAGAAGGTGGGTATGCGGTGGGTATAAATCTCTATATACTAGAGGCTACGATAGGGACCGAGAGGAGGAATTGGTTTTGGTCTCCGATGAAATTAAGCATCCCGTGCTGAACACACAACTTAATTTCATCAATAATAATTCATTCCACTAAAGAACTATTATTGAACTACCGCACCAATCCCAAATTACATTTTGGGCTCCTTCTTATTATGAGTGTGTTAGTCTCCCTGTGTTTAAGATAACAAATGTCCACTAATTAAGTAAGTTACTGACAACTCACTTAATTAATATCTAGCTCCAAGAGCAGTACCACTCAACTTCATCGTCATGTCGGACTATGTCCACCTGCAGGGTTTTAACATGACAATCCTTATGAGCTCCTCTTGGGGACATTCTCAACCTAGATCACTAGGACACAGTTTCCTTCTATAATCAACAACACACACTATAAGTGATATCATTTCCCAACTTATCGGGCTTATTGATTCATCGAACTAAATCTCACCCATTGATAAATTAAAGAAATAAATATCAAATATATGTGCTTGTTATTATATTAGGATTAAGAACACACACTTCCATAATAACTGAAGTCTTTGTTTCTTTATAAAGTCAGTATAAAAGAAACGACCTCTAATGGTCCTACTCAATACACTCTAAGTGTACTAGTGTAATTATATAGTTAAGATAAACTAATACATAATTACACTATGACCTTCCAATGGTTTGTTCCTTTCCATTTTAGTCGTGAGCTACTGTTTATAATTTATAAGGAAACCGATAACATGATCTTCTGCGTGTGACACCACACACCATGTTATCTACAATATAAATTAATTGAACAACTACATTTATCATAAATGTAGACATTTGACCAATGTGATTCTTATTTCTAGATAAATATTTATACCAAAAGTTAGGCTTTTAGTATACACTCTAACAGTGCTAGCATCTAATTATTCTTTTCTTTCTACCCTACAGATGGTTAGTTTTGCTAGCAAATGAATAGTTAAAATTATAACTAGCACTTTCATTAAATCAACTCAATCAATTAATACAAAATTTAAATTATTTTAATAAGTATTAAATTATTGAATCAAGTAAAATTTAATCGATAAATTATTGATAATGATTAATTGTTATTGAATTAATAACAAGTTATCTTATTTAACCTTAAACTAAAGTTTAAGGACCTGAATCTAAAATTAATTAATTTTAGAATAATTGATTAATCAAACTTAAATAAACAATTATACCAAGTATATAGAGATACTTTAAGGCTTTGAACATTAATATATCCAAACCTTAGTGTTAACTTAAGGGGAGAAATAAATTAAGGAGAGTAATAAAGTCAAGAGGGGTATCAGGGGAGGAATTAATTAAATATCTATTTTTTCTTTATTAAAAATAATTTAATTTGTTTTTGAAAAATATTGAAGAAGTGCTTCAAGTTCAAACTTAGTTTGAAAATTAAATACAAATTAATTTTGAAATTTGACTTGAAAATTTTACGTTTGCCTTTATAAAACTTATAATATTTTAAACTTGCAAAAAATTTCTTTTTGAAAATTTGATCAATTCTACAAAGCTTATCTTTAATTTTTTTTTACAAAACTATTTTTCAAAATTATCTTACTAAAGTTGGATTACTTCAAAAATTATGTCAGGTTCAGGGGGAGAATTAATTGATTTCATACTTATTTTTCCTTTATTCTAAAATTAGTTTTGTGAAAATATTTTCTTAAAAATAATTTCAATGTGTTTAAAAAATCTAACTTATTTTTGTAAATCTAATTTGGTAAACCTATATTTGAAAACTAACTCTTATAAAAACTAAGTTATTTTTAAAAGACTTAGATCTTAAAAAGTTATTTTTTTAACTAGTTTTAAAAAAATGAATTTGAAAATCAAATTTTACAAACCTAGTCTTGAAAATTGGATCTAACTTAGTTTTAAAAACTGACTTTGATCTTACTTAGTTTTGAAAAGTTAATTTGAAAGTTGAACTCTACCAACTCAATTTTTAAAGAGTTATCTCTGAAAATCTATCTTTTATAAAACTAAGTTTTTATAATATTTGAATCTTAAAAACTTTTTACTTGGTTTTAAAAGTTAAACTTGAACAGTGGGTCTAACTTAGAGTTAAAAATTGATCATTAGATTCAAAACTTAATTTGATAATTAAAATTTTACTTAAACTTTGAAAAGTTAAAAGCTAAATTTTCTAAAATCAGTTTTGAAAATTTTGAAAATTGGATTCAGCTTAAAGTTTTACTTAACTTTACTATCAATCTGGATTTTTGCAAAATGAGTTTTATAAATTAGTATCAACCTGGTTTCGAAAATCTTACTTTTATAAAATTATCTTTGTAACACTTATGCTTAAAAGTATGTTTCAAAACTTATCTATTTTACAAAATTAGCTATTTTTTTCATAACTTAGCTATTTTGAAAAGGTTCAGAGATATTTTTAAAGTAAAATCTTTAATTATTTAAACTCCCCCAAGTTAATCTAACTTATGCTTGTATTTTTTGTATTTATGATTACTTGATCCATGCTTGTATTTGATGAATGCCAAAGGGGGAGGGTTAGGTGGTTAAGTTAGCTAAAATAAATTGAAAATACAAACTAACTTAAAAACCTTTTAATGCTTGTTTCACTTGCACTTTACATTAACTTAACCAAGTTGTCATTCCATCAAAAAGGGAGAGATTGTTGGTGTGGTTAGCACTAACGGTCTAACCCAAGTTTTGATGAATGATAAAATCGGTTAAGTTAGTTGTGTTGTTGATCTAACACTCTGATCGAGTGTACAGGAGAAGCTCAGACAGGTCGACGGACTGACCGGATGTCTGGCATGAAGCCCAGCTAGGTCAACGGGTCGACCGGATAGCTGACATGAAGTCCAAACGGGTCAACGGGTTGACCGGGCGTTTGGCACGAAGTTCAGCTAGGTCGACGGGCTGACCGGATAGCTGGCGCAAAGTCTAGATGGGTCAAAGGGCTGACCGGACATCTGGCAGGTGAGTAAAGGTAAGTCACTGGCGAGGAGTGACTGTGAGGACGCGTTCCCTGGAAGGGAACTTAGGCGCCGATCTGACTTAGAACCATTTCGGAACTCTAAGTCGAGATCGTGACTGGATTCTGGTCTTGGAAAGACGGAATCTAAGTCATACTCTTTCTATTTTTAATTATGAACTGTGCTAATAATCTATTTTGTAGGAGATATGAGTGCCTCGGACTAATGTTTTCTCAGGAAGGAATCTGCTGGAAAATAGGGTTCGGGCGCCCGAGAGGTACCCAAGCGCCCGGAGGTTTGAGCGCCCAGGAGGTACCCGGGCGCCCTGAGGCAGAATTTTATCCCCAACGTTGCTGTGCCACATGGAGTTCACTCGTTGGCTCGGCTACGTCATGGTCGAGGCACCCTGAAGGTTCCAGGCGCCCTGAACCTCCTATATAAGGAGGGTCAAGGCTGAAGCTCCAACAACCACAAAAGATTCGATCTCTGGTGCTCCTGCAACGCTGCTGACAACGCTCTACTTTTTAGTCTTACTTTGCTTGTCAGTATTGCTTATTTTCATTAGCTTTCTTGTACTTTAAATTGTAAACAAATACTTCAAATTGCTAGTGAATTACCCATTAAAAGCACCCTCGTGTGCGGGTCTTGGAGTAGGAGTCAACACATGCTCTGAACCAAGTAAAAATTACATGTGTCATCTCTCTTTACTTTACTTTTTCCGCTGCGTACTCTCGAAAATTTTAAAAAAAAATTCCCCCCCCCCCCCCCCCCCCTCTATCGACTTTCACAATCCAACAGAGCGTTGAAAAGCAATGGAGAGTGGATATCTTCATTGAGGGGTTATGGATGCTCTAGGATGAGCATCATAACATGGAGTAATGCTCCAGGGTGAGCAGTTAATACAGTGAAGGGTATGAGACCTTCATTGTTGGATTGGTTGACGCTCAAGGGTGAGCATTGAAGATAATGAAGGGTATAGGACCTTCATTATGGTGTTGTGAACAACTAGTGAAGTTGTGAACAACGGTGAGTAACTCTTCAGGGGAGAGTTCTTTTTGATGTGTGCCAATAGGGAGAGAATGTAGGGTTAAGTTAGGCCTTCATTACCTAAAGAGGGAGTTTGCCCTCTGGGAAAGGGGGAGAATGAATGAAACCCTCATTCATACTTTGGAAGGAAAGGAAGTTAGGCCTTCATTACCTAAAGAGAGAGTTTGCCCTCTAGGAAAGGGAGAAAATGAAGGAAACCCTCATTCATACTTTGGCAGGAAAGGAAGTTGAGGCTATAAGATTAGCCTAACTTAAAGGTATCGTCAAATATCAAAAAGGGGGAGATTGTTGGTGCAATATTCCCTAGGTTAAGGTTGACCTGGTTGACTACGCTTGAGATGACTCAAGCTTGAGTTTTGAAGTTTGAGTTTCGATGTTTGACAATACATGGAGACTGATAATATGTGAGGATTGTAGATGTAATTATTTATTTGGGGAGATTGTTGGTACAATTTTCCTCTAATCAAGGTTGACCAGTTAAATGTGAAGAAGAGTCAAGTAGGTCAAGACTGATTGGATACTTGATTGGAAAATCCTGGTGAGTGAAACCAGGTGAAAGACTAGTGAGTGAAGCTTGGCAGAGGAGAAGTCCTGGTGAATGAAGCCAGGTAGTTTGAAAATCCTGGTGAGTGAAGCCAAGTGAAAGACCTAGTGAGTGAAGCTAGGCAGTATGAAAGTCCTGGTGAGTGAAGTCATGCAGATGAGAAATCCTAGTGAGTGAAGCTAGGTGAAAGTCCTGGTGAGTAAAACCAGGTAAATAGGAAGTCCTAGTGAATGAAGCTAGGCAGAAGAGAAGTCCTGGTGAGTGAAGCCAGGCACGTGGAAATCCAAGTGGGTTAAGGTTTACAGGATACCTGGTATTGAGAAGTCCAAGTAGGTCAAAGGATTGACTGGATACTTGGCACGAGGAGCAAAGTCCAAGTTGGTCAAAGGGATTGACGAAACACTTAGTGAGGAAGTCCTAGTAAGTCGAGGGTAACCAGATGCTAGGCATGATGTTCCAACAGGTCATGGTTGACCGGATGTTGGTTCTAGGGACTTTGGACTTGATTTGGCAAGTCACAAATGGGCCAAATTGATCAACCGATCGATTGGCTCATGCCCAATCGATCGGTTGATCGATTGGGTGAGTCCCGCGACAAAAGACTCTTCCCAATCGATCAGGTGATCGATTGGGGAAGAATCGGCGGCACACAGAACGTCTCCCAATCGATCACCCGATCAATTGGGAGCCTCCAATCGATCGGGTGATCGATTAGAGCGTTGGAAAGTCGTGAGGGTTAGTGAATCGATTAGTTAATCGATTCAAGCGAATTTCAAAGAGCACAGAGGTGCTCAGGATCAATCGATCCAAAGCCTCCCCAATTAATTGAGAGTAATCCAATCGATTGGGATCCGACCGTTGGCGCTGAATAAAGCTGTTGCGAGTGTTCTTCTTCGCACGACTTACACAGATAGCACTCGATTCATCTCTGATCTTCACAGTGATCTCTCCACAGCTCATAGTCAGTTCTTGGAGGCTCTTGGAAACTAGTGTTGGTGCACTTCCAAGGTTCAAGAGGCAACAACAAGCAAGAAGAAAAGTAAGCTAGGGTTTCTACCGTGTAAATCTTGTAAGGTTTATTGTTTTATCAACTTATAGTTTGTTCTTCTTGTGTATCTTTGTGTGTGAGTCCTGTATAGGCTTCTCCGCCTTCAGTATTTACCGTAGAGGAGTGTTTTCATAGTGGAGAGTGTGTGTTGTGTGTGGATCCTTAGATTAGTCACCTCTTCTTGAAGTGGATACCAAGTAAATCCTTCGTGTTAGCGTTGTATTTGTGTTTCTTGTATTTTTCGCTGCATATCATCACCAAGAAACAAGCGATGGCAAGACGACGAGCACACGACGAGCTATTCACCCCTCCCCCCCCCCCTCTAGTTACATATCGACTCTAACAGAAGCGTCTATGTGTTGACGTCGGTTTATCGACAGCCATTGAATGTAGAAGAATAGTCACGTGGCAGCAACACAACAATATGCACGTAGTTGCATCAATCAAATGATAAAAGGATCATGTAGAAGTGTTGATCTTTTTCTTAGACATCTAATCTCCTTTTATAGATGAACATGTTTTTATCAGATCCATTGAATTCGGAATAAACTTTCTAACTTTGGATTTTACAGATAATTCTGTAGAGAAAACTAATTGAATAATTCAGATCTTATCCATTGCTTCAGTTCGGTCTAGTCCGGTTCAATCCACTCCATCCACTTGAGGTGCCTCCAATCACTAGTTCTACATAACAATCTTTCGGAGGTCATATCTTTTGACTTCGGATTCGAAATCAGGCTTTATCAGTCGCCACTCATGTAGAATTTGAAGATTTGTGTATGTATCTACAGAACAGAGTTAGAAAAATATATGCACAAA
This sequence comes from Zingiber officinale, assembly GCF_018446385.1. Classification (NCBI taxonomy): domain Eukaryota; kingdom Viridiplantae; phylum Streptophyta; class Magnoliopsida; order Zingiberales; family Zingiberaceae; genus Zingiber; species Zingiber officinale. Next base: position 24,533,438 of record NC_055990.1, read on the forward strand.
TAGTTTATTTATGAGTTAGATCCTATCTTGTCAAGACCAGGATATAGTCATGGATTCAGCTTAAACTTCCAAAATGGATCTATGCTGGACCAACACCTACTGTCCCACTAGAACTTGTCTTCACTAGATCATTCTCATCTAGTTGACTTACCTCACTTACCATTTGCAGTATCTTAACTTGCCTCTTGACCCATCAGGTCTTCCTGTCAGAATTGCATATCCAGACTTCAACCAATCGTCTGGAATCAAACATCCTAATTGGACTTCTGCCAGCTGTCAGGTCCTGCAGATCCAGCTGGACTTTCTACCAGAATCATACATCTGGACTTCAGCTTAGTGTCAGGTCCTCTAGACCCATCAATTCCTACACACTCAGTAAAGAGGTTAGACAAATATAATATCTAACTTTAAACCATTTGTTATTCATCAAAACCTAAATTCGATCATTGGTGTTGATACGGTGCATGAATGTGGGGTCTGTGAGATGATATGGCACGGAGTCAAGGCCACCGAAGGGTCAAAAGTTACACCAGCATGGAGGTCAGAAGTCTAGCCCCCGTGGCTAATCAAAAGTTACACCAACCTGGAGGTCAAAAGTCTAGCTTTCGTGGCAACGCCATCGGGGAGGTCAGGAATTAGAATTACAAGGAGGTCAAGATTCCAGCCCACGTGGCTAAAGTCAAAGCTTCAGTTGAGGGACTGGTCAAAGGACAGTATTTACGAGTTGGCCCGGATCTGATCTCGAAGGGAATCGAAAATGAACCCGACCCACAAGGCCAAATTCAATTGAGGATCGGACCCATGGGTCACGTATAACCAGGGATTGGGTGCAACTAGGGGGCCAACTTTTGATTGGATGGGTATACCGAATAAGACTGCCGATGAAGCGATGCAGGTCAGGGAACCGACCCAGCGTGCGGGTCGGGACGTTCATACCATGGATAACAGCAGACAGATGCAAGTCAGGGAACCGACCCAGCGTGCGGGTCGGGACGTTCATATCATCGATAATAGCGGACAAATACATGTCAGGGAACTGACCCAGCGTGCAGGTCGGGACGTTCATACCATCGATAACAGCAGACAGATGCAGGTCAAGGTCAGGGAACCGACCCAGCGTGCGGGTCGGGACGTTCATACCATGGATAACAGCGGATAGATGCAGGTCAGGGAACCGGTATACCGAATAAGACTTCCGATGAAGCGATGCAGGTCAGGGAACCGACCCAGCGTGCAGGTCGGGACATTCATACCATGGATAACAGCCGACAGATGCAGGTCAGGGAACCGACCCAGCGTGCAGGTCGGGACGTTCATACCATGGATAACAGCGGACAGATGCAGGTCAGGGAACCGACCCAGCGTGCAGGTCGGGACGTTCATACCATGAATAACAGCGGATAGATACAGGTCAGGGAATCGACCCAGCGTGCAGGTCGGGACATTCATACCATGGATAACAAGGACATGCAGGTAGGGAATTAGACCTAGCGTGCAGGTCGGAACATACATGCCTTGGATAGCAATAAGCAGATACGGGTCAGGAATCAGCAGGTCATCGGGATGTACATACTTGGAATGACGCAGACGAAGGCGGGGCAGGAGGCCAGACACTACATGATAAATAGGCCTGCAAGGAATCATAACCACCTGTCATAGAACAATCATCACATGTCAGGGAATATTCTAACGGTGGGAGGCTCATACTCCTCTTGGTTTCTCCGCCAGCCTATAAGAGAAAGCCATGTGTCGACCACCGCCAGACAGAGCCTGACATCCGACATTCCCTGACATTCGCCAAGTTCCAGAAGCCTCAGTTGCAGTATAAAAAGGGATGCTTTGTCCCTTACGCAGGTACGCTCACTCGTCATTTCTTACCAGTCTTTTACTTTTCATGCTTTCTCTGTGATTTCTAGGGAAAAAGTACCTGACTTGAGCGTCGGAGGGCCTGACTCGGGGACTTTTTCCCTGGTTTCTGGTCTCTAACGACCGGTGGACTCGTCTGAGTGTGTGCAGATCAATAGCGTCATCATCCTGATCATTTCTCTCCGTAGAACCGCCCGTGCGAACCTGTCCAGGGGGTACCTAGCTGATTCAGCATCTCAACGACTCTCCGTCAACTTTTAGCACAACAAGGCCCGCCTTCATCCGACTCAGCTTCTGGACGGGATCAGGTGCTTACTGCACTAACAGTAATTATAGAAAGTAGCAACATAACCCAATAGTTATTCAAAGTCTTTACAATCCATTGGTGAAAAATTAATCTAGAATGGCATCAAAGTCTTCAGGAGGAAGTTCGTCAATAGCCCAAGCTTGATCTAGGAATTATCCAATTCATAAGCTAGAGGATAACCATGTTCCTTGAACTGCACTACCACTCCCTCAAACCCCAGCTAGAAGCAGGTAGCATTTTTTGACTCTAGGCAAGTCATTAATTTCAGACCTTCTCTTTGCTTCAGATGACTTGAAGACTCCAAACTTTGTGTTGATCTTCCATGCTTCATAAGCTTCAGATACACACCTAGTCAATCCATGGCCCTTTCCAACGCATTCCCTAGCTTGGAAAAGTATTCTTTGGCTTGTTCAGTATGCTTGTTACACTCCTGTTGCATCATTGACATATGAAGAAGACTGCCCATGTATACATTTTGACATCCTAAAGCTCATCATTCATATTCTAAGAGTTGGGATCCACTTTCCCTTAAGTTATGTGCCAATGTGAGATTACGACCTCATTCAATCAGTAATTGACTCTTTAGAATGCACACTTCCATTTCCAAACTTTATCCATAAGGGATTGCGCTAGTGTATTTTCCACTTCATCGAGCCATTGTTTCAAGGAGTGTATTCTTGCTTGATCTTCGATGCATAACTTGGTTAATTTCTTGATTTTGTCATCCAGCTCTTCGTGATGATACAAGAATATGACTTCCTGATTTTTCCACTTCTGCTCTTTTATGGCCGTCACTGTGTTCTTTCTTCAATTGTTCTTCTATGATAGTGTAGTGTTGTTGAGCTTGTGCTTAAACTCTCTGAAAGTACGTCAAAAGTTCTCCTCTACTTGACACAATTTGATGAATTCAAATCTAGCTAGGGGATAACGGTGAAGGTGATGAAATGATTATAAGACTAACTTACCATATTCACTGCTTGATTCAACTGTCGAAAGGATAAGAGTTGATCCTCTTCGTTGGGTAAAGGATATTGGTCGGGTAAACCATTGGCCACAAAGGAAGGGGATGGTAAGCTCAGAAGTTCACTCAAAGAAACCACGAGGGGAGAAGAATACTACACCAATGCTCTGGAAAAAGGATTTTCAAGTGTAGGAGAAGAAGGAGGAGTTGGTGTTGTCATATCTATTACTAGGGTTAGGATTTCAAGTCGAGTAGGGGATTCAATGTTTAGAGTTAGAGGGTTGGAGATAGGAGAAGAGACAGGAATTGGCTCCGAGCAAAACTCCGTAGGAATCTCCGAGATAATAGGCAAATCCAAGGGAACGTAAACAACAACTGTCTGTTTGGTTGCAATATTCTTAGGGTAAAGAATACCCAAAGGACTAGTTTATCCAAAGACAATTAGGAATTTAGTGGAGTGGAAGTCAAGATCGAGTCTATTGTTGCCTGAGGAAGTCCCTTAGAAGATATACTAGGACTTACGTCAGAAATTGTGATGGAAGTAGACTCAAGAACTAGTTGAAGCAATGCAAAAGACTCATTATGAGAATTGGTAGGAGCCAGTCAGCTTAACCTACAAGGATTTTTCTGATTAAACTATCTACACACTTAATCAAGTAATTAGATTACAATAAATTTTAACTTTGAACTTTTGCCAACATTAAAACTCAGGTTCGATTAGTATTTCCTACACCAAGAACTTTTTATCCCTTGGATGCATCAAATATATCGTCTTCCTTCTCATGTCATCCTTCTCGTTTGCTTGCATTTTCTACTCCAAGTTTAACTGTCTTCGATACTCCTCATGCTTTCAATCCCTAAGGTGTCTCATACAACTCTTCATTGTACTCCATTGGATCCTAAGTCATCGGGTATTCCTGTGTGTTCCTCTAAGTCTTTGCACACTTAGATACACATATCGAACACATCAATAAGACCTAACTTAAACTCATTTGACCAAACGTCAAAATTGTGGTCTATACCATTTGGGGTACCAATGATCCCCCCTCAAACGTTCAAGGTACTAACAAGATATGGATATAACATATGTTACATTAAAGATTAAGGTCACTAAGATATTCAAATTAAAGGAATTATTCTTTCACAGTCTCACTATATTGAGACATTGCTAAAAAAATTCAATATATATAATCCTTCCTCTATTAAAAACACCAATGCACTCAAACTTGTATTTGGCTAAGAATCATAGTGACCTATATCTCAATTAGAATATTCGATGATAATTGACAGTTTAATATACATCACTAAATACATACATCATGATATTGCTTATGTAGTTAATAAATTAAGTAGATTTATAAGTTATCCAATTGATAATCATTAGAAGGTGTTAATAAGAGTTCTTAAATATTTAAGATACATCTTAAAGTATGAATTACATTATACGAGATATCTAGCGGTACTAGAAGTCTATTGTGATGCAAATTGAATATCCAACACAAAAGATTCTAAATCCACTACTAGATATGTCTTTACCATAAGTGATGGAGTGCTGTCACGGAAAATCATAAAACAAACATGTATAAGTCGATCAACTATGAAATCTGAGTTTATAGCCTTAGATAAAGCCATCGAAGAAGTTGAATGACTTAATAATTTCTTCTCGAAGATCCTATGTTGAACAAAGCAATTGTTTATTGTAATGATATTTCGTGATAGTCAATCGACAATTGAAAGGACATAGAGTAGCATGTATAATGGTCAGTTATGTAACGACCACCCTTCTTAATACTCTACTACTCTCTAAGAGTGACCGTTACTTAACTACTAACTTTACTTAAACAGTATAATTAAAAATCATGAGGAATCTCTACCCAAAAATTTCGGCAGAATCTCCCTTGTACCGGTGACCATATTCAACAATACATGCAATATATACTCAGCCACAAGCGGCTGGAACACATATCAATCAACCACGCAGTAATAAAATCACAATAAAAACCAAGAAACTACTCTAGCAATAGCAACGACTACAGCACTCCACAAATAATAAAAGAGACTAATTAGACATGCGGAAATAAACTCAACTACAATCCCAAATTTAATATAACATTAAAAGAGAACTAAAAGGAGGTCTTGACAATTCTGCCAGCTACTTCTGGATCTCTCCACAGTCCAGTCACCACACACCTTCATCACCACCACCACCCTGTCGTCTCCCTTCATATCTTAGCTTTTCTTTTATCTACAGTAGGAGGAAAGAAAATAAAACTATAAGCGAAAACGCTTAGTAAGTACTAATCTATCTCACAAAAACTTCAAAGTGCATAAAAGTAATGCAATAATACTGAAACTGTAATGCTAAAGCAAAGCTGCATGTACTCATGGTATACAGGAATAAAACTGAATATTAAACATGCTCACTAACTGACAGGAAAGTAATGAAACTACTATTGTAGGCTTAGAATTAAAGAACTAAACTTTTATTGATTCTAAGCATAAACTTGTTTCATTTTCTTATATCCTTATACTAGAAATTAATCTTTTAATTTCTCTTTAACTTTCTTCTTCTTGTTTTTCTTACTTTTCTTATACTAGAAATTAATCTTTTAATTTCTCTTTCACTTTCTTCTTCTTGTTCTTCTTTTCTTTTCTTTTCTTTTCTTCTTTGGTTTTCTTTTCTTTGGGCCCAGGCTTAGTACCATCTTTATTTTGCGCGCTCTCTAATAGTGACTGAGGTAGCAAGCCTCTAGTCCTATGAGGTAAAGACCTTGGTCTTACCAGGGCCAAGACCTTGGAATTGGTCACCTGGATTTGTTTAACGACAACCTTAGAAGTCGGGTACTAGCCTCTTACTTTAGTTTACTTGTTATCTCTTTTTAACTAGACCTTGGTCTCTTTCTTTTTACTCAGTTTTCTCATAATCCTTTATTAGAGTTTATTGGAATCCTTTAGATATACCTAACAAGTGTAGGATTACAATTAACTAAGCATGCTATATAAAAATAATACAAGGGAAACAAATCTAAACTCCCTCTAAGCATGTTATAAAACAAAGCAACAGAAAAGCAAATCTGAACTTTCCAAATATGCTGTAAAACAAAGGAAAAGAAAGCACATCTGAACTTACTAATCATGCTATAGAATAGAGCAAAAGAGAGCTAGTTTGATCTTTTAAAACATGCTGTGATAAGAGCAAAGAAAGCTAATCTAATCTTACTAATCATGCTCTAAAATAGAGCCAAAGTAAGCTAATTCAAACTTGCTAATCATGCTATAAAATAGAGCAAAAGAGAGCTAATTTGGATTTTCTACACATGCTATAAGATAGAGCAAAAGAAAGCTAACTTGGACTTACTAAACATGCTGTAAAATAAATGGGTTGTTAAAAGCTAACTAACACATATATGCATGTGTATCAAAACAAGGAACTAGAAACCGAACTATAATTCAATACTGCTTATGGATTTCTCATGCTGATAAACGACAAGGAAGAGGAAACAGCAAAGGGAGATTATAAAACTACTAATTTCTCATGCTTGTAAACAGCAAAACAAAGGAAACTATTCATGCTAAATTAAATAGCAAATAAAAGCTGTTGGTGCTTAGCTAATGGCAAGGTAAATTGTACATGCTCAAATAATAACAATGAAAACTGCTGGTACTCAACTAATGGTAATGAGGACTGTGCATGCCAAATTAAAAAGAAAAGAAACTAACACTTGTGCCTAAATTATGGTTGTTCGTGCCACTATACAGCATAAAAGAAAGTCTAGCCGGATATGCTAAATACAGGGTCATTCTTGTCCAATACAAAGTATAACCAAGCCCAAACATCCCTCTGTGCATTGCTACGGTAAGGAAAACATAAGCATACCCTTCGGCAGTAATCTACCAAAAAACAGAACTACATACTAACAACTAATTATGGTCCATACAGGAAGATTAAATGTAAAGCTGCTCCTTTCAAACTTATCAGGCAATTATGGCAGGAATTGCTATAATCTGCACAGCATGAGAAAATTAAGAGCATAAGACATACCTATCAACCCTAAACCATTTCCCTCTTATATCCTTAATGACCTCACGGCAGAAAACTAAAGAAACCAAAAATCTTTGCAACGTGCTTTGAATTCAAAATGAACAAAGAACACAATTTCTTGACCTTAACATGCTATGCTCATGAAAAGGAAAGGGCAAATTGCTGTACAGCCCAAATACTAAGTCTAGGGTTCATGCTAGGCCTCGGAAGCAAGGAAAAATCAAAACGGAAAACTCGAAACAACTCCTACCGCAGGTGAGTAGTACTTACTGACGGTTCTTGGACTTACAACCGAGAAGAGGAAGGGGATTCTAGGGTTCGGGTAGCTCCAAATCTCGGCCTCTTCTCTTGCCCGAGTGTTTGCCTTGCCGAGAGAAGCTTGGTTTGTGAAGAACCCTTGAAGAAGAACGCTCGCCAGCCGCCGGAAAGCAACCCTAATTTCGGCTTCGTCTTCGCCCAAGCAACGCCGACGCTGCCGCACGCGAGAACGAGAGGAGAGGGAAGTGTTTCGGCTCGGGAGAAAAGGAATTAGGTCTTTTTAAAACTAGGGTTTCCTATTCCTAACCATAGCTTAAATATTTGTCGCTGCATATCTTATTAACACCGACCGCTGGCGCAGTTGGTCCGTTGGATTTCGCTCGAAGCCACAGGTCTGTGCTTCGATTCTCTACCGCGCCCCTTTTTCTCCCACTTATTTTAAATGTTCCAACTATAGCTTAAATATCTATCTCTACTTATTTGGTTAACAAAACCCGCGTAGCTCAGCTGGTTGGCTGCGTCCGGTTAGGTCGGGTTCGACCCGAGGTCATGGGTTTGAGCCTTACCTTCAACGATTTTTGTCAAAATTTCTTTCTTTTTGTAAACATACTAAACGCCCTCCAAAAATTACGTAAAAATACTCTAAAAATCTCTAGAATATTTTAAAAGTATTTTCAAATATTTTTATAGACATTTGGAACTCGAAATAAGGAAAATTGGGTCGTTACAAGTTATAACATATTCATAGAAGAAATAATCCTATCAAGCATTTGATCTCAAATAAAGTTATCCCTATCGATTATGTCAAATTAAAAGATACTTTGGCAAATCCGTTGACAAAAAGTTTGAGCGAAGATCAAGTATATTGCACATCAAGAGGAATAGAAATAAAAATCTACAAATAAAAACATTCACAGTTGTAAATCAACCTTGTTGATTGGAGATCCCAAAGTCTTGGTTCAATGGGATAAAAAAATTATAAAAGTTCATGCAAGCACTTGAACTATTTCCCTCTCATTTTTAAGATGGAAAAATGCCACCTACTACATGTAGTGAGGTTAAGTCATAAACTTTTAATGACTCCTATAATTTTAAAAGTGGATTATGACATATGATACTCTTGATAGGAGATCACTTATATAAGTGTGAAGGTGAACCGCTTCAATAAAACACTTACGAATCCAAGATATTATTATCCATAACCAAAACAAACACAACAATGATAACTATAAAGATGTGAGAAAGATTATTCTATAGGTACCATTATCTTGGTTTACATGAATGATTAAGTAGTTCAAGATATTATGTTCATTAAACAGTCTAGTAAATTCAGGATTATATTACTAAAGATTCAAAAGCATAAATTATCTCTTCTGATGCAATAATCTTTCAATTGAGTGAAGTCTCTTTAGTTGCAGCAAAAAATGATAATCCTTACCTTGGAAGTCCCTTCAGGACAATCTCATATGATCTAGAAGAGAGGTAAATTACAGAGGGTTTTGCTTAACATAGTGGCCCTTTGCATGAGATCAAGTGATCCGCGATGCATTTCACTCTCTGGGAATCAACCTCATGACCTATTACAACAACACCTCATGCAAGTGTTAACTGTGCCAGCCCATGGAGGATTATGGCTCTCACACTGAGGGTTTTTACAAAATTATGTTATGTAATCTGGAAGGAAGGTAAATTATGAGGGACTTTCGTCCTATATAGTAACCCTTTGCATGGGAGGTCGGGTGAATTGAAGTCCTTTTAATACAAGTATTAGAGCTGTCAGACGAGCCAACCCGTGGCGGGGCGGGGCGGGCCTAGGCGAGTCGGCCTACGGTGGACTTGGGTTGATAAAATTCCAATCCAACCCACTTAAATTGTTTGGCGGGACGGGCCAACTCGATGGGCCCAACCCAAATTAACGGCTCTAACAAGTATACATGAATGAATGTATTAATTTTCATTCAAGTAAAAGATTATTGAAAATTTATTTTTGAATCAATAAATTTCGAAAAATAATTTTAGTTGGCGTCATCTAATGAAAATAAAATTTTGATCGGAAAATTAAAATTTACATTTCCAGTAGATAATTTTAAAATATTTAATTTCTCTAAATCAATTTCAACGAATGAGAAATTAATTATTCAAGTGAACCCCAAATAAAATTCGTTATCAAATGAGACATAAAATTATCTCAAAGGATATTAAACCTTTTTTACATTTTATTTTACGCGATTGGGATTTGGTTGGCTAAACTCAACCATGCTAAGATCCAGCAAGGACACAGTGTGTATCACAGATCAAATACGCGCACATACATTGAGTGCTTTAGGACGCATTTTACACTTGTGATTTATAATGTTGTTATGATGTGCTAGAAATCATGAATGATAATTGTCATATTTTGTAAGCACTGTGAGATAAATTTGTAGTGTCCAAATTCTGATCTCGACTTTGCCGAATATCATCATTCTACCTACGGTCAAATTGTACCACCATGATCTGCTCTAACAATCCCAGATCACTGAAAGCTAATCTTTTTAATAGATATACAACAACTATTATTAGAATCGAATACCATCTCTCCTCTCAGCTGAACCCTAGATCAATTTTCCATGAGCACATGAAAAACTCCTCCCATTTTTTAATTATTTAATTATGTTATTTATCTCTTTTTATACAATTTAAGGACGAACTCAGACGAGTGAACGTGCCCACGTGACACGCTGCCATGAATCCCATTCCATGCCGCGTATTTAATGCCCTCATGACTAGCCAGCCAATCAGACCTAACAATTCGATTCAATAAAAAAAAAATTCAACCGACGCCATGACAGACCGGTCGGTTCTTGGTTTACCGGTCCGTTTTGATTTGATTTGATTTTTGAAGGCATAATTAAAGCACCGCAAACCAGAAGAAGCTCCCCTGCCCTCTCACGTACTGTTATCGGCCGCCATTAATGCAGGCCTCGACCTCGCCTTCTTGTTAGTAGTTACGCGGATTTTCCGCTTCTTCTCATCCTTCAGAATTCATGGGCAAGAGGCTGAGCCTCGGCTCGCTCTTGCTCAAGCTCCGGCACGCGCCGTCGCCGTGGCCCTCCTGCAAGCAGCCCAAGACCGAGTCCTTCCGCGACGCCGCCGTCTACGGCACCGTCAACTCAGTCTACTTCGACTCTGCCGAGTCCTGCTTCACGCATTCATCCACGTCGGAGGCGCCGGAGAGCTTCTCGACGCTGTCGGAGGAGCTGGCGGTCGTGCCTCTGCGTCCGGCCGACCGGATCTCTTTCCGGCGGTCCGGAGATACCAGCTCGATCCTGGAGGACTCGAAGCCGAGCAGCGGCGGTGTTGACGACGACGAAGATACGGCGCCGCCGTTTGAGGGCGGCATTTCGCTGGCCGTAGACTCCGAGGACCCTTACTGCGACTTCCGGCGATCCATGGAAGAGATGGTGGCGGCGCACGGTCTCAGCGACTGGAGGCGCCTCGAAGCGTTGCTGATTTGGTACTTGAGGGTCAACCGGAAGAAGACGCATGGGTTCATCTTTGGGGCCTTTGCCGACTTGCTTGTTGCCCTCGCTGCTTCCCCTGCTTCCTCTTCCTCCAATTCATTTGGGGCCGTGGAAATCAAGGAGCATGAATCAAGTGAAACCACTTAAATTCTTCTTTAATATCAATATTGAAGAGATTGGGATCCTTTCCCCTATATGATTCCTAACTCGTTGTCTCTGATCATCTGTCTTTCCTCTCCTGCTGGCCTGTTTTATTTTCTGAGTTCCCAGATCCTGTGGAGTTGATCATTTTAAAGTATTTCCAGTGTACAGTATTCGGGGTTCAGGGAACTCTCAAATTGTAAGTTTTTCTGATCAAATATATATGAACTATATCCATTTTGGGATCCGTTAATTTAATCTAATCATTGTGGCAAAAGGTGAATACGTTCGTCCTCAGTGCCCCCGTCAATCCGTCTCAGGGTCAACATTGAGGTGGTAAAACATGAACGACTACTAATCTTTGGAATAGCGATCCACAAGGCTTGTGAAAAATGATTGATGTTCGTATGTATTTCTTTAAATAATTCTATGAAAGAAATGCGAGTGGTTTATAAATAATCTGGATACAACAGCTGCCGGCAACTCATACTGTTGGGGCTCATGATTTCCAAATCTGAACTCCTTCAGTATGACCCGTAAATATGAAGTTTTGATGTTGTTGGAAAAGGAAACAAATCCTATTAATGAGTTGTAGAGTTGCACAGTTGGTTGCCATCAAGTTGCTGATTCCATGCAACGTTTTCATACAACTCGATGATGACCTTCTTCTGCAGAACTGAATCAAAAGGGTTCATTTGAGATCACTGGAAAAGCTGTCTGACAACTGGGTGCGGCTAATAAATTAGAGTTTCTGAATATTTGTTTTTCATGTGAAATGGTTGGGCGCCACTCAGAAACTGTTTAAGACCGTAATTTAGTTTAGTTTCGTTAGTACAGTAGCAGCTGTCTACTGGAAGGAGTCAGGGAAAGTAATTAATTCTGAACTTGCTGGCTGCAGAAGAAAGAACTGAGTTATTAAAGCTGTGCAGAGCATATTCAATTCAAACTAAATATCATAAGAACTAGATGAACTCACACCTGCATGTTGGATTTAATTGACAACTAAGCTGATCATATCGCTTCCATAAATATCAGAATATATATATATATATTAAATTGTTATTGGGAAACTAAGTAGCATCGAATCTCAATGATGCGCGACAACACATTAATTACCAAATGACTACGAGCAACCTTGGGCTCATCCACTCCATCACCATGCATTTTGACAAAGGGTAATGTTAAATGGCCAGAATCTGGCCAGCTAGAATCAATACATGCAAGTGTACACATGGGTATTTTGGTAATATCATCTGTGTACATTAATTACATGCATGTATATGCATGTATTTTAATTGGAGCATAGATAATTCTAACTGGTCAGATTCTGGCCAACAAGAATTATCGTTTGACAAATTGTAGGTGCCAAGGCTGCTCGTAATCATTTGCACATGGAACGCTAGCTTGCAGCATTATTGTGGGCATGAATTTCCAATTTTTGTTTCGTTTTGTTTTTGTTTTTTGTATTTTGAGTTGAGAAGGACAAGTAGGCGAACACAGATTGGCTTGTTGTCTTGTATCAGGAAGAGGGAAACTTCTAAAAGCAGCATTGGATGAATTGGAACGATTAATTAATACTTCTTGGGGCGAGGACAGTTTTAATATTACACTGCTCAAGAAAGCCTAGTAGGGGCAAGCTTCATCCATGCACCCATTCCCAATGGAAAGAGAGCTGTAAAGGCCCACTCAATTCTCAAATGGTTATTTGTGGTTAGATGTAGCAATCAAATTGTTTGTTCTTGGAGATGTAAAATGATGATAAGATTTGGCTGTTCCCTATGCTTGAAATTGCCAAAACTTAAATGTCACTGTGACTCATATTGGTGAGAGAAAAGAAGATGTTAACCAGACATGTTTAAGTCGGATTTTGATATTCAATTATGTTTAATAATTGGGCTCTCCTTCAGGTTTAGTTGTTTGAAATTACACAACTATTTATTTTACTCATCTATTCAAAATTTAAAGGAATTTGGATGATGAATATCTAAATAATAATGAATTTGGATAATACCTAAAAATATAAGTACCCAAACTCTTATCTCCCTAATCTAAATAGTACCTCTATGTTTATTTACTAAAAAAAATACAAGCTTTTATCTTCCAATCTTACCATCTATTAAATACTTTTTTTTAATACATTCCTCTTTGTTTCTTTGTGTGGCTCTTAATTTTTTTGCTTCTTATTTTCAATATACAATAATTGAATTCAGATAAAGTATATATTAATACTTTTTTTTAATCCTTTCTTTTCTATAGTAAAATTGTTGTCAAAGAGAAAGATAGGAGGTATAGGAGGTACTTTATCATTCCTGCAAAGCCATAAAGACAGAAAAATTCTCCAAGACTTTGACAAATCTTGGATAAGTAACACAAATATAGCAAACAAGTGTTGATGGGTGAGTTTAGGTTAGGATTAGGTCAGGGTTAGCATTAAGCTTGGTTTAGGTTGGGTTTGCATATGGGTTTTGGCTAGGTTAGGGTTAGGGTTAGGGTTAGATTTGAGTTAGGTTTTGTAAGAATTTTAGAATTTGGGTTTAACCCAACTTAAAACGCAATTACGACCATACGTTAGATTTAAACTTTGATTTGGATTAATCAAATGATTATTTTTAGAATTATCATTCAGGCTATTGCGAGATGTAGGGGCTCTACTTAATGTAATCATGTACCTTTGTCAAAGCTATTCCAAAACGACATGCCCAAATAACTTAATACAATTCTTGATCTATCGAATTTAGAGTGGGGTGAGTTAGTTTCACTTTATTAATTGTACCCGGTAGGATATATCTCCAAATATCCAACCTAGACAAAGATTAACAATAACTTAATTTGCTCTCATACTAATTTGTAGGATTACAACCATGATAGAGGAGTGTGAATAGCGTATTTGATAATTTTTTTCAAATTGATAGTAAATAATACAAAATAAAGTAATCAGAGTTACTTGTAGTGGAATAAAGACTAAGTAAATATTTACAGTTGAATAACACTAACTAAACTTGCAGCGGAATAAACACCAAAGATAATTTACAATGTAATCAACACTAAGTCAATTTGTAATGTAATAATTACCAACTAAAGTTGATTAAATATTTTGGAATAATGAAATAGTATAAAAATAATACCACACACGAACATAGGGGTTTAACATGGTTCAGGTTCCCTCTAGGGTTGCTATACGCCCATTTGTTTACATACATTTGTTTCATTACATGAGTATGTTTTACATACTTACATCATTGTTGCATTGTTTTTACTCTTTTAGTTTGAAAAACTACTCTTTATGCATTTTTATTGATAGGACATGAATTCAAAGCTTAACTAGAGCAAAAAGAAGCCTTGGAGAGTGCATTCTAGCATGGTGCATAGTCTAGTCGTATCCCCTGACAGAGTCATACATCACCCTTGGATTTAGGCGAGCAATGGAGCAAAGTTTGGACCACCAGTGCTAAACACAGGCAGGTCATGCCAGGAGCAAGATTGTGCTTGCTATTGTTGCTCGATGAGAGGAGGTCCAGCAACTGACACAACCAGGCCATGCATCCCAACATGACCATGAACAGTGTGGCAGCAACCCCCTATTTTTATGGAAATATTGAATTTTAGGAAAATGCCTCCAACTTTTTAGAAAAGTTTGTTAGTTTTAGTATCCTTAGAGGCTATAAAGGAACCAAGTGTGCACTTGTTTAAGGCATTAAGGGGATTCTCAAAAGAGACCCTATCAAGAGTTTCCTAGTGATAGGCCCTAGGAGAGAGACTTTTCATGGAGCCGTCAAGAATCCATCCATCAAGGAGCTTGGAGATCAATTTGAAGATGACTATAGACACCATGACTAAGTATTCTCTATCTTTTCTCTTTGATTTGAGTGGTAGAATGTTTCTCTTTATGTCTTTGACTTGTATCTTTATCTCCATGGAGTAGTCTCTCACTATAAGAAAATTGAAATTACACAACACTTAAAAGATAACATTTTTTAAAAAAAAAACGTTATCTTTTTTTACAATATTTTTAGTAAAACGTGTCGTCTATATTTTTTTTATTTCTTATTAAAGACAACGTTTTTTCAAATAAGCATTGTCTATTGGTTTTTTTTTAAAGTCAAAGACAATACTTTTTTAAAAAGTGTTGTCTATGAATATTTTTTATTATTATCTACAATACTAAGTGTTGTCTACGAAAACCTCCATCTCTACCAAAACTTAACCTCCATGAAAATCTCTCCCGTGAAAACCCCCAACTCTCCACCAAAACATTTTCGTCCCCATCTCTCTGCCAAAACCTCTGCTTAGCGAAAACCTCTGCTTAGCGAAAACCTCTGCTTAGCGAAAACCTCCATGAAAACCAAGCCTCCACCAAAGCATGGTTGTCTCCTCTGTCCGCTAAAACCACACCTTTGCCAAAACCTAGCCTCCGCTCCTGAAAACCTCCATCTCCTCCCATAACCTAGCCTCCACGAAAACCTCCATCTCCGCCAAAAACCCACGCATCCCTCTACCTAGCTCTCCTCCTCCACTCCTCCACTCCTCCACGCCGCCCGCGACCTAGCCTCTGTAGGATCGTAAAGCGCTAGAGGGGGTGAATAGCACTCGTGGCTAATTCGTTCGTTTTGAGTAAATATGCAGTGAAAAATAAAGATAGAATGCAAACACCAAGAATTTACTTGGTTTGGAGCTTGTGACGACTCCTACTCCAAGGTCCGCACATGAGAGTGCTTTCTGTTGAAACCCCAATGTTGTTTTAATGTGATAAATCAAGTTATGTTAGGTCCTGTGGTGTTTTAACCTTGTGTCTAAGTGTGCAAGAGCTTAGGAACACAAGAAGTCGAGCAAAAGACGCAGCTACCGAGAAGGATGGCACGGGAGAGAGCCGACGGGCTCGGTGAGTGCGAGGGACGAGGTGCTACGGAAGAGTATACGGGCGGACGAGAAGGAAGCGCGCGGCGTTTCCGAGGGACGAGAAGCCGGAGTGGAAGGTTGCCCGAGAAGGCCAAAAAGTGGGTTCGGGTAAGCCTTATTTCGGTTGGCCGAAATCACCCAAGCGAGTGGAGCAAGAGCGGAAAAATCGGACTGAGGTGAGCAGCACCGGAGCAGAGGGCCCGGACCCAATCTGGGTGCCCGGAGCGATTCCGAGTGCCCGGAACCCGACCTTTGACCAGACGATGTTTGACCATGATCCATTGCGAAGGGGATAAAGTTTTATTCCCTTCTAGGCTCTTGAAACCCTCCAGGCGCCCCGACCAATGCTATAAATACAACCTTGGTCCAGAAGTTTTTCAATCAATTAAGAAATCACTGTAACAACACTTGTGCACTCTTCTTTTAGTTTACCTTCTCATTTCTGTGCTTTCACTGCTGTAAGAGGCTTCTCCGCCTGAAGGAGATACTTAGTGTGATCCATTCCTTGGATTAACAACTTCTCTAGTTGTAACCAAGTCAAATCTATGAGCCTCGTTCTTTTTAATTACTTTCTTTATTTAATTTATGCAAGTGTTCTTTTAAAGTTCGAGAATGGTATTTTGGTTTTATATTGTGCAGGGCTATTCAACCCTCTGATAGTCGGCCACCAACGGTACCAACACTTTCGATGGGCAATCACTAATCAATCAGAAAGGTTACAAATAGAGTTTTACAATTAATTAGAAATTTAAAGAATACCGACAACTTTGTATAAGAAAATCTTCAGTAGAACCGTCGTCGGAGCTTTCGGGTATCGTAGAAGCATTTTCTGAGTAGCTCGAAGAAGCGGAAGTTGTTCCTTGTGTTGTACTCAAGCCTTTGGTCGAAGCTGCTTTTATAGGCTGTTCCGGGCACCCGAAACTCCTCTGGGCGCCTGGACCACGTGGCTCAGCCACTTCGCAAGCTCCACATCAACTTGGCGATAACTTTTGAGTTCCGGGTGCCTGGACTAACTCCGGGGGCTTGTACTAGGTCCAGGCGCCTAGACCAACTTCGGGTGCCCAAACCAACTTTTTCCAACCCCTTATTTTCTGTAAAATAAAGTTAGTCAGGCAAAAACAATATATCTAAAATGAAATTTGGCAGCCTCTGATTGTCCGGTTCTGACTTAGAGTTTCGTTGAAACTCTAGGTCGAACTGATGCCTATTGTTCTCTCTTCGGGGAACACGTCCTCACCTACTTCTCTCAGGAGAAGTTATCTGTTGCCAAACCGGTCCTCCAGACTGACTGGACTTTTGCTCAGTGTCCGAGGCTTCCAGTCTTCATACTGGGTGTCTGCTCCATGACTCGTCCAGACTTCCACTCGATCCGCGACCACTAGGATTTCAACCTAGAGTCCCCTACTCTAGGATTTTGCCCTAAGCGCTCGACCCGCCAAGACTTTCCACCTAGGGTTACCACCACCTAGGACTTAGGGTTACCGCCCCTAGGATTTTCCACCTGCCTAACCGCAGCTAGGACTTTTCATCACCTAGGGTTACCACCACCTATGACCTAGGGTTACCACCCCCTAGGATTTTCCACCTACCTAGAATCCACTAGGGATTTTGCCTAAGACAACTTAAGACTTTCCTACAAGCTCAATCAACCTTATTAGATAACAAGACATCTTAACTTTTGAATCCTTTGTCATTATCAAAACACAAGTTTGATCGTCTGGTGCTTCCTGCACCAATAATCTCCCCCTTTTTGATTATAGCAACCAGGTTTAAAAGTTAAGTAAATATATAGCAGTTTAATGAAAAATATTTTTAAAAAAATATATAGCATGTTCTCACTAAGTATTAGCTCCTCCTTAATTTATCACTCCCCTTAACTTTTGACCATTCTCTCCCCCTTTGCCATATATCAAAAATAATTTAGGGAGGAAAGGTTTTTACTCTGTTAACCTTAAGCTCCCCCTGAAGGGTAACACTTAAAAAAAACTTAGCTAATTTTTAAGTGTTGAAAGTGAGTCAGCTTTTACAAAAAAACTTAGCTAAACTTAGTTTTGAAAATAATTACTTTGAAAAATACTTAGCTAAATTAGAAATACTTTGAAAATACTTAGCTTTTTCAAAACAACTTTGTCAAGTACTTAGTTTTTTTTTTTTAATTTTTGATAAAAATTTGGCTTTAAAAAGATTTTGATAAAAACTTAGCTTTAAAAATATTTTGATAAAAAAACTTTAAAAAGATTTTGATAAAAAAACTTAGCTTTAAAAAGATTTTGATAAAAGCTTAGATAAGTACTTAGCTTAAATAGGATATTGATAAACACATAGTTAAGTACTTAGCTTAAAAAAATTCATAAAAGCTTAGCTTTTAAAAAGATTTTGATAAACATTTAGCTTTAAAAAATATTTAAAAGAAAACTTAGCTAAGTAAAAGATTTCTTTGAAAAATACTTTAAAATACTTTATCAGATACTTAGTTATTATCTTTTCAAAAATATTTTATTTTTATTTTCAAAAATATTTTTTAAAAAAATTAAACTTCCTCTTTTAGAAGTATTTTGAAAAGTTTAACTTTTAAAACATACGTTTAAAATAAATAAAAATTAATGTCTTAACCTTCCCTTCACTCTCCCTTAATTAATGCCAAGAATATTTGAGGGTCCTAGAGTCCAAGCATGTAAAATAAACATAAAAGTTATATTTTATTTTCTTAATTTTCCATCTCACCCTTTCTAGGTTATCAAGCATGTTCAGCTTATGAGTTTGTGTGAGATGGAGTTAAGTTAAGTTGATTTTATCTTTAACTTTAAAAAAATATTTATGATATTGAAGTATATTTTAAAAATAATTTAAGTTAAATTTGGATTTCAAAAATATTAAATTTTGAATTTTAAAATATAAGTTTAATTAGATTTAAACTTTTGAAGATTAATTATAATTTGAAAATGATTAATATTTTAGAAATTAATTATAATGTGAAAATACTTAACAATTAAAAATGATTAAGATTTTAAAAATTAATTAAACTTTTGTAATTTGAAATTGATTAATCTTTTGTAATTAATTAGATTTTGAAAATAATTAAACTTTTGTAATTAATTATGAATTTTAATTGAGTTATCTTTAATTTAATTAATTTAGGTTTGGTTAACTACTTTAAACCTAGGTTCATCTCATCCTTTTCTAGATTTTCAATCAGGGAACCTTAATAATTTTGTAAGATGGTTAATTTAATCTTCAATTTAGATTACAATCTAAGGATTAATTTACAATTGAGTTAGACTAAGGTTTTACAGTTAGCCAATTAAATATTTATTTCAATGATTAGCTTCCAAGGTGTGGCGAGACACTAGGTCTTCTTGGGTATGAGATCATCCACCACTTCTAGACAAAGCCTTTCAAAGAAATTGGATATTTAATTTCCTTTCTGAAACTCCTCAGTCTAACTAGTCAAGTGTGAATCAAGCTTAGGTTCTTATCTACCCTAGTCTAAGCATGTATAGTGAAAGTAGTAAAGCAAGCATCAAACAAATCTATCTATCAATAAAAATGATCTTTCTCTTAGCTCCCCGTGGATCATAGCCTCGATAGGGTCTATCAAGGTAGTGGATTTGATCCTTGGGGGTCCAATATTAACCAAGTCTAACTTGATTAATAAAGTTTGACTTGGGGACCCATGCTTGGACTAATTTTCTATTTGTTCTATTTACAAGTGATAAGTAAGATCTGTATTTTTGTTTAGCCTTAAATCCAAGTCCAGATCGGTTGTAAATGACTCTTTGTTTTTTAATAATCAGTTCAAGATTCTTGGAACCCATGGTGAACCGTTCCAACGTGTCCTTAAGTTCTTTAACTTGAGTTTTAAAATTGAAATTCTCTTCCTTAAGTTGTTGGACTTGAGTTGAACTTCCATTTTAAACTGGCCCAGTCAAAGGACTTAGTTTAGTCTCCTCCTTAAGGATTGTTATCTCTTTTTGGAGTGACTTGACTCAGACGTTGGATTTGGCTAACTTACGCATGAGATAGTTAACTAAGTTATGCAATTTATCTATCTAAGTAGTTCTTATAGTGGGGTTAGGCCCTTCGGAAATAGATACAAATCCGTGACTTCTCTCAGATTCTGTTTCCAACTCGCTCTTGATTTTAGATTCGTCGACTTGTTCCTGGGTCATAAGCGCGAGGAAGCTCGTCTGTTCGAACTCTTCGTCAAAGTCTTCTGAAGAAGACTTATCCCATGTCGCCTGCATTGCTTTCTTCTTCCTTCGCTTCTTCGTTTCTTTTTGGTTTGGACAGTTGGTTTTGATGTGTCCCTTCTTGTTGCAGTCATAACAAGTTACTTCGGACTTCACTTTTGGATTTGATTGCACCGTCTTGGACTTAATCACTTTCTTGATGTCTTTCTTGATGAATTCTTTCTTCTTTTAGTAGAGTTTTTGTACAAGGTTGACTAGTTCGACTGTAATCTCGTCGTCGTCATCTTCTGAGTCCGGTTCACCTTCAGACTCGGGTTCAGTTATACGCTTTACTTTTGATTCCCGTATTCTGCTCATTACTGTAATCAAAGCAATACCTTTCTCGACCCAAGTAGTATTAGTTTATTCGTGAAGCTTGAATTCAGAAAATAATAAGGAGAGGTCCTTGGATACTTTATAAGCATCTACCATGGATGCCCACAAGGTGTTCCTTGGAAATACATTGAGTGCATACCTGATTATATCACGGTTTTCCACCTTCTGACCAATTGGATGAAGGTCGTTCAGCAGGTCCTGAATTCGCGCATGAAGTTGGCTTGCCGACTCACCTTCCTACATTTTTATGTCATATAGTTTATTTAAAATTAAATCATGTTTGCTTACCTTCGTGTCTGAAGTTTCCTCGTGCAGCTCGATCAACTTCTCCCATAGTTCTTTTGCACTTGAGAACGGGTCGACTCGGTTTAGCTCTTCTTTAGTTAAGCCACATTGAAAAGTGCATGTTGCTCTAGCGTCGGCCTCAATTTTCTTCATCAAGGTTGTGTCCTAGTTCTGGAATGATACTGGCTTTCCAACACCATCGAGTGGGAGTTCAAGACCAGTTTAGATGATTATCCACATTTCAACTTGCATCTTGAGGTGGTACTCCATTCGGCTCTTCCAGTAGCCGAAGTCTTCACTAGAGAAAAGGGTGTTGGAACCCCAAGGTGGTTTTGATGTGATCAACTAAGTTAGGTTAGGTCCTGTTGTGTTTAACCCTGTGTTTAAGTGTGCAGGAACTTAGGAGTACAAGAAGTTGAGCAAAAGACGCAACTAGCGAGAAGGATGGCACGGGAGAGAGCCGACGAGCTCGGTGCGTCTGAGGGACGAGGTGTTGCGAAAGAGTACACTGGTGGATGAGAAGGGAGTGTGCGATGTTTCCGAGGGACGAGAAGCTGGAGCGGAAGATTGCTCGGGGAGTAAAAGACACAGCTAGCGAGGAGGTCGGCACGGGAGAGAGTCGACGGGCTCAGTGCATCCGAGAGATGAAGCTGTTGAAGAGTACGTTGGTGGACGAGAAGGAAGCATGTGACGATTCCGAGGTATGAGAAGCCGGAGTGGAAGGTTGCTCGAGAAGGTTGAAAGTTAGGTTCGGGTGAGCCCTATTCCGGATGGTCGAAATCACCCAAGCGAGCGGAGCCGGAGCGGAAGACCCGGACCGAGGCGAGCAGCACCGGAGCAGAGGGCCCGGACCTCATTTTTATCCACTTTGATGTGTATGTTGACCGTTGCGTCAGGGATAGAATTCTATCCCACTCCAGGCGCCTGGAACGCTTCCAGACACCCCGACCAAGGCTATAAATACAACATTGGTCTAGAAGCTAAGAAACAACAAGCAATTATTGAAACAACACTTATGCGCTTTCCTTTCAAGTTTAGCTTCATCTTTCTGTGCATAAATTGCTGTAAAGAGGCTTCTCCGCCTGAAGGAGAATTTAGTGTGTTTCATTTCCTTGGATTAACAACCTACCCGGTTGTAACCAAGTAAATTTCAAAGTCTCTTTATTTTTAGTTTATTATTTGTTCTATTATTATGCAAGTGTTTAATTAATTTATAAGTCTGAGAAGGGTTCATTTGTTTTCATTTTGTGCAGGGCTATTCAACCCCCCTTCTATTAGATCGGATGAGTGCGATAGAGGGGGAGGGGGGGGGGGGGTGAATATCGTGCTTTTTAAAACTTTTCTTTTCGTATTTAAAAACAAGTAGAGTAAGTAGCGGAAAGTAAAATGAAAGACTAGTTCGTTTATTTCGTTCGAAGTCTAGGTCGACTCCTACTCGAAGGTCCGCGATCCTTGACCGCACCGATGGACAATCCACTATAACCCTTCTTTCCCAAATCCTCGGAAAGAAGCAGATCGTACAGATACAAAGATATAAGATAGTAACAATCCTACTATCTTATATGAATTTAAGTGCAATACAAATAAAGTATACCGACAATAGTAAGTGAAGGTTGAAGCTCGGTCGGTACTTTCGGACGAAGTAGGTTGAAGAGTCGTAGAAGACTTATAGCATGGTCCGCTTGCAGAGATGAGCTTTGAGATGATCAGAAATAGTATTGTCCAGCCTCAAACCTCGAGCCCCTTTTTATAAGTATTTTGAGGTTCGGTCGACCGATCCCTTTGTTTGATCGGCTAAACCAGCTCCCTTCCTTCTTTGCTGGAGTCTGACGCTGGCTCGATCTTTTGCATTAACTAGTCATTAAGGGTTCGATCAACTAATCCCATTTTTCGATCGACCGAACAGGCTCCTTCCCTGTTCGTCGAAATTTGCCAAGATCCTCATTTAATGCTTCTTTAATGTTGATTGGTTCGATCGACCGATCCATGGGTTCGGTTGATCGATCAACTCTTTTTCCTTTTGCTTCTGATCGATGCTGATGAACTGGCCTGTGCTGAGTCATCATGTTCGGTCGACCGATCTTACTTATCGGTCGACCGATCAAGACTTGATCTGACTCGTCTGTTCTAGTATGATATGATCACTGCTTTGATCTCTCCTTGTTCGGTCGACCTATTCACTGGTTCGGTCGACCGATCCAGTCAGACCTACAAAATAGTGTTAGACAAAACATCCTGCAAAACAGATGTTAGCACAATAATATTATAATGCATGAGTAATATAAAAGACAGTAGAACTGTCATGATCTCAACTTGGAAATCTTTCCGGTTTCTTCAGTTGGATCAGCGACCTAAGGTTATTCCCTTGGGGAACCCGACCTCACTGTCGCTCTTTTTTACCTCAACCTACCTGCCAAACTTAGATCGTCCAGATCTAGTTTGGACTTTTCACTTATCTTTGATCGGTTTGCCAGGACTTTTCTCTTGATCTTCGGTCCTCCAAACCTCTCAATCACACTGCCAAGCATCGGATCTCCTCGACCCACTTGGACTTACACCTGGGTTCCACGACCTGCTAAGATTTCTCCTGCCTAGCCTCCAACTAGGTCTTTCCCGGTTGAATAAGCAACCTGCACACTCAGTCAACTTGTTAGATCACAACAAGACATAACTTGAACCTTTGACAACATCAAAACATATGTAAATTTTTAGATTTTGTTGGTATTATTGATGTAGTTGAATAAGTCTGATAAGGTTTTTTTTTTAAAAAAAATAATTAAGGTTTAAAATTTGTTTAATAGGTTCAATTAAGTTTTTAAAATAATTTTAATTAAGTTTTTAAAATAATTTAATTATGTTTTTAAAATAATTTAATTAAGTTTTAAAATAATTTTAATTAATAATTTAAAATAATTTAAATTAAAATTTTAAAATAATTTAATTAAGTTTTTAAAATAATTTTGATTAAGTTTTTAAAATAATTTAAATTAAGTTTTTTAAAATAATTTAATTAAGTTTTTAAAATAATTTAATTAAGTTTTTTAAAATAATTTTAATTAAGTTTTTAAAATAATTTAATTAATTTTTTAAAATAATTTAATTAAATTTTTAAAATAATTTTGATTAAGTTTTTAAAATAATTTAAATTAAGTTTTTTTTAAAATAATTTTAATTATTATTTTTTTTAATAATTTAATTAGGTTTGATATTAATTAGGTTTAAGGTTAATTTGAATTATTGAAAAAGGTTATTGAACTCATGTTAGATTCAAACTTAGCTTTGAGTTAATTAAGCAGACTTCCTAAGGATAAGTTTTCAATTTAGTGGCGAGGCATATGACCTTCTTGTGTATCAATGGTGGACCACTTGCTGAAGACTTTCCAAACTATTCCCGCTCAAAAAACTTATACTAAATTTTGGTCTAACTAGCCCATGTTTAACTAGGATAGCTTCGGTCAGATCCACTAAGTCTAGTGCACTAGGTAGAATACACAAGATTCAGCCTAGACATGCCTTCGACAAAGCTTCCTTGACGTACTACCATCCCAATCCATTCTGATGCTATGTTGTAGGGTTTGGTAAATCTTTTTTATCTAACCATTCTAAGCAGACAGTAAACCTAATCATAAGTGTATGAGTTTGATTAATCATGTTGGTTGAATTGTCTTTCTAGTTGCTCCCCCTGAGTCATAGCTTAGATAAGGTCTATCTAAGTAATAAATTTGACTCTTAGGGATTAAGTATAGGTTTGGTTTAATTGGTTTGATTAAATGTTTTGTTTAGACCCATGCTTGAACTTGACTTCTAACATTTTGACTAATTAATGACAAGTATGATTTGTTTGTTTGTTTAGGATTATAACCAAGTCTTGATTTGTTGTACATGACTCATTGTGATCCAAGTACCATGTTTAGACACTTGGACCCCAGTTCGAACTTTTTCAACGTTTTCTTGAGTCGCTCGATTTGACCTTTCAAGTCAGAATTTTCTTCCTCAAGTTTTTCAACTTTAGTTGAAGTTCCGACTTGAACTTGGTTAGTCAGGTCACTGAAGTTAACTTGCTGCTTAAGGTGGTCTATTTCCTTAAGTAACAAGTTATTTTATTTTTCCTATTTTGACCATTTTTTAAACAAGCATTTAACTACTTTAAGCAAGTTAGACTTAGAATAAATTGTTACCATATTTGGATCTTCTGATCCGTTGCTTCTTTCGGACTCGATGTCGATTTCGGACTCGTACTCTTCATCGGACTCGGAGTCAGAATCTTGGTTTTTTTCCATAAATGCAAGATGGATCGAATGCTTTGTATGTTCCGTGTCAGATTCGTCGGAAGAGGTCTCGTCCTATGTTGCTTGGAGGGCTTTCTTTCATCTTGTCGATTTAGGCCTTTCTTCCTTCCTATTTGGGCATTCATTTTTGAAATGTCCCTTTTTGTTGCATCCATAAAAAATCACTTCTGATTTGTTTTGGGTCTAGTTGAGTAGTGTCTTCTTGGCACTTTTTCTGAATTTCTTCGTCGTCAGCAATCTCTGGACCATGTTGACTAACTCTTCTTCATTTGTTGAGTCAGCGTCTGACTCGCTTTCAGACTCGTTCTTTGTTCTTGTTTGAGTTCCCTTGCTTGGACCTACATACAAAGCTACTCCTTTCTCGACATGGCTTATGTTAGATTGTTTATGTAATTCCAATTCACAGAATAATTCATCTAACTTAAGAATTGAAAGATCCTTAGAAACTTTGTACGCATCTACAATTGATGCCCACAAAGCATTCCTCGGAAAAGTGTTTAACGCGTACCTTATTGTGTCACGATTTTCAAGATCATGTCTGATCAGATGGATGTTAGGGTTGAAATATGTTAGAGGGGGGGGGGGGGGGGAATAGCTCGTCCTGCGCTTGTCGTCGCTTGTTTCTTGGTGATGATATACAGCGGAAAATACAAGAAACAAAATACAAGGCTAACACGAAGGATTTACTTGGTATCCACTTCAAGAAGAGGTGACTAATCTAAGAATCCACACATGACACACACTCTCCACTATGAAGCCTGTACAGGACTCACACACAAAGATACACAAGAAGAACAAAAATACAAGTTGATAGAATAGTAAACCTTACAAGATTTACATGGTAGAAACCCTAGCTTGCCTTTCTTCTTGTGTGTTGTTGACTCTTGAATCTTGGAAGTGAATCAACACTTATTTCCAAGAGCCTCCAAGAATTAGCTGTGAGTTGTGGAGAAATCGCTATGACGATCTGAGATGAATCAGGCGAGAGATCTGAAAGAGATCCTGAAGAAAATGTTTGCAACGGCTTTGTCCAGCGCCAACGGTCGGATCCCAATCGATTGGGGAGGCTTTGGATCAATCGATCGATCCAGAGCGCCTCTGTGCTCTCTGAAAATCGCCTGAATCAATTGCCCGATCGATTCAGGGTTCTCGCGCGATTTCCTGCGCTCCAATCGATCACCTGATCGATTGGAGGCTCCCAATCGATCGGATGATCGATTGGGAGAAGCCTTTGTCACGGGACTCACCCAATCGATCAACCGATCGATTGGGCATGAGTCAATTGATCGGTTGATCGATTGGACTCACATGTGACTTACTAAATCACGTCCAAAGTCCCTAAAACTAACATCCGGTCAACCATGATCTGTTGGGACATCATGCCTAGCATCCGGTCACCCTCGACCTGCTAGGACTTCCTCACCAAGTGTCCAGTCAGTCCCTTTGACCCACTTGGACTTTTCTTCTCGTGCCAAGTATCCGGTCAAACCTTTAACCTACTTGGACTTCTCAATATCAAGTGTCCGGTCAACCTTAACCCACCTGGATTTCCACGTGCCTAGCTTAACTCACCAGGACTTTCACCTGGCTTCACTCATTAGGATTTCCCATCTGTCTGGCTTCACTCACCAGGACTTTCACCTGGCTTCACTCACTAGGATTTCCCATCTGCCTGGCTTCACTCACTAAGACTTTTCCCTAGCTTCAAGTTAGCTAGAGCCCTAGAGCCAATCATTTGATGATTGTATTTTGGACTTGTTGTATCATATTCTATATAAATAAAGGAATTTGGTTTTTGGTTATTATACTTACTTGTATTGGTGCCAAATAAACTAAGTATAATAACGTCCTTGAGTAGAAGGTTCTTACCTATATCAATCGATTGGTTGAATCGATAGTGAGATGATATAGGGAACACTACTCTTAATCATTCCTAGTCGAGTATTAACATTCAGGGACAATGTTAATGCAATAAGCCTAGCATGTAGGTCAACTCGATGACTTGATCTCACAAGTCATGGATATAGAGATATCAAGTTGACACATGGGTATGCATTAGAGAATGTATAATGAATGACCCGCCATGAGAAAGTATCATGGATCGTTATATGAGTGTTATATACTTTCTCATGTGGCTATTAGTATGACTACTAGTCCTTAGACCTGAAGTCACCATGGTTCCCTACATAAGGAGTTATGTACTTTAGTTTCGTCAAACGTCACTCGTAACTAGGTGGACTATAAAGGCGATTATTAGGTATGTAACAAATTGTGCTGAGGGATGTGAGTGATGTAGATGGGATCTATCCCTCCTATATGACGGGAGTGACATCAATATTCTTGAGAGAGTGAGACCACGAAGTGCATGGCCATGCCCAAATGAGTCAATATGAGATATTGAGCTCATTTGATTGAGTGAGTCTACTTGGAGTTCAAGATTTAGATTGGTCAGAGGATGACACGATCTATGCCTCACATTGATCAATCTATATGTCTAGGATAGAAAGACACTTGTCATATATTGTGAGGAGTCACAATTAGTAGTCACAAGGTGATGTTGGATCTCAACATTCTTATAACTTGGGTAGTAATGATGTATTGCTAGATACCGCTCATTACTTATGCTTCTAAATGAGTTTAGGGGCATTGCCAACATTACAAGAACTTATTGGGTCACACACAAAGAACAAGTGGATGGAGATTAGGTTCATATGATGAACCAAGAGGATTAGATTCATGTGATGAATTAAATTGGATTAAGAGTAATCCTAATTGGGCTAATTGAGTTGGACTCAAGTTGATTCATGTGTTCAATGAGTCTAATTTAGAGTATGACTCATTGAATCAATTTAATTAAATGAATTAGATTTATTATATTAAATTGGCTTGAATTAAATGGTTGGATTAGATCAACCATGAAAGAGATTAAGTCAAGTTTGACTTGACTTGAGAGGAAGAGGAAGAGGAAGAGTCAAGTTTGACTTGACTTTATGCCACATCATTTGTGACTTGGCATTAGGAGAACTAATGATGATGTACCACATCATCACATGTGCCACCTCATGGAGGTTACAACTATTCTCTTTAATGGCCTCCACATTAATTGTGATTAATGTGAAGGGGGTTACACCACTTGATGGAAAAAGAGAAGTTTTTCTTTTGGTGAGTAACTCTCATTCAAGTAATTTTCCTCCTCCTAAGCTCTCTTCTTGCTCCTTCTCTTCTCTTGGTCGTGGGTTTCAAGCAAGGGAGAAGAAAGGAGAGTGAATCTAATCCAAGAAGAAAGGTTAGTGAAAGTCACATAGAGATTTTAGAGGAGTGTGTTCTCTTCTTTTCCTTTCTTCTTCTTCCAATCCCATCCGAGAGCATCAAGAAGTGCTAGCACACTTGTGGTGTTCTCTTCTCCATCCTTGTGTGTTAGAGAACACATCTTGTTCGTGTGGATACTTCTAGAGAGTTGTCTACTTTGACAACTAGAAATCCGGCATCTCCTTGGACAAGCGGGACTCGCGAAGGGCACGCATCGAAGGTATAAGATTTTTTTCCATGTAGATCTAAGTGTAGATCTAGGTAAACTCGTACTCATAGTTTTTCGAAGTTTTTTCTTTGCACGGATCCGTTGGCTAGGGAGTTTCGGGGTTTCCGTGACGTGAAAAAGCGGTTTTCGCGGCCCGAAAAACCCAACACTTCACTCACTAGGGTTTTCTTACTGCCTAGCTTCACTCACTAGGTCTTTCACCTGGCTTCACTCACCAGGATTTTTCAACTGTCTGGCTTCACTCACCAGGACTTCTCCTCTGCCTAGCTTCACTCACTAGGTCTTTCACCTGACTTCACTCACTAAGATTTTCTAACTGCCTGACTTTACTCATCACTTAGGGTATACACTATCAAGGAAAAATAGTTTTCTATGAAAATACTGTTGGAGGATCGGTGGCCGCTAGAGGGGGGGTGAATAGCGTCTCACCCAAATCGATGGCTTCCTACGTATTCGTTAGTGCGCAAGCGGAATAATACAATACAAATTACGAATACGAATACGAAAGCTAAAGATAAAGAAAAGAACAAGCAAACCAATGCACGTCGATGTAACGTGGTTCGGAGATGATGCTCCTACTCCATGGTTGTCCGTAAGGTGGACGATCCCTCAATCCGTCGGTGGATTAGTCCCCGGAAACTTCGGCTAGCTCAAACCGCTCCTTGTGGGTGGAGAAACCTCACCACAACTTCAACCAAGAACACTTGGACACAAGAGATCCTTGAGCACTTTGGTGACTACTAATTAGGCTTTAACCAAGTCTAATTTCGTCACCTTGGCCGACCGTACCAAGCTCCTTCTTATAGAGCTTGGAACAAATCAGAACCTGATTTGCCCGTTACCAGTCGACTGGTCCTTGCACCAGCTCTCAACGGCTCTGCTACAGTGCATCAGTCGACTGATCCATCACCAGTCGACTGCTACAGTGCGCTGCAGTAACTGCTGCAGTGCCGCTACATTGAAACCCTAAAATTAGGATTTTACTCCGAGTACAATCTCTCATGCACTCGTACCCTCACCCTTATGACTCATTTGACGCTTTCTTTGCAGCCTTGACCTTTTGCCTTCAAGCCTACTTCCTTTGGCTCTCGTCCCTCGGATGCATCCAAGCTCGCGGCTTGTCCCCAATGCCATCCTTCGCGTATGCCTCGAAGTCGCTTCCCTCGGCCATTGTCCTTGCTGCCTTGTCCACGGTCCCTCGGATGCTCCATCCTTCACCGGACCCGAAGCCGTCAACCTGAGTCACATGTGTCACCTGCAGTCCTGCACAACTCAAGTACACATATCAAATAACAAGGGTAAACCTAACTTAAACCCTTTGCTCAAACACCAAAACACATGGTCCCGCGGACCATTGGGATTGCTCCAACAATCTCCCCCTTTTTAGTGTTTGGCAATACGTTTAAGTTAGGGAAAACAAATAGCAAATAAACATGCTAATACAATGGACTTACGATGCCAAGGCTATACACTTGGACTTACTCCGCCGAATGGACTTACGATGCCAAGGCTACACACTTGGACTTACTCCGCCGAATGGACTTACAATGCCAAGGCACAAGCATTGGAACCTATCACAAGGCTCCCCCTACACCTAAGCTCCCCATTGAGCTAGGATTTTCCCACAGGGCTTTTTAAGAACCTATCACAAGGCTCCTCCTACGCAAAGGCACTAAGGTTTTCCTAACTAAATCTTCTCCCCCTTTGCCTAACATCCAAAAAGTTCTCCAACAATATCCCAATTGTTGAAAACTTATCGTCCAAACTGACCCTAAACTCATGTATTTATCCCCCATAAATCTCATACATCTAAACGAGTTTATATGGTCAAGAACAGCTCTGAAAAACAATATCAGGCTGGTATCAGTCGACTGCCCCCTTCGACACAACCTTACAGAAGCATTCTGTGGTCGAAATCTACTGTTACCAGTCGACTGATATCATCACCAGTCGACTGGTATCGACAAAATGAGCTTACAGAGGCATTCTGTGCTCAAAAACACTGTTACCAGTCGACTGGTATCTGTACCAGTCGACTGGTACCCTATTTCTGAAAAAATCAACCTTTTCAGGCCAACTTCAGAAAATTCTCAAATTTTGTGGAGAGATCTATTGTACCCTTGTCTACTTGGGAAAAATACATTACAAAATGTATCTATTACCAATCCCAAGATTGACACAAAATCCAAAACTAGCTAAATGGTTCAATTGAACCTTGACCTAAAGTCCTAGTTTTGGCTTCCTTTTGATGTATTTGCCCATACCAACCCACAATGCATCCCTAGCATTCGTTTATATGGCATCTATACATCCAAAACCAATTATCATACTATATGACCCCCAAATGTCATATTTCTTGCATGAAACATAAACCATGTGTGCCAAATCCCTATGTTTGAGACTCAAATCCATCTCCAAACCTTTTGGCACACTCCATGGCTCCTCTAGACTCCCAAGTAGTACCCACCTGACATCCATTGGCCATGGGTCCCAATTTGACTCTTTGAGCTCCCCCTAGAGCTCTTAACCTTAGCCATCTTCTTAGATGTTTTCTCCATTATGACTAATGATTACTAAAATTTGATACATTTCATAATTCATCAAAATGCTATAAACATAAGTGAATTATTTGTATCATCCTATTATCTCACATTTATGATTAGAAAATAATGCACATCGTTGTGAGATAAAGGTAACATCTACTTAGCCCTTTTTATCATGAATTTCTATCAAGGCTAAGTGCTCCCCCTTAAGGTCTCAAATCAACTATTTTTCAAAGATTTGAATTATGATTTCAATGGTTGACTAACCCAAAATCCTCTAACCCTTGAGGATTGATTTTGGTACCCAATAGAAGTTCTTTCTAATTGGGTTGACCAAGTACTCCTTGGGGATCCATTTTCTATCTATGGTCTTTGTCTTGGATTGCCCCTAGCAAGTAGACAATGATAGGTCTTTTCATTGTTTGGTTCATTGTATCCTAACCCATTTTTCTTAAAACTTGCCCTTTGGCTCCCAATAATCATGTTTAGGGTTTTAGAGCCAATTTTAAATTTCCTAAGGGCATTGGTAAGGTAGTCTACCTTTTCCCTTAATTCCCTATTTTCTTCTTCTAAACATGATACATTTGATCTTGAAGACGAAGAAGAAGCATGCATATTATTTTCCTTAAGAGTCATGGATTCTAATTTTTCTTCAAGCATGCAAATATCATGTTTCAAAGACTTGTTTTTCCTTTTAGCTTTGAAAAAGTCATCATTTGTGCTTGAAATAATTTTAATTAAAATATAAGGAGGAAGATTATGTATCTCACTTACCGAGAAGTCTGAATTCGAAATTTGACCTCCCCCTTCACTTGAACTCCCCTCTTCATCTTCTTATTCGGATGAGGTGGAGGCTACATCATCAATTCCCATTAGAGAAAATTTTACCACATGATGCTCTTCTTCCTCCGATGACGATGGATCATCCCATGTTGATTTTAGATTGTGAGCCTTCTTTCCCTTTTCTTTTCTCTTTTTCTTCTCCTCCTTCTTCTTTCCTTCTTTCTTTTTCAAGAGGGGGCAATCATCCCTCATGTGTCCTTTTCCTTGGCAATTATAACAAATGACACTTCTTGTCCTACTCTTGCTTCTTGAACTCCTTCTAGCATGAGACTTGTTAGTAGAAAAGGTTTTAAATGCTTTTCTCATCTTCCTTACCATATATGCCTCTTGATCGCTATCTATTGAGGTGCTTGAATCCTCGGAGTCGGAGGATGGTGGGGGTGAAGTTTTCTTCTTCTTCTTTTCTACAACAAGAGCTATTCCCTTCTCTTTTGAAGGCTCATTAGCTTGTTCATGAAGTTCAAACTCGGAAAATAATTCATCAAGCTTAATCAAGGAAAGATCCCTAGATACCTTATACGCATCAACCATCGATGCCCATAAGGTGGTTCTAGGAAAAGATTGGAGCACATACATTACTAGGTCTCGATTGTCAACCTTCTCACCTATTACATGAAGTTCATTTACTATCTTCTTGAATCTACTGTGCATTTGACTCACGGTCTCATTGGTCTTCATGGCAAAGGTTTGAAGTTGCCCCACCAAAAGATCTCTCTTGGCCCTCCTAGATTCACTTGATCCCTCATTTAATTCAATGAGTTTTTCCCAAAGCTCTTTAGCGGAGTTGAATGGTCCTACTTTGCTTAATTGCACCTTGGAGAGTCCACATTGTAGAGTTGTTGTGGCTTTTGCATTTGCTTGAGCTTTCCTTGCCATCTCTTTTGTCCAATCCTTGGTTGGAAGAGGCGCTCCCGACCCATCTTTTGGTTTCTCAAATCCATCTACAACACTAAACCAATTTTCAATATCATTCATTAAGTAATATTCCATCCTACCTTTCCAATATGTGAAGTCGTTGTCGTCAAAGAAAGGTGGTCGAGCGGTGCTATATCCCTCTTGAAGCGCCATCTTGATGCTTCGGTCGACGATTAGTTCTTCCGATGCTAACCTCACTCTAATACCAATTGTTGGAGGATCGGTGGCCGCTAGAGGGGGGGTGAATAGCATCTCACCTAAATCGATGGCTTCCTACGTATTCGTTAGTGCGCAAGCGGAATAATACAATACAAATTATGAATACGAATACGAAAGCTAAAGATAAAGAAAAGAACAAGCAAACCAATGCACGTCGATGTAACGTGGTTCGGAGATAATGCTCCTACTCCACGGCTGTCCGTAAGGTGGACGATCCCTCAATCCGTCGGTGGATTAGTCCCCGGAAACTCCGGCTAGCTCAAACCGATCCTTGTGGGTGGAGAAACCTCACCACAACTTCAACCAAGAACACTTGGACACAAGAGATCCTTGAGCACTTTGGTGACTACTAATTAGGCTTTAACCAAGTCTAATTTCGTCACCTTGGCCGGCCATACCAAGCTCCTTCTTATAGAGCTTGGAACAAATCAGAACCTGATTTGCCCGTTACCAGTCGACTGGTCCTTGCACCAGTCGACTGGTGCCAGCCCAACAGCTCTCTCAACGGCTCTGCTACAGTGCATCAGTCGACTGATCCATCACCAGTCGACTGCTACAGTGCGCTACAGTAACTGCTGCAGTACGCTACAGTAACTGCTGCAGTGCCGCTACATTGAAACCCTAAAACTAGGATTTTACTCCGAGTACAATCTCTCATGCACTCGTACCCTCACCCTTATGACTCATTTGACGCTTTCTTTGCAGCCTTGACCTTTTGCCTTCAAGCCTACTTCCTTTGGCTCTCGTCCCTCGGATGCATCCAAGCCCGCGGCTTGTCCCCAATGCCATCCTTCGCGTATGCCTCGAAGTCGCTTCCCTCGGCCATTGTCCTTGCTGCCTTGTCCACGGTCCCTCGGATGCTCCATCCTTCACCGGACCCGAAGCCGTCAACCTGAGTCACATGTGTCACCTGCAGTCCTGTACAACTCAAGCACACATATCAAATAACAAGGGTAAACCTAACTTAAACCCTTTGCTCAAACACCAAAACACATGGTCCCGCGGACCATTGGGATTGCTCCAACAAATACTTCCTATTTTCAAAGGTTGACACAAACTTGAAAACTTACAAAAACTTTAGTGTTTTCTTTAAGTTTGTGTCTAACTTTTCAATGATGATTACTATCAAAAGATAGCCTTCACCAAGGTTTTCCAAAAGAATTTTAAAATGATTTTCAAAATCAATATCCAACCATATTCTTTGGGCTCAATGCACATGACTTGTACATTAGCTTTCCCAATGATTGGAAAACACATAACTTATTGGATCGAAAGCGCTAGAGGGGGGTGAATAGCGCTCGTGGATATTTCGTTCGTTTCTTATTCGGAAATCGTTCGAGAGTAATGCAGCGGAAATAAAGGAAAAACCAAACACAGAAAAGACCCAAGTGTTTTTACTTGGTTCGGAGCCTTGGGCGACTCCTACACCAAGGCTCTCGCTCATTGAGCGATTACTTTGGGTAATATACTATTAAATCGCAATAGTACAGATATGAATTAAGTAAAACAGAATTAAGTAATACCGACAACAAAGAAATGAAAGCTGAAGCTCCGGGTCGTCAGGATGATGTTGCAGCACTTCGGGATCGTCTCGTTAGCAGCTTGTAGAGTTAGGATTGCTTGGAGGTTGTTGTTTTGAGCTGCTGCCTCGACCCCTCTTTTATACTGTGCTGAAGGCACCTCCAAGCCTGTCCAAGGTGCCTCCAGGCCGCCGAGTCGCACGGGTGGATCAACGCAAACCTGGTCGCACCTTATCAGGTTTAAGGCGCCTTCAAGCCTCCTCAAGGCGCCTTCAAGCTCTGGTCTAAGGCGCCTCCAGCTTCATCCAAGGTGCCTCCAGCTCCTTTGGACAGCTGGCTTCGGCTTGCACCCGAGGCTCCTCCAAGCCCTATGGAGGCGCCTCGGACACTGTTCATCTGAGGTCAAATGTGCTTCTTTGTTCCTGCAAAATTTGTTAGTTCCAAACACAAACCCTGCAAAACAAAGTTAGCACAGAAATATGATAAATGATATAATCGACAGTCATCAGACTGTCCGGGTCTAACTTCGGATTTTCAACTGGAAACCCTAGGTCGACCCGACACCTACTGTTCCCTCTATGGGGAACGTGTCCTCACCTACTCCACTCAGGAGATTTACCTGTTGCCAGTGCGATCCTCCAGATTGACTGGACTTTTGCTCAGCGTTCGAAGCTTCCGGACTTTCTGGTGGGCTTCCGCTTCTCGGCCCGTCCAGTCTTCGACCTGGTTCGCGACACCAGGACTTTTCACCTAAGGTTATCATCCCCTAGGACTTTTGCCTGAAGCTCTCGACCCGCTAAGACTTTCCGCATAGGGTTACCACCCCCTATGACCTAGGGTTACCACCCCCTAGGGTTTTCACCTACCTAACTACAGCTAGGACTTTTGCTTAAGTACCACTTAGGATTTTCCTGCAAGCTCCATGAACTTGTTAGATCACAAGATGACTTAATTTTGAACCCTTTGCCATTATCAAAACTTGGGTTCGATCGTCTGATGCTTCCCGCACCAACAATCTCCCCCTTTTTGATTATGGCAACTCAAATTCAAAGTTAAGTAAAGAAGAATGCATAAATAAACATAAGCATGCTTTTAAATAAGAGGTTTAAGCACAAACGTAAGCATACTTAAGTAACAAGTTAAGTACAAGCTAATGAATTTTAAACTTTACAAAAGTTAAGGTAAATTAAAAATTTCAAGCTCCCACTTAATAAGAGAACTCTTATCCTTAATTTGAATTTTTGTCCCACTCTCCCCCTTTGTCATATATCAAAAAACTTTGTAGGAAAAAACTTAGTAAAATTTTGCTAAGTAAAAATAGTTTAAGTGCAAAACAACTCTGTTTAGCCAAAATTTTAAAAACTTAAGCTTTTAAAGACTTTATTTAAAGATTTTTCATTAAACTAAAAGGTCTTTAAAAAGGAATTTTCTTAAGTACGAAAATTGAATTAAGTTTGGAAAAAAAACTTTTAAAGAAAGAAATTAGGTTTAAAGAAAGGATTTTGGCTAATTTAAAGAACTTGTCAAACACTTAGAGTGCATTTGGTTTGCCCCATTTTCATTTTCATTTTCTGAAAAAACGCGCGTTTTTCATTTTTCAGAAAATGATTTTTCCGCGTTTTTCGTTTTCTTAGAAAACGCTCTCTCATTTTCTTAAAAATGAATGTGGAAAACGCAAACCAAACGCGTTTTCCATTTTCTCAGAAAATGAAAACAGAAAACAGAAAACAACGTGGAAAACACAAACCAAACACCCCCTTAGCTTTTTATAATTAATTTTCATTGTAAAATTTTTAGCTAAATGTCTAAAGGGATAATTTTCTTTCAACTAAGTTAGTAAACAGTTTACTTTAACAAATAACTTTAGTAAATTTTGAAACTTAGTTGAAATCTTTGGGGAAAAATAAATTTTCAAACTTTGTTAGAGAGATTCGAAAAGCTTTGTTGGTAAATATTTTCTTAATTTTGAACAAGCTTTTTGAACAATAACTTGGAAAGAGAAAAAAATAAACTTCACTAAATTTTCACAAGATTCTGAAAAGTATAAAAAAATATTAAGAAAGTCCAAGACTATTTTTAAAAATATTTAAATGAATAATGAATTCCAAAATACTTAATGATCAAGGAGGAGCAATAAGTTTAAACCTTAATGTCCAAGCATGAGTCGAGTTAAATTGATAGCAAGTTAACTAAGTTCTTTTAGTAAATTGTGCAGGTTGAGTAGCCCTAAAAAATCAAACACTTAATTTCTTGGTCACATGTCTAACCATCTAGCTACTAGCTGATTGTCTAGAGGACAACAACTTTCACTTGATTAGTCAAGTTAAGTCAATAGATCTAGTTAGATTTGACTAGGGATGGATGACTTGACTTGATTACTGTATATTAGGTATTTAACGCCCAGACTCATATTGATGCACAGATATAAACATTCTTGAGTCCAGGTTGTACCCTATGCATCTCACACCATTCTAAGTTTTTCAAGCACAATCAAGGTAAGCCTAGGTGTTTGTGAGATGCTCTGGCTGAATTCTAGGTGAACATGATTTCTAAGGTAGAGCCTAGGCTAAGTCCAAATTTGAAAATCTAGTAAAATTGGAATTTTGAAAACAAAATTTTTCCTAGAATTTAAAATAATTTCTGAAAACAAGTAAATCATTTAAGAAAGAAGGTAGGAAACTGATTTGAAAATCAAAATATATTCTACCCAACACATTCCTATTTGCCTTCTAAGTGCACTGAACTCAAGTTCAGGTAAGGGTTTTATGAAAATGTTAGCTAGGTTTGATTTGGACTCAACATAGTTGAGTACAATTTCACCCTTGGCTACATGATCCCTTACAAAATGGTGTTTTACCTCTATGTGTTTAGTCCTTGAATGGTGAATTAGATTTTTGGTTAGATTAATTAAACTCATATTGTCAATTGAAATTTTTGTATTTTTGTATTCCAGTTGATAGTCTTTTAGTGTATGCATCATCCACAAGAGTTGAGAAACACACTCTCCTAGGGCTATGTATTCAGCTTCAGTAGTGGATAGAGCAACACAGTGTTACTTTCTGCTTGACCAACTTACTAGGCACTGACTTAGAATTTGGCAGCTACCACTTGTGCTTTTTCTGTCTAGTTTACACCCAGCATAGTCTGAATCAGAATAGCCAAAAAGGTCAAAGGTACAAGTTTTAGGGTACCAAAGTCCTACATTTAGGGTACCTTTAATGTACCTAAGTATCCTTTTAACATATGTTAGGTGCGACTCTTTTGCACAAGATTGGTATCTTGCGCACATGCCTACTATAAATAATATATCAGGTCGACTTTGTAACGCCCGAAAATTCTCAAAACTATTTTAGAATTATTCTATGATTTTTCTGGAATTTTTAGATATTTTTTCGAAATTTTCCGAGTAGCGGAAGTAGCAAAAATAATTGGAACCGTAAAATAGCTTAGGCGGGAATCGAACCCGAGACCTATGGTTTACAAATAAGTTTAGTAACCGGTGAACCCAGCAGGGCCGTGCTGAAAGGAAAGGGAATCAATTATATTTATAATTGGTTTGGTCGAATTAATTATTTAGTATAAATAGGAAAACATAAGTTGGTTTGGGTTATTTTCTATTTGGTTCGGCAACTTCCTTCTCCTCACCCTGACTCACGCCGATTCCCTCTCCTCCTCCTCCTCTCGGTGCACCAAGCCAAGGCTCAAGGGATCATCTTCCGGCGACGACTCCAACACGAAAAAGATTCTTCTCCGCGAGAGGAACGCGAAGACGTGAGCGGATCGTCGAGAAGATCATCTCCACCGGAATTCTAGCGAATAGAATCGTAAGAAATTACGAATAGGAGGTAAGAAACCCCTCACCTGCAGTATAATAGCTCCGTTTGGTTTTCTACGCATTAGTTTTAGCTATATGCAGGTTTTTTCGGCACATAGGGTGTGTTTAAACCCTCCTCGAGGATTAGGGATCTAGTTGAGCACCTCTAGACGGGCCGGACACGTTGGTCTCCTTTAGTTGGAGATTCTAGACGTTGTCGGGTGCCTAGAGGTGATCTCCCTATTAGAGGAGAGAGTTGGAGCACACCAAGTGTTCGGTAAAATGTTAGTGTAGCTAAATACCACCTCAGTTATGTTTAACAGCTCAGTTAAATGCATTAGTAGCATTTAAATCAGTATGTTCGTCTAGTTTCAGCTTACATGGGACTACGGTCCAATGGGTGGGCTCCCACAGTCGCCTCTTGGTTTAGATAACCTAGCTCTAGGTTCAGATAACCTAGAAACAGCAAGATAAGCAATTAGTAGCTATATTCAGTATTTTATTTTCAGTGGCACTGTACTGGATTAGATATCCATTGGGCTGGGCTCCCATAGTCGGTCCCTAGGTTTAGATAACCTAGTTAACCCTACTAAATTCGGGACTTGCAAACCCGGGTCTAGTTAGGGATGCGCGCATAGCAAGTACAAACAGCATGATTACTATTTTCACTTATTATGATATTAGCTTTCAAACTTTTAATCTAATCCAGTGATTATAGTTTAAGATCAGTTTTAGCGCAGTTCAGTTTCAGTTCAGTATCATGCTCCAGTTTAGTTTTTCCCTGTGAATATGCATGATAACTTTATGTGCAGTTGTTATACATGTTTTGATGTTCAGGTTTAGATATGCCATGATTGTATGCTTATATGTCATGCCATGCTAGTTTATTCAGTATATCCAGTATATGTTTCAAACAGCATGATTTAAAATCATATTTGCATCGTTGCATGTTTTTGTGAGGTAGATGGTTTCTTACTAAGCTTTAAGCTTACAGATCTATTTTTCCTTATACTGCAGATAAAGGTAAAGGAAAGATGGACTAGCAGAGGGAGCTGGAGGACAATGCAAAGGATGGTGTGTGTGGCAGGAACTGGAATAAAAGATCCTTAGGGAGTTAGCAGATTAAGAACTTAGTTTTTGTTTTAAGATACTTTTATGCAGTTCTAGTGGTTTTAAATGCTATGAATTAATAAGCTTTGCACTAGATCATGTTAGAATGCTAGTTAGTAGATATTAGAACATTTTACATGCATTCTATAACTGTTGTGTGATGTTTTAGCACGAACAAGTGCTGAAATCAGAGTTCCGTGAGCGAATCAAAACTCGATTGGTCTACGCACCGATCGTAGTCTCTGTGCTCGATCGTTAGCCGACCGATCCGGATGCAAATGAAGGTTGGTATCGCCATCGATCGGTCACCGACCGATCCGGCCGCGAATGTAAAGTTGGCCTCGCGAACGGAGGTTACAAGTTACTGATCGGTCCGCCGACCGATCGTGAGCCATCGATCGGCCACCGACCGATCAAGGTATCGATCGGTTTGAGACCGATCCACCACGCATGTAAGCGACTTTATGGATCGGTCACCGACCGATCCGAGAGTTTTCTTCCGCAAGATCACCGAGTCGATCACGGGATCGATCCGACAGCCCAATCGATCTAGGGATCGATTGAAATGTCTGATTACAGCTAGCAGGTCATCTGAGAGGCATAGATTGTCTTCCCTAACAGGTGTACAACCCTTAGGTACACCTAGAATGTTAAGTTTAGATTTTATAGAAATCAGTTTAGTAAGATTTTCATCAATCCAGTTTTTCCGCATTAGTCATTTAGCACAGCATAACTGTAGCGATCGGCCTTACAGCCTAGTAGTAGAAGGCGGGTCGTTACAGAGTGGTATCAGAGCAGTTTTCCATACTTCCTACACACACATCAGCATTGTACCTGCAGCTTCCAAGTAAGGATACCTCTACTCTCTTTATTGTTTCTTGCTTTCTAGTTACAGTTCATGTTTATATGTCTATTGCCTGTTAGTCTGTGCTAGTCTTTTAACATGATACCAGTAGTTATATAACTGCAATTACCTTAGTTATGTTATGTTCTCTATGTCGTTAGAAATGGCACGAGGACGCCTAGCTAGAAGGGCACTAGCTACTGAGCCCCAGCAAGAGGCAGGCAGTTCAATGCCTCCTCCTGATCTTACAGCATTTGTGGATCAGTTACAGCAGTAGCTAGCTGAACAGCAACAGGAAATAGCCACCTTAAAGGCTAATTAGCAAAGTACCCCCACAGTCACCTCGGAACCGAATTTGACTACTCCGGTAGTCTTGGAGGTTCCACCAGCTCAGCCTACAGCACCATCACCAGCACCAGCAGCCCCAGCAGCTGAGCCAAGAAAGGAAGCCTATCTGATCCAGTGGCAGCGGGTCAAGCCAGAGAGCTTCTCAGGCACTAGTGAACCATGGGATGCACAAGCCTGGTTCAAAACACTGGAGAGCACGATGGAGCTTCTGGACTGGCCAGAACACGAGAAGGTGAAGTGTGCCTCCTTCTGCCTGACAGGAGACGCACGCATGTGGTGGGAAAGAATCAGAACGAAGCGCCCAGTGAACCAGATGACATGGGTTGACTTCGAGAAGGAATTCTTCGAGGAATTCTTTCATATGCGGGTTACAAACCGCCACTACGACGAGTTCACTGAGTTTCATCAGGGCAGCCTATCAGTTGAGGAAGCCGTGAAGAAATTCAACAGGTTGGCTCGTCTATGCCCAGAGCTAGTCAGCACAGAGAAGGAACGAATCCGGTTGATGCTCAAGATGCTGAGGCCAGAGATAGCAGTGAACGTGGCTGGTGGCATACATAGGCCACAAACCACAGAGGAGTTAGTGAGCAGTGCCTTGACCACAGAGCATTACCAGAATAGCATAAAGCAGCAGAAGCAAGTCCCCTCAAAGTCCAAAGGCCAAGGAAACTCTCACACTCAAAAACAGCAAGGTCATAGCTCCAACTGGAAAGGGAACTCCAACAACAAGCGCAAATCAGGGAGTGACTCAAAAGGAGGACCATCTAGCAAGCGACCCAGTTATCCAAAGTGTGCCACTTGTGGGAAATTCCACCCAGGGGTTTGTCGCAAGGGCACACGAGGATGTTTTGAATGTGGACAAGAAGGGCACATGGCCAAGCAGTGCCCGAACAAGACCGGTCTTCCTCACCACGAGATTCAAGACGCAGCCACCACTTATATCGATGCAGTCGCTCTAGAGGGTCCACATATCAGTCGGCATTAGAAGCCCTCCACTATGGCGAACGCGAGGATCTACTCACTCACCGGAGAGGACGTAGCTAATGCCTCGACAGTTGTCACAGATTAGCATTTTTCAAGATAGTGCTACTGTTCTATTTGATATCGGGGCAACCCATTCATATATAGCCGGATGTTCTCCAAAAATTAGAAATATCCCGAGGTACTCGGTCGGTCGACTCAAGACTACCTTCAGGAGAGGTCATG
This sequence comes from Zingiber officinale, assembly GCF_018446385.1. Lineage (NCBI taxonomy): Eukaryota > Viridiplantae > Streptophyta > Magnoliopsida > Zingiberales > Zingiberaceae > Zingiber > Zingiber officinale. The sequence goes on from NC_055990.1 coordinate 24,575,451, forward strand.
GCATCCACGCACCGGCTCGAGCAAGGCTACCATTATAACATGTGGAACTCTTCGCGATCCGATCCCGCTAGAAATGACCGACTATGACGTCATCTTGAATGGACTTTCCGATCGATACGGCTTCCATAGAGTGTCAGAATGTAAAGTCGTATTCCAACCCAAGCGTAAATACATTGAATACCTCGAGAACCAAAGAGAAAAGCCGAAAATTTCTCTCAACAATGAAGGCACAGAAGTTGATGGATTCACGGGGTACCTAGCACATGTAGTCAATACCAGCCAGGACAAGGACCAACAGCTAGCAGAGGTCCGAGTTGTATGTGACTACCCAGGTCTTCCCTGAAGAGTTACGTGCCTAGCACCAGAGGGAGATTGAATTTGAGATAGAGCTTTTCCCCGGCACCAATCCTATTTCCAAGGCGCCCTACGCATGGCTCCAGCAGAATCAAGGAACTTCATGAGCAACTCAGGAGTTGCTTGACAAGGGTTTCATACGCCTAGTCACTCACCATGGGGAGCGCCTGCATCGCTCGTGAAGAAGAAGGATGGAAGCATGCGGCTATGCATAGACTACAGAGCACTGAATCAGTCACGATCAAGAACAGGTATCCTCTTCCCGGGATAGATGACCTGTTCGACCGCTAAAGGGAGCAGCAGTGTTCTCTAAGATTGACCTCGGATCAGGATATCACCAAGTCGGTCAAGGAGGGTGATATACCAAGACAGCATTCGGGACCGGATACGGACATTACGAGTTCGTAGTCATGCCCTTTGGCATGACAAATGCTCCAGCTACATTCATGGATCTCATGAACAGAGTATTCAGGAGTATTTAGATAAGTTTGTTATTGTGTTTATCGATGACATTCTTATCTACTCAGGAAGAAGAACACTCGAGCACCGAAACTAGTATTGCAGACCTTCAGCAGAACCACTATACGCCAAGTTCACGAAATGTGAATTTTGGTTAGATCAGTGTCCTTCCTGGGTCACATCATCTCAAAGGATGGTATTATGGTAGATTCCAGTAAGATAGAAGCGGTAAGTAACTGGAAGAGACCTAAGAACGCCAAAGAGATGAGGAGCTTTCTAGGATTAGCGAGGATATATAGGAAGTTTGTAGAGGACTTCTCCAGATAGCCTCCCACCGATGCCTCTTACCGGAAGAACAGAAATTTCAAGGGATGAGGACTGAGAGAACAAATGAGCTAAAAGGAGATTGACCAAGTGCTCCCATTTTGGCTCTACCAGACAACACCAGCCTTTGACATCTATAGTGATGCCTCTAAGTTGGGACTAGGAGCGATCTGATGCAAAATGGCAAGGTGATCGCCTATGCCTCCAAACAACTCAAGGATTATGAGAAGAATTACCCTACTCATGACCTTGAGCTGGCAGTAGTGTTCGCCTCAAAATTTGGAGACATTACCTATATGGAGCTCAAGCAGAGTGTATACAGATCATCGGAGTCTCAAGTATTTCTTCACCCGAAGGATCTGAACATGCGACAGCAGTGGCTTGAGTGGTCAAGGACTATGATGTGGACATCCTCTACCATCCAGGGAAAGCCAATAAGGTAGCGGATGCACTTAACAGAAAAGTGCTACCTTATTATCTCTTACACCCATGTCACCGCCCCTACAGAAGGAGATCGTAGATTTCGGTCTCGAGTTCATCATGGGACAGCCTCTACTATGACCTTAGAGTCTACCTTGCTTGGTGATATTCAGTCACTCAGAACAGGACCCTGAAATTCAGAAAATCAAGCAAGGGCTAGCTAAACAGAGAGTAGAGAATTCGAGTGTCCGATAGCGGGTATTGTATTTTGGTGACGGACTCTGTGTTCCGGATCGGGAGGAGCTACGGAGGCAGATTTTAGATGAGGCTCACAGGACTCCTTATATGCATCCAGGTTCCACAAAATGTATCAAGACCGAGAACCGTTTTTGGTGGTCCGGGATGAAGCGAGACATCGCCAGATATGTTAGCATCTGCCTCACCTGTCAGAGGGTCAAGGCGGAACATCAGCGACCAGGAGGAGTTCTGCAGCCTATACAGATTCCAGAATGGAAGTGGGAGGATATCTCCATGGATTTCATAGTGGGACTACCCGGAACCACGAATGGTTTTGATGCCATCTGGGTAATAGTCGACAGGTTGACTAAATCAGCCCACTTTTTAGCTATCAAGATATCCTACTCCATGGAGAAGCTAGCTCGGTTGTATCTCCAGGAGATCGTCGGACTACATGGAGTCCCACGAACCATCATTTCAGACAGAGACAAGAATTTACATCACACTTCGGGAGTGTGTACAGTCAAGATTAGGCACGAGTTAAAGTTCAGACACAGATTCCATCCTCAGACGGATGGTCAGACGGAGCGAGTAAATCGGTACTCGAAGATATGCTCCGAGCATGTGCCCTAGATTTCAAAGGAAGTTGGTGCAAATATCCGAGTCTAGCAGAATTTGCATACAACAACAGCTATCGTGCCACCATCGGCATGACACCTTACGAGGCTCTCTATGGGCGGAGGTGTAGATCTCAATCACTGGTATGAGAGTGGTGAACAGAAGGAACTAGAGCTTCAGACCTAGTCGCAGATACCACAGCAGCCATATGACAGATCCGCCAGAGGATAGAGACAGAGCCTTTAAAAGCTATGCCGATACACTGCAGACCCTTAGAGTTCCGATCGGGATACAATGTTCCTCGAGTAGCTCCCATGAAGGAGTGATGCGTTTTGGGAAGAAGGCCCAAAGTAAGATATGTGGGACCATACCTTATCAAGAAGAGTGGGCAAGGTAGCATATGAGCTAGAGCTACCCCAGAAATGTCACCGTCCACAACGATTTCATGTCTCTATCTGAAGAAGCATACCCCGATGCCACCCAGTGATTGAGCCCTAGCGAAGACCTCAGCTATGATAGTCGGCCTATTCGGATAATAGACCGAGCGGTTAAGAAATTATGAACAAGGAAGTACCATTAGTCAAAGTCATTTGGCATACCACAGAAGAGGCAACTTGGGAGACAGAAGCCAGCATGAGACAGAAGTACCCAGAATTGTTCTAAGTTCGAGGACGAACTTTTTATAAGGTATGGAGGATTGTAACGCTCGAAAATTCTCAAAACTATTTTAGAATTATTCTATGATTTTTCTGGAATTTTTAGATATTTTTCCGAAATTTTTCGAGTAGCGGAAGTAACAAAAATAATTGGAACCGTAAAATAGCTTAGGCGGGAATCGAACCCGAGACCTATGGTTTACGGATAAGTTTAGTAACCGGTGAACCCAGCAGGGCCATGCTGAAAGGAAAGGGAATCAATTATATTTATAATTGGTTTGGCCGAATTAATTATTTAGTATAAATAGGAAAACATAAGTTGGTTTGGGTTATTTTCTATTTGGTTCGGCAACTTCCTTCTCCTCACCCTAACTCACGCCGATTCCCTCTCCTCCTCCTCCTCTCGGCGCACCAAGCCAAGGCTCAAGGGATCATCTTCCGGCGACGACTCCAACACGAAAAAGATTCTTCTCCGCGAGAGGAACGCGAAGACGTGAGCGGATCGTCGAGAAGATCATCTCCACCGGAATTCTAGCGAATAGAATCGTAAGAAATTACGAATAGGAGGTAAGAAACCCCTCACCTGTAGTATAATAGCTCCGTTTGGTTTTCTACGCATTAGTTTTAGCTATATGTAGGTTTTTTCGGCACATAGGGTGTGTTTAAACCCTCCTCGAGGATTAGGGATCTAGTTGAGCACCTCTAGACGGGCCGGACACGTTGGTCTCCTTTAGTTGGAGATTCTAGACGTTGTCGGGTGCCTAGAGGTGATCTCCCTATTAGAGGAGAGAGTTGGAGCACACCAAGTGTTCGGTAAAATGTTAGTGTAGCTAAATACCACCTCAGTTATGTTTAACAGCTCAGTTAAATGCATTAGTAGCATTTAAATCAGTATGTTAGTCTAGTTTCAGCTTACATGGGACTACGGTCCAATGGGTGGGCTCCCACAGTCGCCTCTAGGTTTAGATAACCTAGCTCTAGGTTCAGATAACCTAGAAACAGCAAAATAAGCAATTAGTAGCTATATTCAGTATTTTATTTTCAGTGGCACTGTACTGGATTAGATATCCATTGGGCTAGGCTCCCATAGTCGGTCCCTAGATTTAGATAACCTAGTTAACCCTACTAAATTCGGGACTTGCAAACCCGGGTCTAGTTAGGGATGCGCGCATAGCAAGTACAGTTGCCGGGCCAAACAGCATGATTACTATTTTCACTTATTATGATATTAGCTTTCAAACTTTTAATCTAATCCAGTGATTATAGTTTAAGATCAGTTTTAGCGCAGTTCAGTTTCAGTTCAGTATCATGCTCCAGTTTAGTTTTTCCCTGTGAATATGCATGATAACTTTATGTGCAGTTGTTATACATGTTTTGATGTTCAGGTTTAGATATGTCATGATTGTATGCTTATATGCCATGCCATGCTAGTTTATTCAATATATCCAGCATATGTTTCAAACAGCATGATTTAAAATCATATTTGCATCGTTGCATGTTTTTGTGAGGTAGATGATTTCTTACTAAGCTTTAAGCTTACAGATACTATTTTTCCTTATACTGCAGATAAAGGTAAAGGAAAGATGGACTAGCAGAGGGAGCTGGAGGACAATGCAAAGGATGGTGTGTGAACTGGAATAAAAGATCCTTAGGGAGTTAGCAGATTAAGAACTTAGTTTTTGTTTTAAGATACTTTTATGCAGTTCTAGTGGTTTTAAATGCTATGAATTAATAAGCTTTGCACTAGATCATGTTAGAATGCTAGTTAGTAGATATTAGAACGTTTTACATGCATTCTATAACTGTTGTGTGATGTTTTAGCACGAACAAGTGCTGAAATCGTAGTTCCAGGAGCGAAATCAGAACTCTGATTGGTCTACGCATCGATCGTAGTTCCGTAGCATCGGATCGGCCACCGACCGATCCGTATGCAAATGAAGGTTGGTATCGCCATCGGATCGGCCACCGACCGATCCGGCCGCTAATGTAAAGTTGGCCTCGCGAATGAGGTTACCAGTTATTGATCGGTCCGCCGACCGATCAGTGAGTCGATCGACCGATCCAGGAGTGCACTGATCGATCGGTCAGACCGATCCAATGGCACATGTAACCTATGGATCGGTCAGCCAACCGATCCAGAGTTTTTCTCCGTGCCAGTATCGAGTCGATCAGGATCGATCATCGATGTCCTAATCGATCTAGGGATCGATCAAGAGACTGACAGCTAGCAGGTCATCTGAGAGGCATAGATTGTCTTCCCTAACAGGTGTACAACCCTTAGGTACACCTAGAATGTTAAGTTTAGATTTTATAGAAATCAGTTTAGTAAGATTTTCATCAATCCAGTTTTTCCGCATTAGTCATTTAGCACAGCATAACTGTAGCAATCGGCTTTACAGCCTAGTAGTAGAAGGCGGGTCGTTACAGACTTGCAGTTAGGTAGAGTAAGCTACCTATTGCACTTCTATAGTACTTTGGGTCTACTGGTTTTCCTTCTGGGTCAGAGTCAATGTTGATGTTGGTTGTCATTGGAGTATTTATAATTTTTGAATTTTCCATGCAAAATTTTTTAATTAATTCCTTAGCATATTTAGTTTGATAAATATAGATTCCATCTTTGGTTTGTTTGATTTGTAAGCCCAAGAAAAAGTTAAGTTCCCCAACCAAACTCATTTCAAATTCATTTTCCATTAGTTTAATAAATTCTTTTAAAAGTTTAGAGTTGGTTGAGCCAAAAATTATATCATCGACATATATTTGGGCTATGAAGATGTCTTTTTCTACGGTTTTTACAAATATGGTCGGATCTATTTGACCTTGGTTAAAGCCTTTGGATATCAAGTAATTGGATAACCGTTCATACCATGCCCTAGGTGCTTGCTTTAATACATATAATGCCTTTTTCAGTCTAAATACATGGTTTGGGTTGTCTAAGTCCTCAAACCCTAGAGGTTGACTTACATATACTTCTTCCTTAATAAACTCATTCAAAAAGACCGACTTGACATCCATTTGATATAATCTAAATCCTTTATGTGCTACATAAGCCAGTAGCATCCTAATGGATTCGAATCTAGCTACTGGTGCATAGGTTTCGTCATAGTCCAAACCTTCAACCTGGCTGAACCCTTTGGCTACTAGTCTTGCCTTATTTATCACTATATCACCCTGATCATCTAATTTGTTCCTAAATACCCATTTGGTGTCAATTATGGACTTATCTACGAGTTTAGGTACAAGTTCCCAGACTTGGTTTCTATCAAATTGGGCTAATTTTTCCTGCATGGCAATGATCCAGTCTGGGTCAGGTAGGGCTTCTTCAATGGTCTTAGGTTCAATCTTAGAAATAAGGGCAATCTAACTCTGGTTTCTATAGGAAGATCTAGTTCTGACTCCTAGGTTTGGATCACCCAAAATTTGGTCAGGTGGGTGAGAAGTACTTACTCTTGTTGGTCTTATATTTGGGTCAAAGGTTTGTTCCTCTGGTTTATTAGAGTTAGATTGAATTTCATCATCTTCAATAATTCTTGGGTTAAGATTTTCTGTATTATTTTCATTTGTGATTTTATTACCTTCATCAAATATTACATTTATTGTTTCTTCAACTTTTAGAGTATGTTTGTTATACACCCTATATGCCCTACTGGTTGTTGAATACCCTAAAAATACTTCTAGAGTTGTTTTTGATGAAAATTTCCCTAAGAAGTTTTTAGTGTTTAAAATGTGTACTTTACATCCAAAAACTTTTAAATAATTTAGATTAGGAATTTTATTATAATATATTTCATAGGGTGTTTTATTATGGGATTTGTTAATTAAGATTCTATTTTGGATATAACATGTTGTATTTATCGCTTCAGCTCAAAATTGGTTGCATAGTTTGTATGCATTTAACATAGTCCTAGCGGCTTCTTGTAGGGTTCGGTTTTTACGTTCTACTAGGCCATTTTGTTGGGGGGGGGGGGGGGGGGGCCTAGGGCAAGAGTATTCATGTTAATACCCATTAATTTCATAAAATTCAGTAAAGTTGTGATTTTCAAATCCCCCCCGTGGTCACTTCTAATTCTTTTTATTCGAGTGTCTTTTTCATTTTCTATTAGTTTGCAGAAGATTTTAAATACTTCAAAGGTTTCACTTTTATTTTTTATAAATTTTACCCAAGTAAATCTTGAGTAATCGTCGATTATCACTAAGCAATATTGATTTTTACCTAGTGACTTGGCTCCATGTGAATCAAACAAGTCTAGGTGAAGGAGCTCAAGTATGATATTATCCACTTTGGGCCTAGGCCCTGATGGCTTTGCTCTTGGGCTCTCCCCAAAAGGCCTCATGCCAATGGAGATATCTTTCTCTTTATAAACCCATGATCTTTTCCATGTGTTTTCAATATGGGACTATGTTTTCAACCTTGCAACACCAACAATCCCATGTTCGATGTTCCCATGTTCGATCCTTGACCTATTAGGTCTTCCTACCCCTCGATCCACCCGACCTATTAGGACTTCCTTACCTAGCCGCAACTAGGACTTCCTACCTGGTGTCTGGTCCTCTTGATCCGAATATAGGAGCCCCCACTTTTTTTATTTGAGGTCAATATTGTACCTACATGGCTCAATCAGACCATAGCTCTTGTGCATAGCCAGCAGTTAAACCTTCTGGTAGTCTGGGCTCTGATACCAATTGTTGGATCGAAAGCGCTAGAGGCGGGGTGAATAGCACTCATGGCTATTTCGTTCGTTTCTTATTCAGAAATCGTTCGAGAGTAATGCAGCGGAAATAAAGGGAAAACCAAACACAGAAAAGACCCAAGTGTTTTTACTTGGTTCGGAGCCTTGGGCGACTCCTACTCCAAGGCCCTCACTCGTTGAGCGATTACTTTGGGCAATTCACTATTAAATTGCAATAGTACAGATATGAATTAAGTACAATAGAATTAAGTAATACCGACAATAAAGAAATGAAAGCTGAAGCTCCGGGTCGTCGGGATGATGTTACAGCACTTCGGGATCGTCTCGTTAGCAGCTAGTAGCGTTAGGATTGCTCGGAAGTTGTTGTTTTAAGCTGCTGCCTCGACCCCTCTTTTATACTATGCTGGAGGCACCTCCAAGCCTGTCCAAGGCGCCTCTAGGCCGCCGAGTTGCACGGGTGGATCAACGCAAACCTGGTCGCACCTTATCAGGTTTAAGGCGCCTTCAAGCCTCCTCAAGGTGCCTTCAAGCTCTGGTCCAAGGCGCCTCCAGCTTCATCCGAGGCGCCTCTAGCTCCTCTGGAAAGCTGGCTTCGGCTTGCACCCGAGGCGCCTCCAAGCCCCATGGAGGCGCCTCGGACACTGTTCATCGGAGGTCAAATGTGTTTCTTTGTTTCTACAAAATGTGTTAGTCTCAAACATAAACCCTACAAAACAAAGTTAGCACAGAAATATGATAATGATATAATCGACAGTCATCGGACTGTCCGGGTCTGACTTCGGATTTCCAACCGGAAACCCTAGGTCGACCCGACGCCTATTGTTCCCTCTACGGGGAACGCATCCTCACCTACTCCACTCAGGAGATTTACCTGTTGCCAGTGCGATCCTCCAGTTCGACTGGACTTTTGCTCAGCGTTCGAAGCTTCCGGACTTTCTGCTGGGCTTCCGCTTCCCGGCCAGTCCAGTCTTCCATCTGGTTCACGACACCAGGACTTTTCACCTAGGGTTACCACCCCCTAGGACTTTTGCCTGAAGCTCTCGACCCGCTAAGACTTTCCGCATAGGGTTACCACCCTCTATGACCTAGGGTTACCACCCCCTAGGGGTTTCCACCTGCCTAACCACAGCTAGGACTTTTGCCTAAGTACCACTTAGGACTTTCCTGCAAGCTCCATGAACTTGTTAGATCACAAGACGACTTAACTTTGAACCCTTTGCCATTATCAAAACTTGTGTTCGATCGTCTGATGCTTCCCACACCAACATAACTATTTGTTTTGATGAACCTAAAACTCAAAAGAATGTACTAAATCAACATCTTAAGTTTTGTTCATCATCCTAACATCTCACTTGTATATAATGTGCACTAAAACACATACAAGTCACCTTATAAGTCTTTGTGAGATATAAAGTTTGGTTTTGCCCTAAACTAGGGATCATGCATATCTACTTAGGCATTTTAGGAATTCTGAACATCCACCAAGGATGTTACTTGATAATAAATGACATCTGTCCTTAATTGCAAGGAATTAAAAGTGATGCATGATGAGTTATAACATACATCAAAATGAATAATTTTCGAAAGAAAATTTGCTATAACTACATGATGTATGTATGACATGACATAATATTTTTGTGTTTTTCATAATAAAGCATGAATGCAAAAATGATGTCATTGCATGTGATGGGCAAACAAAGCATGATAGTTTAGCTTAAATAAAGTACCTAGATTATCTATCTAAGTGTCATTAAATCCTTAGCTAAACTTAAAATTAACCTAGATTGCCCCTTATCTACTCATGAAAATGTCAAAATCCAAATTGACATTTCTTTAACCCATGATTAAATTGTACCAATTAAAATTAAGTATATTCCTCAATGTTTGGCATACTTTACTCTTTTAAAGAGTAATAACTTTAAATTAAGGCTTAGATTTGCCTTTAAATTCCTAAGAAAATACCAAAACCCCAATTTGGTATTTCTTATGTTTTCCAAATTTGTGTCAATTTAAAATAAAATTAATATTTTCAAATTATGGCACATTTTACTCTTTTAAAGAGTAAATGAAAATCCATTTCATTTTCAAAGGTTAATAATAACCTTGAAAATGCTCTTCGAGTGTCAACTTCATCAAAGTTGGGTTAACTACCCTTCCAAATAGAGTTGACACTCTCTAACTCATCTAAGGGGTAGAAAAAATGCTCCTAAGAACTCAAAACTTATTGGTGCTCCTTGGATGCTCTAGGTACTCACTAGGGATAACTTCCCTAGATACCTTCCTAATGACCTTGTTAGGCTTCTTAGAAGCCTTGGTCACCTTTTCTAGGTCAATTCTAGGGATTGCTTCCCTTGTGACCTTCTTAGTGACTTTCTTAGACCTTTTAGAAGTCTTAGTCACATTTGTTGTAAAAATACTCTTAGGGATAACTTCCTTAGTATTTTTGACTTGACCACTAGACCTAGAGTTGGTTCCATAGCTATATGGAACTCTATGATAAGAAGGTGTTGGGTGATCGGTGGCCGGCTTGAAGGGGGGTTGGATAGACGGCGCCCCCAAATCGTTCGCTTCCTACGTTGTTAGCTTGCACAGCGGAATAATACAAAAATAAACAAGCTAAACAAAATACAAGACAAGAAATGCAAACCAAGCTACACGATCATTTATGTGATTCGGAGATAAAGCTCCTACTCCACGGCGTGTCTGTAAGGTGGACGATCCCTATCCGTCGGTGGATTACTCCCCGGAAGACCTCCAGCTAACTCAAACCTCCTTGTGGGTGGAGAAACCTCACTACAAACTCACCAAGACCTCTTGGACACAAGGGAAACTGTTGAGCACTTGTAGACAACTAATTAGACCTTAACCAAGTCTAATTTCGTCAGTTGATAACCAAGCTTCCAAGCCTTGGTTATATAGGTCACGGGTTGGAAAACCCCGCCTACCAGTCGACTGCCAAAACATGCAGTCGACTGCCCTTTGTGGAAATTCGACCGTTACATCCCAACGGCTCGATTCCACACTAACCGAGCGAACAGAGACATTCTGTTCACTGCCAGTCGACTGCCCCAGTCAACTGCACCAGTCAACTGTTAAAACATGCAGTCGACTGCTACAGTACTGTTACAGTAGCGCTATAGTACTACTACAGTAACGCTACAGTACTGCTACAGTAAAATCCTAAAACTAGGATTTTACTCCAAGTACAATCTCTCATGCACTCGTACCCTCACCCTTATGCCTTATGACTCATTTGACGCTTCATTTGCAGCTTTGACCTCTTGCCTTCAAGCTTACTTCCTTTGGCTCTCGTCCCTCGGATGCATTCAAGCCCGCGGCTCGTCCCCAATGCCATCCTTCGTGTATGCCTTGAAGTCGCTTCCCTCGGCCCTTGTCCTCGCTGCCTTGTCCACGGTCCCTCAGATGCTCCATCCTTCACTGGACCCGAAACCATCAACCTGAGTCACATGTGTATCCTGCAGTCCTGCACAACTCAAATACACATATCAAATACAAGGGTGAACCTAACTTAAACCCTTTGCCCAAACACCAAAATACATGGTCCCGCGGACCATTGGGATTGCTCCAACAGAAGGCACATCTTTCTTGGTTTTAGATTTATATCCTAAACTCCTATGACCATTGGATGACACTTGTTGTTTTCCTAGACCTAGTTTATGATTCTTGGACCCTTGTGGTTCATTTGTAATTCTTCTAAGGGTCCTCTCCAATTTATCAAGTCTTGACTTCAAGACTTGATTTTTCTCTCCATAATACCTCAACCTTAGATTTTTCACTAACACCTTGATTTTTCTTTTTCTTAGGCAAATACCTAGAATCCTTAGAGTTATTGTCTAAATCATTTTCTACCCTTCTAACCTTAGGTTGAGTGGTTTTAGCATGATAGGCTACATAATTCTTTTTAATTCTATCATGCTTCCTATTTTATTGGTAAATAGTATTAAAATGATATAAACTAGAATTAGCATGCTTTTTACCATAATTCAAGGGAATAGGTTCAATAAATGATACCTTGGGTTTTACCTTGGAAGCTCCCCCTTGACTTGTGCTTCCTCCCTTGACTTTGACCGCCTTCTTCCCCTTTGGACATTGACTTCGATAATGCCCTTTTTGTTGACACAAGAAGCACACAATGTGCTCCTTGCTCTTCTTTGGTATGAGGATGGTCTCTTTGGGCTTCTTCTTACCCTTAGGTGTCACTTGACCCTTCTTCTTGATCAATTTTGGGCACTTGCTCTTATAATGCCCATGTTCCCTACACTCAAAGTAAATAATATGATTTTTATTTTTAATTGTAAGGATGACACTTGATCCTCCATTTTATGTCTCTTGATTTTTGGAGGATGCATCATCTTCTTCTCCACTTGACCCGGATGTAGAAGCTTCTCCTTCTTCTTGATCTGGTATCAATGAAGGTCTCTCCCTCTCAATCCTATAGATGGAGGCTTCTTCATCTTTATCTTGTACATGGAACAAGGAATATGCTCCTTCCTTACTCTTTTCATTGCATTCCTTTGAATATGAGACTTCTTGGACTTCCTCTTCGGAAGTTGAGCATATCTCAACTTCGGAGTCCTCTTGCTCTTGACTTTGATCCACTGAGTCGCCCTCTTTGGATTCTTCTTGATTTGGTATAGTGGAGGGGATCTCATGAATCTTTGTCAATTTGCTCCAAAGCTCCGTGGCATCCTCGAATTCTCCAATTTGAGCCAAAATATTGCTTGGGAATAAATTGACCAATAGCTTGGTCACTTTGTCATTTGTCTCGCTCCTTTGAATTTGCTCTTGGCTCCATTTGCTCTGCTTGAGGATCTTGCCTTAGAACTTCGAAACCTTCCATTAGAGCAAACCATTGCTCTATCTCCATCATCAAGAAATTTTCAATTCTTGATTTCCAAGAATCGAAGCTCGTCATAGTGAATAGTGGAGACACCCTTGTATCGAATCCAAGTCCATCTCAGAATTCCATCTTGAAGTTGAGTCTTTTGATGAAGTCTTCGACTTTTGAATTTGCTTCAACTTCTTTGCCCTCTAGCTTTGTTGTCTCTTCCGGCGATGATTCTGGTGAAGAGCGACCTCTCTCTGATACCACTTGTTAGGGTCGAAATATGCTAGAGGGGGTGAATAGCTCGTCGTGCACTCATCGTTGCTTGTTTCTTGGTGATGATATGCAGTGAAAAATACAAGAAACAAAATACAATGCTAACACGAAGGATTTGCTTGGTATCCACCTCAAAAAGAGGTGACTAATCCAAGGATCCACACATGACACACACTCTCCACTATGAAAACACTCCTTTACGGTAACTACCGAAGGCGGAGAAGCCTGTACAGGACTCACACACAAAGATACACAAGAAGAACAAAAATACAAGCTGATAGAATAGTAAACCTTACAAGATTTACACGGTAGAAACCCTAGCTTGCCTTTCTTCTTGCGTGTTGCTGCCTCTTGAACCTTGAAAGTGCATCAGCAGTTGTTTCCAAGAGCCTCCAAGAACTGACTGTGAGCTGTGGAGAAATCACTGTGAAGATCTGAGATGAATCGGGTGAGAGATCTGAAAGAGCTCCTAAAGAAAATGCTCGCAACGACTTTATCTAGCGCCAACAGTCAGATCTCAATCAATTGGATTGCTCCCAATCGATTGGGGAGGCTTTGAATTGATCGGTCGATCGATCCAGAGCGCCTCTGTGCTCTCTGGAAATCGCCTGAATCGATCGCCCGATCGATTCAGGGTTCTCGTGTGATTTCCTACGCTCCAATCGATCGGGTGATCGATTGGGAGAAGCCTTTGTCACGGGACTCACCCAATCGATCAACCGATCGATTGGGCATGGGTCAATCGATCGGTTGATCGATTGGACTCACATGTGACTTGCCAAATCACGCCCAAAGTCCCTAAAATTAATATCTGGTCAACCATGACCTATTGGGACATCATGCCTAGCATCCAATCACCCTCGACCTACTAGGACTTCCTCACCAAGTGTCCAGTCAATCCCTTTGACCCACTTGGACTTTTCTCCTTGTGCCATGTATCCGGTCAAATCTTTGACCTACTTGGACTTCTCAATACCAGGTCTCCGGTCAACCTTGACCCACCTGGATTTCCACGTGCCTGGCTTCACTCACTAGGACTTCCCATCTGCCTGGCTTCACTCACCAGGACTTTCACCTAGCTTTACTCACTAGGATTTCCCATCTGCCTGGCTTCACTCACCAGGACTTTTACCTAGTTTCACTCATTAGGATTTCCCATCTGCCTAGCTTCACTCACCAGGACTTTCACCTAGCTTCACTCACTAGGGTTTTCATACTGCATAGCTTCACTCACTAGGTCTTTTACTTGGCTTCACTCACCAGGATTTTCCAACTACCTGGCTTCACTCACCAGGACTTATCCTCTGCCTAGCTTCACTCACTAGGTCTTTCACCTGGTTTCACTCACCAGGATTTTCCATCTACCTGACTTCACTCACCAGGACTTTCCATCTGCCTGGCTTCACTCATCAGGACTTTTCAGTCAAGTATCTAGTCAGTCTTGACATACTTGACTCTTCTTCATATCTAATTGGTCAACCTTGACCAACGGAGAATTTGTACCAACAATCTCCCCAAATGAACGATTGCACCTGCAATCTCCATGTATTGTCAAACATCGAATCCTAAATATCAAGACTCAAGCTTGAGCCTTCTCAAGCTTAGTCAACCAGGTCAACTTTGACCTAGGGAATATTGCACCAACAATGGATACCGTTGAGGATGTCTTTCAGTCAAGCGTGGAGTTGCGAAGCCGTCTCTCCGGGGAATATTTTAATATTGAATAAGTTATTTAAAAGCAAATCCCTTTTATTTACCTTAGATTCATCAGTCCCTTCATGTAGTTTGACTAGGGAGTCCCACAATTCTTTAGCGTTGTCGTAGGGACCGACTCGGTTCAACTCCTCCATTGTGAGCCCGCACTGAATGGTGTTGATCACCTTGTAGTTTAGTTGTGCCTTCTTGATCATTGGAGGAGTCCAATCTTCTGGTTCTAATGGTGTTCCGTCTTTCGTCGGGGGAGTGTAGCCTTTCAAGATCGTGAACCAAAGTTCGATATCAGACTTCAAGTAACACTCCATTCTATTCTTCCAATAATTGAAATTTTCTCCTTTGAATAGTGGAGGTCAGGCATTGTTGTATCCTTCTTGATAAGAGTTTAACATCCTTAAAAGAATAATAAACATATTTCCAAGACTCTCGTCTTAGGATTAGTAGTGCTTGAAAAATACAAACAATAAGAAAAAAATATTCTAGAATAATTGATAAAAAGAAGTAGTTTTAAAAAGTTGCTTTGAAAAACGATTAAGTAATTTCAGAGCTTACGAGACTCTGATACCAATTGTTAGATCGGATGAGTGCGATAGAGGGGGAGGGGGGGATGAATATCGTGTTTTTTAAAACTTTTCTTTTCATATTTAAAAACAAGTAGAGTAAGCAGCATAAAGTAAAATGAAAGACTAGTTCGTTTACTTCGTTCGAAGTCTAGGTCGACTCCTACTGGAAGGCCCGCGATCCTTGACCACACCGATGGACAATCCACTATAACCCTTCTTTCCGAAATCCTCGGAAAGAAGCAGATCGTACAGATACAAAGATATAAGATAGTAACAATCCTACTATCTTATATGAATTTAAGTGCAATACAAATAAAGTATACTGACAATAGTAAGTGAAGGTTAAAGCTCGGTCGGTACTTCCGGACGGAGTAGGTTGAAGAGTCGTAGAAGACTTGTAGCACGGTCCGCTTGCAGAGATGAGCTTTGAGATGATCAGAAATAGTATTGTCCAGCCTCAGACCTCGAGCCCCTTTTTATAAGTATTTTGAGATTCGGTCGACCGATCCCTCTTTTCGGTCGGCTGAACCAGCTCCCTTCCTTCTTTGCTAGAGTCTGACGCTGGCTCGATCTTTTGCATTAACTAGTCATTAAGGGTTTGATCAACCAATCCCATTTTTCGATCGACCGAACAGGCTCCTTCCCTGTTCATCGAAATTTGCCAAGATCCTCATTTAATGCTGCTTTAATGTTGATTGGTTCGATCGACCGATCCATGAGTTCGGTCGACTGATCAACTCTTTTTCCTTTTGCTTCTGATCGATGCTGATGAACTGGCCTGTGCTGAGTCATCATGTTTGGTCGACCGATCTTACTTATCGGTCAACCGATCAAGACTTGATCTGACTCGTCTGTTCTGGTCTGATATGATCACTACTTTGATCTCTCCTTGTTCGGCCGACCTATTCACTGGTTCGGTCGACCGATCCAGTCGGACCTATAAAATAGTGTTAGACAAAACATCCTTCAAAACCGATGTTAGCGCAATAATATTATAATGCATGAGTAATATAAAAGATAGTAGAACTGTCATGATCTCAACTTGAAAATCTTTCCGGTTTCTTCAGTTGGATCAGTGACCTAAGGTTATTCCCTTGGGGAACCCGACCTCATTGTCGCTCCTTCAGTTGTTTACCTCAACCTACCTGCCAAACTTAGATCGTCCAGATCTAGTTTGGACTTTTCATTTATCTTTGATCGGCTCGCCAGGACTTTTCTCTTGATCTTCGGTCCTCCAGACCTCTCGATCACACCGCCAAGCGTCGGATCTCCTCGACCCACTTGGACTTGCACCTGCGTTCCATGATCTGCTAAGATTTCTCCTGCTTAGCCTCCAACTAGGTCTTTCCCGGTTGAATAAACAGCTTGCACACTCAATCAACTTGTTAGATCACAACAAGACTTAACTTGAACCTTTTACAATATCAAAACTTAGGTTTTATTCTGATGCAACTTGCACCAACACCTTCTAGTCGGCCAACGGTCCCAACAAGTGGTATCAGGGCCAGGACGCTTCAAAAGGACTAATCGCCGGCTGAAGCAATGAGATGTCCAGAGCTAACATCTATCGACCAACGTTAGAGGGGGAGTTCACGTTTTGGAAGAGACGAATGAAGATATTTCTTAAAATAGATTTTAATATTTTATTAATAATGAAATATGGTTATGAAGCACCAAAGGACACAAACAGAGAATAAATTGAAAAACACCTCTGATATTTCTTAAAATAGATTTTAATATTTTATTAATAATGAAATATGGTTATGAAGCACCAAAGGACACAAACAGAGAAGAAATTGAAAAATACCTCTGGACCAAAAAGAAACGCGATGATTTCATGTCAAACAGTAAGGCTGAATATCATCTAATAAGCATACTACCAGTGGAGGATCTCTATAGAATCGGCAACTACCAAAGTACAAAATAATTTTGGGAAAAGTTCTTGAAGCTCTACGAAGAACTAATTGAAGTCGAATCCAACTCCTCGATGAGCACCGTGTCATCTTTAGAAGCTGAAAACGAGGAAATTGTTGGGGCAACCCTTATAGCCGAATTCCTTCCTGGAGACACAGAAAGCTCATCCCAGATAAGCATCGATGAAGGGGGAGAATTTTCAGAAGAAAGCAGCACTTCAGGGGGAGTATCAGAAATAAACTTTCGCCTGGTCCGCGACCACCAGAATTTCAACCTAGAGTCCCCAACTCTAGGATTTTGCTCGAAGCGCTCGACCCGTCAAGACTTTCCACCTGGGTTACTACCACCTATGACCTAGGGTTACAACCCCCTAGGGTTTTCCACCTGCCTAACTGCAAATAGGATTTTTCACTACCTAGGGTTACGACCACCTATGACATAGGGTTATCATCCCCTAAGGTTTTCCACCTACCTAGAATCTATTAGGAATTTTGCCTAAGACAATTTAGGACTTTCTTATAAATTCAATTAATTTTATTAGAGAACAAAATATCTTAATTTTTAAATTTTTTGTCATTATTAAAATATAGATCAATCGTCTGATTCTTTTTACATCAATGAATTGATCATATGTAAGAAGTTCTCAATAGTTCATTATAAGGGAAAACATATAATGATTTTTCAAGAGTGATCGACTAACTCATGTAGCGTATGAAGTAGCAACGAAAATTTCAAATTAATTATATTATATCTTAGTGATAGTGACATTGTTATGCTTACATTTCTATTTATTTTTATTTGGTTGCTCTAATTTTGTGTGACAGTAGAAATTTACTAAGAGAAAAATTAAAGAGCACATAATATTTTTCTAGGCTCTTCGAGATAGTTCCTAGTTCATGTCTCCACTTCCATTCAAACACGTTTGTTGGCCACCACAATCATTCGAGTCAGAATTGACTCAATATAATCGCGGCATCAGTTTGGACGAATTGGAGATTCATGACACGTAGTAGGCCCCACATCGTCTCCTTGCTTGAATTTTCTTTCTAATTTTCAACTGCTACCCGTCTCCTTACCTACTCAATCCTATCAGTCTTCATTCAACAAGCTGGTTTGATGTCTTGGAAAATACTTTTCTAAAGAATATGAATTTTAAATGAAAAATCGGATTCGATTTTACAATGCACAGTTCGCTCTGAATTTAATTGTCTCAAAAACATTTACTTAAGAAAATTCTCGTGAACAAATTAAAATGAGTCAACCATCAAATCTGATAGGCGAAGATTATCAGTGTTGGCATCCTAAACGCGCCAGTCTCCTTCAATGTCCAATCTTCGACCTCTGTTGTTTTTCCAATTTTTCTTTTTGTTTCCGTCAATTACGTAGAAAACATAAAGATAAAAAAGGTTGAACATACTCTAGAAGAAGTGAAGAACCAACCAACCAAGAAATTGCATATTCTACAAATGAATTCTTTAAAAAATAAAATAAAAGGAAGAATGGAAATTGGAAAAAATAAATGAGTAAGCTGAAATCTGATAGAACCGGTGATGGACCAGTTCCGGCTGTAACCTCTGAGATGACGAAAATACCCCTCGTCCTATCACAGTCATGGACGAGGGATAATGAGGGCATTGTCGTCTGAAAAATTAATCAATTCTTGCTTCTGCGTCTATAATTTAATTTCGATGGGAGAGTGGAGACGTCCCGCGAAAGCAACCGCTGCTTCCTTCCCTTCTCCGCTACGCCCCAACTTCCACATCGACCCAGCAAATTATAGCCATCACTTTTCTTCCTTCATTTCAATAGCAGATTGGGGAAGAAAAGAGGGTGAATTTCAAGGAAATCAATCTGCTTCAAGCTCGATCGAAGGCATCTTTGAAATCCATATTGTTGCTCGGGGACACAGAAAAGAATTGCCAAGTGGCAAGGTCAACGCCCGAGAATTTAATGATCTGTCTCCATTTTAAGGGTCTGGTATTAATCCATTTGTTCTTTGCAGAAGGAAGGAGTCTGAGGGATTAATCTCAAGATGTTTGCAGAGTATATTACCAAACTTCTTCTGTGAGTTCTCTTCTCCTATTTCTCTTTTTTTTTTTTTTTTCCTTTTTCTTTTTTTTTTTTCCAAAAAGGATCCGCTTTATCTTGTTCATAATTCTTTTTCCTCTGAATGGCAGGGTGTTCTTTGGGTATGCTTATCCAGCTTTCGAATGCTTCAAGACATTGGAGCAGCCCCATGGCAACTACACAGTTCAGCTTCGATTCTGGTGCCAATACTGGTAAATTCTTGCATACTTGATTCAAAGTTTGGAAACGAGCAGATTTCCTCCTTTCAAATTACAATTCTCTCATAATTTTGATGATAATCTCTTGACCTCTCTTCTCAGATGATTCAATAATTGTTCATTTTCTTGAGTATACTGTATACCAATTAGGCATCTCTTCTCAAATGATTCATCATTTCTTTGATGATTTAATTGTATAAACACGCAATTAAGGGTCCAGATTTATTCATAGTTTATCCACCACCATTTTAATATGATTAATTTAGACAGCTTTAATCCAATAGCTCAGTGGAATGGTTTGAGAAGGTTGGTCGTCCCAACCTGAAAGTCATAAACTTTAACTCCACAACTTAGTGGATACGCTGTTATCTTTAATTTGATGACCTTCAAGTTTGTCGCTATCAACCTAATAATTCTTGTAAGTTTGTTCAACTTGATTTACTTTATACGGAATCATTTTTAAAATTAGCACTTTACTACTTTAATTATTATTTGGGTATTAAAAATAAATCTCACATTAGAGTTCTAGATAGAAGTCCCAATGAACCCAGGCAACAAAAATGGATCTGCAGCTCTTTAGCCGAGTTGGTATTTGAGTGGTAGATTGTCATACGAGAGCGAGCAATGCTTGGCTCGGCATGTTGTTCCTAACCAGGCGGTGGCTGCCCTAGCCGTGGTCATTAGCATGCCTACTCGTTGGCAATTAAGCTGCCTCATTCTTTTCCCTTTTCCTTTAACTTGTTTGTTTTGAAAAGAAAAAGGATTCTTAGTGGGTGCATGACTCATACCCACAACTTTGCAGGATAATCGTGGCGATACTCACCGTCGTCGAAATGCTCTTGGAAGTCCTAGTCTCATTGTAATTATCATTCATTCATTTCCTCAGTTTCTAATTTGTTTTGTTCATGTCTCAATTCTTGTTCCGAAAATTGCAGGATACCGATGTATGGCGAAGCCAAGGTAGCCTTCTTGGTCTACTTGTGGTACCCCAAAACTAAGGTATAATACACGCATACATATGCCTCGCAACCAGACATGATGAAATGAAAAGATCAAACATGAACTGATTCTCATTGCAGGGAAGTGATCTAGTTTACGAAACCTTCCTTCGGCCCGTGGTGATGCAATACGAGCCCAACATCGAGGAGAGGTTCAGAAACCTGAGGCCTAAACTTGGCCAACTCCTTGTCTTCTATCTCAGGAATTTTACAGAGAGAGGCTACACTCTGTTCCAGGATGTCCTCCAGTACGTAGTTTCCCGGAGATCAGGCAACGAGGTAATTAGTTAGTTCATTTCAATCGAGATTCGTCAGACATATTACATCAACAGCAGCATCTCAGAATTTTTAATTTTTTTTTTTTCAAAATATTATTAATCTATGCAGAAGATTAAAGGCTCATCATCCAAGAATAAGAAACACGATGAACTGGAGGACTTCGCAGAAGCCCTTCTTGGCACAAACGCGAAGCAGCGCCCGTCTCGACAACGCAAATAAGGCTACAGAATCCCCATCGATTCAATTGGCAGGGATAGAAAAAAAGACAAAGAGACAGCCGATAAGGAGGACATATTAAAATTGGGAGGGGAAGGAACTCTGTACAAATCAAACTGTTGTGTGTGCTTTTGATTTGTGGCTTCTTTTTCATTGTTCTGTGATCGATTTGTTCTGGCTTCGTAAATGGGTACTCAGCATTTGATGTGAATGACGAGCAAGCTGCGGGATTCTAACGGGAAAAATGAATGCCAGAGGGACTGCCACAGTCCTCCGAAGAAGCGGAGGCAGTCAGAGAGGTGCTCGCCGCAGGAGTCGTCTGAGGTGAGGAGGAGCCCACGGCGGCGGTGGCTGGAGGCGGCCGTGGGCGTCGGCTGCAGGTACGCCTGCGCCGCCTGCTGCACCAGGCGGTTCTTTATACGGATCTCGCCGCCGGGGGTGGCGACAGGGGATGAGAGCCCTGGCGCCGGTGGCGGCCCCCCCATGACGTCGCGAAGGCTTGTGTACTCGCCTTCAACCTTGGTCGACTGCGGCGGGGCTGCGGCCAGGGGCGCGAGGTCGAGCAGAGCCGGGACGGGCTTCCCGCGCCGCCGGATTAAGAGGCTCGCCGAGGAAACAGGCGAGGGGTTCTTAACGCCGGCGGCGGTCGACATCGCTTCGGGAATTAACTAACGAATGAGGAGAAGAATGAGGGGGGAGATGATTTATAGGACATATGAAGTGAGGAGGATAAAAATAATTCTAAAAATAATTATGCAACTTTTTAGCCGCTCTGTATCCTAATTTGAAGGAGACGAGGGCTATGTTTAGTAATGCTATACTTAACTAAATGAAAGTTTAATATTTGCCAATAGTTGATGTGGAATCTATTGAAAGATTAAGTGGAATATAAGATGAAGATTGGGTGAGTATAGGAACATAGGAATGGGAACCAGCATTGTGATACAGTGCATCTTTGGCTAGCTAGAAGAGGGTAAATAGTTTATAGACACTTACAATTGATGATGATTTTATAAAACTCTTGATCTCAATTGTAAGGTTATATAACTACATAGTGAAAAATGAACATAAAAAATATGAATCAAACATTTACATGCATACACATTTGTTTAACATGGTTCAACATCCCTAATCTCCTACTCAATGACAAATGATCCCATCAGTGGATCACTCCTAAAAAGCTTGCTAACTTTCTCTCTTTCGATCTAGCATGGATGACGGAGACACCTCTTACAATATCTGGGAAAAAAATATTATAAGCAAAAAGATTACGAAGACACCAAAACTTTTAAAAGTTTCTAACTCACAAAATTTAATCATCCATCAAACTTCCAACCAAGTCTCCTTTTATAACCTTCGAATTCTTTGTTGCAAATATTGTTTGTTGCCCATTATTTGACTAACCTGTTGCTATCACCGATTGCTCTTTGTGATCAAATCATTTGTCACTCAAAATGACTCTTAGTTACTTTCCACATAGGTATTAGGCGACTTAAAACTTTTAACTAATCGACTCAACCACGAATAAAAATATTTTATTCATTGACTCCTTGGACCAAATCTAGTGTCTCAAATGATTGATCCCATAGTCAACTAAAAAATACATTTCAATTGATTACTAAAAACCTTAAATCCAAAATTCAATTGGGATATTAGGTTTCTTAGCCACTAGTCAATTGGTCTCCATTATTAGTCAATTGGTAAATTTGACTTTACATTAGTATTTACATTTGTACTTTTATGATGATAGAATGAATTGTGATGTGGTAAATGAATTGGATATTTTGGATGTAAACTTTTTTATTATATATAATAGGTGAATTGTAATGATGTGTAATTTTTTTTATTATGTGGTAAATATTTTATATTGTGAATAAATATCAGTAACAATATTTAATATTTTTATAAAATAGTATAATTTGTTGGTGCAGAAAGCAGCAAACGATCGAACTTGAGTTTTGATAATGTCAAAGGGTTCAAAGTTAACGTTATTTGTGGTCTAATGAATTTAAATGAGATTGCAGAAAAGTCCTAAGTGTATTTAGGCAAAAGTCCTAGCTACGGTTAGGCAGGTGAAAAACCCTAGGAGGTGGTAACCTTAGGTGGAAAGTCTTAGCGGGTAGAGAACTTCGGGCAAAATCTTGGAGTCGGAGAGTCTAGATTGAAATCCTGGTGTCGCTAACCGGATGAAAGTCTAGACGGGTCATGGAGCAGACGTCCAGCACGAAAACTAGAAGCTTCGGACGCTGAGCAAAAGTCCAGTTGGTCTAGAGGATCAATTTGGCAATAGGTAAACTCTCCTGAGTGAAGTAGGTGATGACGTGTTCCCCGAAGAAGGAGCAGTAGGCGTTGGTTCGACCTAGGGTTTCCGAGAAACTCGAACTCAAAACCGGATAGTCCGATGACTGTCAAATACTTATATTATTTTTATTTTATTGTGGTAATTTGGTTTTGCAGTGTATACTTTGTTTGTGGACTAATATGCCTTACAGGAATAAGTTGTCCAAGAGAAGCTTCGGATGAACAGTAGCTGAGGCACCCTCCATGGAGCTTGGAGGCGTCTTGGGTGCTTTGGATGAAAGCCTCGCACAGCAAGAAGTGAAGACACCTTCCAAGGAGATGGAAGGCGCCTTGAACGCTGGGCAAAGGGCGCCCTCCAAGGCTGCTAAAGGCGCCTTCGGTGTTGGATGGGAGGCGCCCCCCATGGAGCTTGGAGGCACCTTCGGGTGGATAAGCAGCGAACACCGCAAAGCTTATCAACGCGGCTGACTCGGGGTTGGAGGCACCTCCTATGGAGGTTGGAGGCGCCCTCAACAACTTATATAAGCCCGGTTTGAAGCAAAACAACAACTCTACAAGCAATCTTCAAAGCTACACTCTACGCTGAAATGACTCAACGACGCTCAGCTACTGTTCCGATAATCAACGACTACTTTCATAATTTTTTATTGTCGGTATAATCTTTTTAAGTTCAGTACTTGTAATTAATCTTGTAAAGATTCTCGAGCTTATAATGATTGTCCACCGAAAGCGATCAACGATTGCGAGCCTTAGAGTAGGAGTAGACACAGACTCCGAACCAAGTAACCAAAAGTGTTAGCGATTACTTTTAGTTTACTTCTATATTCCACTGCGTATTTACGAAACGAACGAATTAGTCATGAGCGTTATTCACACCCCCCCAAGAGCTTTTTGATCCTACAATTGGTATCAGAGCAGGATCGCTTCGAATCAGCGAAACCACCATTCAAGCAATTTTTTTTCTCTCTCTTGTGGTAGCTTTTAATTTTTGGAGTCAATCTGAATCGATAAAATTACCGCATTTCGATCAATTTTATCGATTGAGTTCTTTGGTTTCTCAAAGTCGATGCAAACACCACTCGAGTTTTATTATATTCTTTTGCTCCCGCACTACTAATCCAAGACCAAGTCTTGGAACCTTTGCTCTCTTTTTATTATGTGCGAGGTTTCTTCTTAAATGACACACTAAGAAGGGTATAGCACTGCACGCTCTCCCCTCTTCTCTGACGAGGATTTTGGCTACTGGAAAAGCTGAATGGAGTACCACCTCAAGACACAAGTCGAGATGTAGATAATGTTGGTGCGGGAAGCATCCGACGATCGAACCTAAGTTTTGATAATGGCAAAGGATTCAAAGTTAAGGTGCTTTGTTTTCTGACAGCGTTTGCTGAGTGTTTCAGGAAAGCCCTAACTGCGGTTAGGCAAGGTAAAACCCTAGGGGGTGGTAACCCTAGGTCATAGGGGGTGGTAACCCTATGCGGAAAGCCTTGGCAGGTCGATGGCTTCAGGCAAAAGTCCTAGGGGGTGGTAACCCTAGGTGGAAAGTCCTGGTGTCGCGAACCAGGTGAAAATCTGAACTGGCCGGTGAAGCGGATGTTCAGCAGAAAGTCCGGGAGCATCGAGTGCCGAGCAAAAGTCCAGTCGATCTGGAGGATCGTACTGGCAACAGGTAAATCTCCTGAGTGGAGTAGGTGAGGACGCGTTCCCCGTAGAGGGAACAGTAGGCGTCGGGTCGACCTAGGGTTTCCGGCAGGAAATCCGAAGTCAGACCCGGACAGTCCGGAGACTGTCATAATTTCATATTCATACTATTATTTTGTGTTAACTTTGTGTTGCAGGTATTTTTGGATTAACATACTTGCAGGTACCAAAAACACAAAGAAGAACTCGGATGAACAGTGTCCGAGGCGCCTCCATGGAGCTTGGAGGCGCCTCGGGTGCGAGCCAGGAAAAGGCCAGCGCAGCAGACTGGAGGCGCCTTGAATGGAGTTCAAGGCGCCTTGGACCGGAGGTTGAAGGCGCCTTGGATAGGCTGAAGGCGCCTTGAACCAGATAGAGTTCGACCAGGTCAGTGCTGATCCACGCGGGTGACTCGGCTCGTTCAAGGCGCCTTGGTGAACAGTATAAGGCGCCTTGAACCCCCTTTATAAGGGATCTCGACCAGCAGCTTTAGAACGTCTTCTTCCAAGTGATTCAAGTGCTACGTGCTGCTCCAAACGATGTTCCGAAGTGCTGCTACTTGTGCCCGACGACCAGGAGCTCCGAATCTTCATTTCTTTGTCGTTGGTATAATTATTTACTGTCGTTTATTGTACTTCAACTTGTAATCGTTTATCGAACTTATAGTTGTTGTCCACCGGAAGCGATCAAGGATCGCGGGCCTTCGAGTAGGAGTCGCCTTAGGCTCCGAACGAAGTAAACGACCGTGTCTCTGTGTTTGTGTTTATTTACATTTTCCGCTGCGTATTCTACTCGAGTGTTTTCCGAAAAACGAAATAGCCGCGAGCGCTATTCACCCCCCCTCTAGCGCGGTTTCGATCCAACAATTGGTATCAGAGCGGGGTCATTTTGAATTGGTGCAACCACCTTTCAAAACAAATTTTTTCGCAGTTTTTTTTCGTTTTCGGAGTCGAATTAGAATTTAGCCTTATAGCTATATTCTAATTTTTGTTTCCCTCGAATCGACTTTTGCTCGAAGTAGGTGCAACACCACTCGAGTTCGTTTTTATTATTCTTTATTCCAGCACTACTAATCCAAGACTTAGTCTTGGAACATATTCTGTTATTTTCTGTTGTTGCATATTATAAATGGCCCAACAAGAGGGTTTCAGCACTGTACGTCCCCCGCTATTCTCCGGAGAAGATTTTGGCTACTGGAAGGGAAGAATGGAAACGTATCTAAAGATACAATTCGAAACGTGGATGATCATAAAGACGGGACTTCAGCTACCATCCGATGACGACGGCAAACCGACTCCCTGTGAGAAGTGGGATGCCTCTCTAATCAAAAAGGTGGAAGCCGACGCCAAAGCTACCTGCACCCTCCAGTGCGGCCTTACCAAGGAAGAGCTCAACAGGGTCGGCCCGTTCTCCTCTGCAAAGGAGCTCTGGGAAAAGCTCATCGAACTCCATGAAGGCACTGACGACACCAAGGTAAGTAAAAGAGATCTTTTGCTTAATAAATTATATAATCTAAAAATGCAGGAAGGCGAAACAGCGAGCTCTCTTCACGCGAGAATACAAGATATCCTTAACTCTCTTCACGGAATTGGCCAAAAGATAGAAAATCGGGACGTGATAAGGTATGCCCTAAACTCGTTTCCAAGGAATACATTGTGGGCATCAATGGTAGATGCCTACAAAGTTTCCAAGGATTTATCTTCTTTAAAACTAGATGAACTTTTTAGTGAATTTGAACTTCATGAGCAGACTAATGCACAGCCTACCGAGAAAGGTATTGCGTTGGTTGCAGGTACAAGCCGAACCCGGGAACCAAGACCACGACGGAGAACCGAACCAGCATCAGAAGCTGAACCAGATTCTGATGATGAAGAAGGTGACATTACAACCGAGCTGGTAAACCTCGTGAAGAAGCTCTACAAGACGAAAGGATTCGACAAAAGAGATCTAAAGAAGGCAGTAAAATCAAAGGAAGGCCCACAAAATACAAAGATGAAGTTTGAAGTTACATGCTACGGGTGTAACCAAAAAGGGCACATCAAATCCAACTGCCCTAACCTGAAGGAGGTCAAAAAGCAAAGAAGGAAAAAGGTCCTTAAGGCAACATGGGACGAATCTTCATCGGAGGACGATGACGACGAGCTCGAACAAACGAGTCTACTCGCATTAATGGCCCGGGACCAAGTCGTTGAATATGGATGCGAGAGCGAGTCTGAGGCAGAGTCCGAGCAAAGCCACGGATCCGTATCCGTTTCCGAAGGACCAGACCCCGCTGTAAGTATCTCCCGGTTGAACATTTTAGTTAGCTATTTATTGGGCAAATTAGCTAAGTCAAACCTGAAAGTTAAGTCACTTCTAAAGGAAGTAAGTGTCCTTAAAGAAGTGGCTGACACCAAACCCGCACCTGACCAGAGTCAGACTGAATTTCCAACTCAAGTTCAAAAACTTGAGGAAGAAAATTCAACTCTAAGAAATCAGGTTAAAGATTTAGAAAATACCTTAGAACGGTTCACTTTGGGCTCCAAGAATTTGGACCTGATTCTTGGGACACAAAGAGCCGTCTACAACAGAACTGGGCTGGGATACAAAAGTAAATATAGATCTTATTTATCACTAATAAACAAACAAAGTAGTAAATCAGTCCAAGCATGGGTCTCCAAGTCTAACTTGGTCAATCAAGTTGGACTTGGCCAATACTGGGTTCCGAAGGATCAAATATACTATCTCGATAGACCATATCGAGGCCATGATCCAGGGGGAGCAAAAAGAAAAACAATCCTAAAAATTTAAAATTCAAAATTCAAAATTCAAAATTAAATTCAAAATTCCAAATTGAAATTAAAAATTAAAATCAAAATTCCAAATTGAAATAAAAAATTAAATTCAAAATTCGAAATTGAAATTAAAAATTAAATTCAAAATTCTAAATTGAAATTAAAAATTAAAATCAAAATTCCAAATTGAAATTAAAAATTAAAATCAAAATTCCAAATTGAAATTAAAAATTAAATTCAAAATTCGAAATTGAAAATTAAATTCAAAATTCAAAATTCAATTAAAACTCAAAATGAACCTAATCTAACCAACTAAATTACCCGGCAGGGTAACTGAACCTAATCTACCCGAAATGGGTAAAACAAGAGTAGATCACCCGGCAGGGTAATTAAGGTTAGATTAAAACGGACTAAGGTTAACTTGAACCACAGTACTGGTGAAGTTTTTGGATGATAGTACGTTAGGGAAGCTTGGGCATCGCATGTCTAGGAAGATATGGCTTCGACCTGGTGCATTTGGCCAAGTGGAACTGACCGAAGCTACCCTTAAATGGATCCTAACTAGTTAGACCAAGGTTTAGTACTAAGCTCAATGGGTAGGACTATTTGGAAAACCTCGAAGGCATGGTTACTTTAATGAGTTCCTTGTGACTCACCATAGCCCAGAAGTTTATCCAAAGAATGCTTACTTGTTGAACCCAAAGCTAAACCTGAATCTAACACAAAGTTAACCCAAACCTTAAAATTGAATTATAATTCATCTCACAACAATTATAGGATTCCCTGATTGAAAATCTAGGTCGGGTGAGATGATTAAGAAATTTAAAATTAAAATTCAAAATTATTTTAAACTTAAATTTCAAAATTATTTTAAACTTAAAATTCAAAATTATTTTAAACTTAAATTTCAAAATTATTTTAAACTTAAATTTCAAAATTATTTTAAAAACTTAAATTTCAAAATTATTTTAAAAACTTAAATTTCAAAATTATTTTAAACTTAAATTTCAAAATTATTTTAAAACTTAAATTTCAAAATTATTTTAAGCTTAAATTTCAAAATTATTTTAAACTTAAAATTATTTTAAAAACTTAAATTTCAAAATTATTTTAAAACTAAATCTCGAAATTATTTTAAAAACTTAAATTTCAAAATTATTTTTTCAAAATTATTTTAAAAATTATTTTAAAAACTTAAATTTCAAAATTATTTTAAACTTAAATTTCAAAACTTAAATTTCAAAATTATTTTAAACTTAAAATTATTTTAAAAACTTAAATTTCAAAATTATTTTAAAACTAAATCTCGAAATTATTTTAAAAACTTAAATTTCAAAATTATTTTTTCAAAATTATTTTAAAAATTATTTTAAAAAAACTTAAATTTCAAAATTATTTTAAACTTAAATTTCAAAATTATTTTAAAAACTTAAATTTCAAAATTATTTTAAAACTAAATCTCGAAATTATTTTAAAAACTTAAATTTCAAAATTATTTTAAAACTTACATTTCAAAATTATTTTAAACTTAAATTTCAAAATTATTTTAAAAACTTAAATTTCAAAATTATTTTAAAACTAAATCTCGAAATTAAACTAAATTTCAAAATTATTCAAAACTCTTTCAAAAATTTATCTCTAATAAGTTTACTTCAATTTAACTATCGTGAAATCCATTAAAACAATTCAACCACTTACTATGTAGGAATTGGATCAATGGATGTTGGATAGTGGCTGCTCCAGACACATGACTGGAGATAAATTGAAGTTTACTAAACTAACGTACAAGAACTTAGGATCAGTTGCATTCGGTAACGAAGGTCAACTTAAGGTAATCGGAAGAGGTAATATCGAACTCAACTCCGATTTTATTATTCGAAAAGTCCTGTTAGTTGAAAATTTCAAGTTTAATTTATTAAGTATAAGTCAATTGTGTGATAGCGGATACTTAGTAACTTTTGACAAAACCAGGTGTTTAGTTAAAAACATTGAAAATCCTGAAATCTTACTTAAGGGACTTAGGATAAATAATATGTATTCAATTAATCTACCGACATCCTCAAAAAGGTGTTTTCTAACACAAGAAGAGGAAACTGATTTGTGGCACAGAAGATTGTGTCACACTCACACTAGACTCATTTCAAAAATGAGTCATAATGGTTTAGTTAAAGGTTTACCAAAACTAAAATTCATTGAAAATTCTATCTGTAATGCGTGTCAACAGGGAAAACAAACTAAGTCAACACACAAATCAACAAATCTTGAAAGAACCAGCTCCTTACTTGAGCTCCTTCACCTTGACCTATTTGATTCACATGGAGCTAAGTCACTAAGCAAGAACCAGTATTGCTTAGTAATAATCGATGACTACTCTAGATTTTCATGGGTAAAATTCCTAAAAACTAAAGATGAAACCTATGAAATATTTAGTAACTTTTGTAAATTAATAGAAAATGAAAAAGATACTAAAATTAAAAGAATAAGAAGTGATCACGGAGGGGAATTTGAAAATCATAAATTTACCCAATTTTGTAAAATAAATGGATATCAACATGAATTTTCATGTCCTAGAACCCCCCAACAAAATGGTCTGGTGGAACGTAAAAATAGAACTCTACAAGAAGCCGCAAGAACCATGTTAAATGAATATAATTTAAATCACCAATTTTGGGCAGAAGCAATAAATACTGCAAATCATATTCAAAATCGAATCTTGATCAACAAATTTCACAAGAAAACCCCTTATGAACTATATTATCATAAAATTCCTAACTTAAATTATTTAAAAGTATTTGGATGTAAAGTTCACATTTTAAATACTAAAGATTATTTAAGAAAATTCACACCCAAATCTAACAAAGGAATATTTTTAGGATACTCCTCAAACAGTCGAGCCTATAGAGTCTACAATCAAAACACCCTAAAAGTTGAAGAAACAACTAATTTAATATTTGATGAAGAATATAATCTACCAAATATAAATGAGAATGTTGAAGTTGACCCAAGAAATATAGAAGATGATGAAATTCAACCAAATCTTAATATACCAGAGGAACCAGCCCCTGACCCACTTATCAGACCAACTAGGGTCAGTACCTCTCACCCATCTGATCAAATTTTGGGTGATCCAAATCTAGGGGTAAGAACTAGATCCTCCTACAGAATTCACAGTCAGATTGCCCTAATTTCTAAAATCGAACCAAAAACAATAGAAGAAGCACTACCTGACCCGGACTGGATCATAGCTATGCAGGAAGAGTTAGCCCAATTTGAGAGAAATCAAGTCTGGGAACTTGTATCTAAACCCTCAAATAAATCAATAATCGATACAAAATGGGTATTTAGAAACAAGCTAGATGATCAAGGCGAAATAATTAGAAATAAGGCTAGGCTTGTAGCTAAAGGATTCAGCCAAGTTGAAGGTTTGGACTATGATGAAACCTATGCCCCAGTAGCTAGACTCGAATCCATTAGAATGTTGTTAGCCTATGCAGCAAACAAAGGATTTAAACTATACCAAATGGATGTCAAGTCAGCATTCTTAAATGGATTTATTAAGGAGGAAGTATATGTAAGCCAACCCCCAGGATTTGAGGACTTAGGATATCCTAATCATGTATTTAGGTTAAAAAAGGCCTTGTACGGACTTAAACAAGCCCCTAGGGCATGGTATGAACGATTGTCAAATCACTTAATATCCAAAGGTTTCAACCAAGGTCAAATAGATCCAACTCTATTTGTAAAAATTGTAGACAAAGACATCTTCATAGCTCAAATCTATGTTGATGATATAATTTTTGGATCAAATAACTCTAAATTTTTAAAAGAATTTACTAAATTAATGGAAAATGAATTCGAAATGAGTATGGTTGGTGAACTTAATTTTTTCTTAGGCTTACAAATAAAACAAACTAAAGATGGAATATATATTTATCAAACTAAATATGCAAAGGAATTAATTAAAAAATTCTGCATGGAAAATTCAAAAATAATAAATACACCAATGGCAACCAACATTAACATAGACTCTAACCCTGAAGGAAAACCAGTAGATCCAAAGTACTATAGGAGTGCCATAGGAAGCCTACTTTACCTAACTGCAAGCCGACCCGACATATTATTTGCAGTTGGTATGTGCGCAAGATACCAATCTTGTGCAAAAGAGTCACATTTAACCTATGTTAAAAGAATACTTAGGTACATTAAAGGTACTCTAAATATAGGACTCTGGTACCCTAGAACTTGCACCTTTGACCTTCTTGGCTATTCTGACTCAGATTACGCCGGATGCAAGTTAGATAGAAAAAGCACAAGTGGTAGTTGTCAATTTCTAGGACAATGCCTAGTAAGTTGGTCAAGTAGAAAGCAGCATTGTGTTGCTCTATCTACCACTGAAGCTGAATATATAGCCTTAGGTGAATGCACATCTCAATTGCTTTGGATGATGCACACTCTTAAAGACTATCAACTGAACTATCATAACACAAAAATCTCAATTGATAATATAAGTTCCATAAATTTAACAAAAAATCCAATTCATCACTCAAGGACTAAACATATAGAAGTGAAGCACCATTTTGTAAGGAATCATGTAGCTAAGGGTGATATTATACTCAACTATGTTGAGTCAAAATCAAATCTAGCTGACATCTTCACAAAACCCTTACCTGAACTTGAGTTCAGCTCACTTAGAAGACAAATAGGAATGTGTTGGGTAGAATAGACAATGTTTTTTTGGTTATCATTTGCTTTTAAAATTCTAGGAAAAACAGTTTTCAAAACTCCAATTTTGTTAGATTTTTAAAATTTGGATTTAGCTTAGGTTTTCCCCTAGATATCATGTACCCCTAGATTTAAAGCAGAGCATCTCACAATCACCTAGGTATACCTTGCTTGTGTCTTGAAAAACTTAGAAAGGCGTGAGATGCATAGGGTATTGCCTGGACTCAAGAATGCTTATATCTGTGCATCAATATGAGTCTGGGCGTTAAATATGCAATAAACATTAATCAAGTTAAGTTCTCCAGCTCTAGTCAAGTCTACCTGGATCAAATTAACTCAACTTGACTAACCATGTGAAAGCTACTGCCCTCTAGGCAATCAGCAAGTAGCTAAAGGTTAGACAATTGGGAAAAGTGTGTTTCAATTTTTTTAAGCATGATTGTACTTTAAGGTTCTAATCAAATTACTTTACCTGATTATTTCAAGGCTCTGATACTTAATCAAATTAAACTCAGTAATTTAATTTGACTCATGCTTGGACTAGAAAACAAACTACTACTACTCCCTGTGAACCAAAACTATATATTTTTTAATATCAAAGTTTCTTCAAAATGCATATTCAAAACTAGTCAACTTTTTATAACGTTTTAAAGTTTTCAAGTGACCTCATATCTTATAACTTCTAAGCAAATTCCTTTATTGAAAATTCAAATACTCATATTTTCAAACTCAGTTAATTTTAAAGACTATTTTAACTAGACTCAGTTAGATTATACTCTAAACTTAGCTATTTGGCAAAATATTTTCTCAATACAAATCATTTCGAAGTTAAATATATAGCTAAGTATTTTCAAATTTGGCAATCTAAGAAGAAAATTCATTGTTATCCCTCTTTGAAAATATTCCTTCAGAAAAAATACAAATCTACTTTCAAACTGATTTATTTTTTATATATGGCAAAGGGGGAGAGTAGGTAAATTAACGTTAAAAGAAAATTCAAAATATTTAATAAAAGGAGGGCTTTTATTAAGGGGGAGTCTAATATTACCAAGTTAAAAGGGCTTTTATTAAGGGGGAGTCTAATATTACCAAGTTAAAAATTTCCAGCTTAACTGTTATTACATTTGAAGTTTATTTACTTAAGCTTGGTTAACTTTATGCATATGTTGTTTTTTTCTCTTAACTTTGAATTACGTATTGCCATAATCAAAAAGGGGGAGATTGTTGGTGCGGGAAGCATCCGACGATCGAACCTAAGTTTTGATAATGGCAAAGGATTCAAAGTTAAGGTGCTTTGTTTTCTGACAGCATTTGCTGAGTGTTTCAGGAAAGCCCTAACTGCGGTTAGGCAAGGTAAAACCCTAGGGGGTGGTAACCCTAGGTCATAGGGGGTGGTAACCCTAGGTCATAGGGGGTGGTAACCCTATGCGGAAAGCCTTGGCAGGTCGATGGCTTCAGGCAAAAGTCCTAGGGGGTGGTAACCCTAGGTGGAAAGTCCTGGTGTCGCGAACCAGGTGAAAGTCTGAACGGGTCGGGGAGCGGATGTTCAGCAGAAAGTCCGGGAGCATCGAGTGCCGAGCAAAAGTCCAGTCGATCTGGAGGATCGTACTGGCAACAGGTAAATCTCCTGAGTGGAGTAGGTGAGGGCGCGTTCCCCGTAGAGGGAACAGTAGGCGTCGGGTCAACATAGGGTTTCCGGCAGGAAATCCGAAGTCAGACCCGGACAGTCCGGAGACTGTCATAATTTCATATTCATACTATTATTTTGTGTTAACTTTGTGTTACAGGTATTTTTGGATTAACATACTTGCAGGTACCAAAAACACAAAGAAGAACTCGGATGAATAGTCCGAGGCGCCCATGGAGCTTGGAGGCGCCTCGGGTGCGAAGGAGAGCTGGCTGGCGCCTTGAATGGAGTTCAAGGCGCCTTGGACCGGAGGTTGAAGGCGCCTTGGATAGGCTGAAGGCGCCTTAAACCAGATAGAGTTCGACCAGGTCCGTGCTGATCCACGCGGGTGACTCGGCTCGTTCAAGGCGCCTTGGTGAACAGTATAAGGCGCCTTGAACCCCCTTTATAAGGGATCTCGACCAGCAGCTTCAGAACGTCTTCTTCCAAGTGATTCAAGTGCTACGTGCTGCTCCAAACGACGTTCCGAAGTGCTGCTACTTGTGCCCGACGACCAGGAGCTCTGAATCTTCATTTCTTTGTCGTTGGTATAATTATTTACTGTCGTTTATTGTACTTCAACTTGTAATCGTTTATCGAACTTATAGTTGTTGCCCACCGGAAGCGATCAAGGATCGCGGGCCTTCGAGTAGGAGTCGCCTTAGGCTCCGAACGAAGTAAACGACCGTGTCTCTGTGTTTGTGTTTATTTACATTTTCCGCTGCGTATTCTACTCGAGTGTTTTCCGAAAAACGAAATAGCCGCGAGCGCTATTCACCCCCCCCCCTCTAGCGCGGTTTCGATCCAACAGATAATCATCCAAACCAGTCTCGAACTTCCCGACGGCGCTGGAAAGCTAGTGTCATGCCAGAACTGGGAGGGTGTCTTCTACAATTGAGGTCGACGCCAAAGCAACATGCACTCTACAATGTGACCTGACAAAAGAAGAGCTGAACCGAGTCGACCCATTCTCAAGCGCGAAAGAATTATGGAAAAAATTGATTGATCTACACGAGGGCACTTCCGACACAAAGGTAAGCAAACGAGACTTAATTCTGAATAAATTATATAATATAAGAATGCAAGAGGGAGAATCTGTGAGCCAACTTCATGCTCGCATATAAGATTTACTGAATGGACTCCACGCGATCGGACAGAGGGTTGAAAATCGCGACGTCATTAAGTATGCATTAAATGCATTTCCGAGGAACACCTTGTAGGCATCCATGGTAGATGCTTATAAAGTGTCTAAGGATTTGTCATTAATCAAATTAGACGAATTATTTTTTGAATTCGAGCTTCATGAACAAACTAATACTACTCCGGTCGAGAAAGGTATTGCTTTGATTACAGGAATGAGCAGAACTCGGGAATCAAAAGCAAAGTGCAAAAGTGAACCCGAGTTAGAAGAAGAACCGGACTCAGAAGACGATGACGACGAGATTGCAGTCGAACTCGTTAACCTTGTATGAAAGCTCTACAAAAAAAAGAAAGGGTTCACCAAGAAAGACATCAAGAAAGTGATTCAGTCGAAGACAGTGCAATCAAGTCCAAAAGTGAAGTCCGAAGTAACCTGCTACGGCTGCAACAAGAAGGGGCACATCAAAGTCAACTGTCCCAACCAAAAGGAAATAAAGAAGCAAAGGAAGAAAATTTCAATTTGAAAACTCAAGTTAAAGAACTGAAGGACACGTTGGAACGGTTCACCTTGGGTTTCAAGAATCTTGATCTGATTCTTGGAAAACAAACAGCCATCTACAACCGATCCGGACTTGGATTTAAGGCTAAACAAAAATACAAATCTTACTTATCGCTTGTAAATAGAACAAATAGAAAATTAGTCCAAGCATGGGTCCCCAAGTCAAACTTGATTAATCAAGTTGGATTTGGTTAATATTGAGTCCCCAAGGATCAAATCTATTACCTTGATAGACCCTATCGAGCCTATGATCCAAGAGGAGCTAATAGAAAGACCATCTTTATCGATAAATAAATCTGTTTGATGCTTGCTTTACTGCCTTTATTATACATGCTTAGACTAGGCTAGATAAGGACATAGGCTTGATTTACACTTGACTAATTAGACCTAGGAGTTATTGTAAGGAAATTAAATATCCAATTTCTTTGAAAGACTTTGTCTAGAAGTGGTGAATGATCTCATACCCAAGAAGGCCTAGTGTCTCGCCATAGTTTGGAAGTCAATCATTGAAATGAATATTTAATTGACTAATTATAAAACTTGAGTCTAACTCAAATATAAATCAATCCTTAGATGATAATCTAAATTAAAGATAAAATTAACCATCTCACAAAAACCTATAAAGTTCCCTGATTGATAATTTAGAAAAGGATGGGATGGACTTAGGTAAAATTTAGTATAAATCTTAATTAATAGATCAATTAATAAATCTTAATTAATAAATCAATTAATTAATATTAATAAATTAATGAATGAATAAATCTTAATTAATAAATAAATCAATTAATAAATCTTATTCAAATCAAATAAATTTATTAAATCTAATCAATTTAACTAATTCATAACTTAAGTTAACTTAATCATTCTAATTAACTTAATAAGTCCTAAACAATTAAATTAAACTTAAAACTCAATCAACCATCTCACAGTCACCCATAGGAATAACATGATTGAAAACCTAGATTGGGTGAGATGGAAAATAAGGGGTTTAACCCAATTTAATCTATCTTACAATCCTTTAAAATTGGATCCAAATCAATATTTTATGTGTAGGAGCATAACGATTTGGACCAATGGATGTTGGATAGTGGAGACCGATTGAAGTTCACCAAGATAAAATTTAAAAAACTAGGGTCAATTGCATTCGACAACGACAAAACACTTAAGGTAATCGGAACAGGTAATATCAAACTGAGTTCCGATTTTTATATTCGAAAAGTTTTATTGGTTGATCAATTGAATTTTAATTTACTTAGCATTAGTCAATTATGTGACTCTGGGTACTTAGTCACATTTTCAAACTCTAAGTGTTTAATTAAAAATGTTAAAATCTTGAAATTACACTTAACGGAATTAGGAAAAAAAACATCTATACAATTAACCTACCAACCTCCTCACTAAAGTGTCTCCTGACACAACAAGAAGAAACTAAGTTGTGGCACAGAAGACTGGGTCACACTCATATCAGATTTATTTAAAAAATGAGTCAAAATGGCCTAGTTAAAGATTTACCCAAGGTAAAAAATTTAGAAAATATAATCTGTAATGCTTGCCAATAGGGTAAACAAACCAAGTCAACCCACAAGTTAACCAACCTAAATAGAACTAATTCAATACTTGAGCTCCTACACTTAGACCTATTTGATTCACATGGAGTCAAGTGACTAAGCAAAAACCAATATTGCTTAGTTATAATTAATGATTACTCAAGATTTACTTGGGTAAAATTTTTTAAAACAAAAAATGAAACTTACGAAATCTTTAAATCATTTTGCAAATTAATAGAAAATGAAAAAGATACTAAAATTAAAAGAATTAGAAGTAACCATGGAGGGAAATTTGACAATCATAGGTTTAATGAATTTTGCCAATCAAATGGCTACAATCATGAATTTTCATGTCCTAGAACCCCCCAACAAAATGGTCTAGTAGAACAAAAAAATAGAACACTACAAGAAGCCGCTAGAACCATGTTAAACGAATACAACCTAAATAATCAATACTGGACCGAAGCAATAAATATGGCACGTTACGTTCAAAATAGAATATTAATCAATAAATTTCAAAATAAAACTCCATATGAAATATATTATAATAAAATCTCTAACTTAAATTATTTAAAGGTGTTTGGATGTAAAGTCCACATACTAAACGCTAAAAACTACTTAGGAAAATTTACGTAAAATCAATAACAGGAATCTTTTTAGGGTACTTCACAACCAGTAGGGCTTACAGAGTCTAAAACAAAGATACCCTAAAAGTTGAAGAAACAACTAATGTGATTTTTGATGAAGAAAATGTTGGTGCGGGAAGCATCCGACGATCGAACTTGTGTTTTGATAATGGCAAAGAATTCAAAGTTAAGATGTTTTGTATTCTAACAAGTCTACTTGAGGATTTCAGGAAAGTTCTAACTGCGGTTAGGCAGGTGAAAACCCTAGGGGGTGGTAACCCTAGGTCCTAGGGGGCGGTAACCCTAGGTGGAGAAAAGTCCTAGCAGCGGTTAGGCAAAGGGAAAAACCCAATGGGGTGGTAACCCTAGGTCATAGGGGGTGGTAACCCTATGCGGAAAGTCTTGGTAGGTCGATGACTTCAGGCAAAAAGTCCTAGGGGGTGGTAACCCTAGGTGGAAAGTTCTGGTGTCGCGAACCAGGTGAAAGACTGGACTAGCCGGGAAGCGGATGTCCAGCAGAAAGTCCGGAAGTATCGAGTGCAGAGCAAAAGTCCAGTCGATCTGGAGGATCGCACTGGCAACAGGTAAATCTCCTGAGTGGAGTAGGTGAGGACGCGTTCCCCGTAGAGGGAACAGTAGGCGTCGGGTCGACCTAGGGTTTCCGGACGGAAATCCAAAGTCAGACCCGGACAGTCCGGAGACTGTCTTAACATTCTTTATTATCCATACTGTTATTTTGTGCTAACTTTGTGTTGCAGGATGTTGTTTGGGACTAACATGTCTTGCAGGTACAAAATAACGAAGATTTGCCTCGGATGAACAGTGTCCGAGGCGCCTCCATGGGGCTTGGAGGCGCCTCGGGTTCAAAATCCTGAGCTGGCGCAAGGAGCAGGCTTAAGGCGCCTTGGATGGGTTGAAGGCGCCTTAGACTGATTGGAGGCGCCTTGAAGAGGTTGAAGGCGCCTTCAGGTCGCGGCAGTCAAAGGGTTATCACAGCGAGCAGATCGGGATAAAACTCTCGTTTAAGGCCCCTTGGAGCTTGTTTAAGGCGCCTTGAACACTGTTTATAAAGGGGGTTCGACTAGCAGCTCAAATCAACGAATACCAAGTGATCTTTCATCAACGTGCTGCTCCAAAAGACGCTCTGAAGTACTGCTACAAGTGCCCGACGACCCGAAGCTTCAGATTTAGCATTTCTTGTTGTCGGTATAATACTTATAGCTTTTAATTATACTCATAATTGTAATCTTTTAATGAGCTTATAGTTGTTGCCCACGGAAAGCGATCAAGGATCGCGGGCCTTCGAGTAGGAGTCGCCTTAGGCTCTGAACGAAGTAAAATCTCTCGTGTCTCTCTGTGTGTGTTCGTTCTTTATTCCGCTGGGTGTTTTAACTCCGATAGTTTTACGATTCCGATACGAACGAAATTTCCGCGAGCGCCATTCACCCCCCCCCCTCTAGCGCGATCTCGATCCAACAATTAGTATCAGAGCGGGGTCGTTTTGAACTGGTGCAACCACCATTCAAAACAGTTTTTTTTCGTAGTATTTTGTTTCGGAGTCAATTAGAAATTAGCTAATTAGCTAAAGTTCTAATTCTTTTCTAGTCAGTGTTGCTCAAAGTTGGTCAATACCACTTGAGCTCGTTATTTTTTCTTCTTCCACCCGCACTACTAATCCAAGCCTCAGTCTTGGAACAGATCTCTTTGTTTTTTTTTGTTTCGGTCTAAAATGACTCAACAAGAAGGATATAGCACTGTTCGTCCCCCACTATTTTCCGGAGAAGACTTCGGATATTGGAAGGGGCGAATGGAGATATATCTGAAGATCCAGTTCGACACCTGGATGATAGTCAAGACAGGACTTCAACTTCCAACCGATACAGACGGTAAGCCTACATCCTGTGAGAACTGGGAGCCAGCCTTTATCAAAAAGGTGGAAGCCGACGCCAAAGCTACCTGCACCATCCAGTGCGGTCTTACCAAGGAGGAGCTCAACAGAGTCGGTCCCTTTTCAACCGCAAAGGAACTCTGGGAAAAGTTGATCGAACTCCACGAGGGCACCACGGACACAAAAGTAAGTAAAAGAGATTTATTATTTAATAAATTGTATAATTTAAAAATGCAGGAAGGTGAGACGGCGAGCCAGCTTCACGCGCGCATCCAGGACATTCTCAACTCTCTTCATGCAATTGGACAGAGAGTCGAAAACCGGGACGTCATAAGGTACGCATTAAATTCGTTTCCAAGGAGTATATTGTGGGCATCAATGGTAGATGCCTACAAGGTCTCCAAAGACTTATCTTCTTTAAAGTTAGACGAGTTATTTTCTGAATTTGAACTTCATGAACAAACTAATGCACAGCCATCCGAGAAGGGTATTGCTTTGGTTGCAGGTACGAGTCGAACACGGGAATCAAGAGTACGGCGAAAAATTGAATCGGAATCAGAAGACGAACCCGACTCAGAAGATTCAGAAGATGAACTGACCAGCGAACTCGTGAATCTTGTGAAGAAGCTCTACAAGAAGAAGAAGGGTTTCAACAAGAAAGATCTGAAGAAGGCAGTTCAATCCAAAGAGGCCCAACCGAACTCAAAGGTGAAGTTCGAAGTCACTTGTTACGGGTGCAACCAGAAGGGGCATATCAAAGCCAACTGTCCCAACCAAAAGGAGGCCAAAAAGCAAAGAAGAAAGAAGGCCCTGAAGGCAACCTGGGACGAATCTTCTTCGGAGGACGACGATGATGAACTTGATCAAACAAGTCTACTCGCATTGATGGCCCGGGATCAGATCATCGAGAGCGAGAGCAAGTCAGAAGCCGAGTTCGAGCAAAGCCACGGATCCGCATCCGTTTCAGAAGGGCCAGACTCCACTGTAAGTATTCCAAGACTTAATAATTTAGTTAATTACTTACTTCGCAAACTAGCTAAGTCAAACCTTAGGATTAAATCACTTCTAAAGGAAGTAGCCGTCCTTAAAGAAGTGACAAACACTAATTCTTTACCTGATCAAGTTCATACTGGAAATTCTACTCAAGTTCAAAAACTTGAGGAAGAAAATTCTAGTTTGAAAAATCAGGTAAAAGATTTAAAAAATACTTTAGAACGGTTTTCTCTGGGATCCAAGAATTTGGACCTAATTCTTGGGACACAAAGAGCCGTCTACAACAAAACTAGGCTGGGATATAAAAGTAAAAAAGAAATATAGATCTTATTTATCCTTAATAAACAAATAAAGTAGTAAATCAGTCCAAGCATGGGTCCCCAAGTCCAAATTGATCAATTAAGTTGGACTTGGCCAATACTGGGTTCCGAAGGATCAAATACACTACCTCAATAGACCAGATCGAGGCTATGATTCAGGGAAAGCTAAAAGGAAAACGATCTTAAAAATTTAAAATTCAAAATCAAAATTCAAAATTTGAAATTGAATTAAAAATTCAAAATTCAAAATTAAATTCAAAATTCAAAATTCAAAATTCAAAATTCAAAATTCAAAATTCAAAATTAAATTCAAAATTCAAAATCAAATTAAAAATTCAAAATTGAATTAAAAATTCAAAATTCAAAATTCAAAATTCAAAATTAAAAATTAAAAATTCGAAACTAAATTATAAATTCTAAATTCAAAATTCAAAATCAAATAAAAAATTTGAAATTAAATTACAAATTCTAAATTCAAAATTCAAAATTCAAAATCAAATTAAAAATTCGAAACTAAATTATAAATTCAAAATTCAAAATCAAATTCAAAATTCGAAACTAAATTATAAATTCTAAATTCAAAATTAAAAATTCAAAATTAAAATTCTAAGTTCAAAATTCAAAATTAAATTAAATTATAAATTCAAAATTCAAAAATAGATGGTGGATCCAAACTAGCTGACACCTCCAACTGAACTACCCGACAGGGTAACTGAACCTAATTTATCCGAAATGGGTAAAACAAGAGTAGATTACCCGACAGGGTAATTAAGGCTAGTTTAAAACAGACTAAGTTTAACTTGAACCACAGTACCGGTGAAATTTTTGGATGATAGTACGTTAGGGAAACTTGGCCATCGCATGTCTAGGAAGATATGGCTTCGACCTGGTGCATTTGGCCAAGTGGAACTGACCGAAGCTACCCTTAAATGAATCTCAATTAGTTAGACCAAGGTTGAGTATTAAGTTCAATGGGTAGGACTATTTGGAAAACTTCGAAGGCATGGTTACTTTAATGAGCTCCTTGTGACTCACCATAGCCCAGAAGTTTATCCAAAGAATGCTTACTTGTTGAACCCAAAGCTGAACCTGAATCTAACACCAAGTTAAACCAGACCCTCAAATTCAACAATAATTCATCTCACAACAATTATAGGATTCCCTGATTGACAATTTAGATCAGGTGAGATGACTAAGAAATTAAAATTAAAATTGAGTTAATTAACAATTATTTTTAAAATTATTTTTAACTGTCAAAATTATCTTAAATTTCAAAAGTTAGTTCCAAAAACTAAAATTATTTTAAACTTAAATTTCAAAACGTTAATAACCATAGGCTTAAGTGTTTTCTAAATTACCTTGATTACAATAGAGTAAAATAGAAAATCTAAGGAGTCTACTTCTATCTTTAAATCCATTAAAAAGAAACCAATTCAACTACTTCATGTGTAGGAATTGGATCAATGGATGTTGGATAGTGGATGCTCCAGACATATGACTGGAGATAAGATGAAGTTTACCAAACTCAAGTACAAAAATCTAGGATCAGTTGCATTCGGCAACGACGGTAAACTTAAAGTAATCGGAAAAGGTAATATTGAACTTAGTTCCGATTTCATTATTCGAAATGTTTTATTGGTTGAAAATTTTAACTTTAATTTACTAAGTATAAGTCAATTGTGTGACAGTGGATATCTAGTCAATTTTGATAAATCTGGATGTCTAGTTAAAAATATTGAAAACCCGGAAATTCAACTTAAAGGACTTAGAAAGCATAACATCTACACAATTGACTTATCAATATCCTCAATAAAGTGTCTCCTGACACAACAAGAGGCACAGAAGGCTGGGTCACACTCACACTAGACTCATTTCAAAAATGAGTCAAAATGGTCTAGTTAGAGGTTTGCCCAAATTAAAATTTATTGAAAACTCAATCTGTGATGCGTGTCAAAAAGGAAAACAAACTAAGTCAACCCACAAGTCA
This sequence comes from Zingiber officinale, assembly GCF_018446385.1. Taxonomy (NCBI): domain Eukaryota; kingdom Viridiplantae; phylum Streptophyta; class Magnoliopsida; order Zingiberales; family Zingiberaceae; genus Zingiber; species Zingiber officinale. Next base: position 24,618,500 of record NC_055990.1, read on the forward strand.
ACCAATCTAGAAAGAACTAACACCATACTTGAGCTCCTTCACCTTGATCTATTTGATTCACATGGAGCCAAATCACTAAGCAAGAACCAATATTGCTTAGTAATAATTGATGACTACTCTAGGTACACATGGGTAAAATTTATAAAAACAAAAGATGAAACCTATGAAATATTTAGTAATTTTTGCAATTTAACGGAAAATGAAAAAGATACTAAAATTAAAAGAATAAGAAGTGATCACGGAGGGGAATTTGAAAATCATAGGTTCACCCAATTTTGTAAAATAAACGGATACCAACATGAATTTTCATGTCCTAGAACCCCCCAACAAAATGGTCTAGTGGAACGTAAAAATAGAACATTACAAGAAGCCGCTAGGACTATGTTAAACGAATATCACTTAAATCATCAATTTTGGGTTGAAGCGATAAATACTGCAAATTATATTCAAAACAGAATTTTAATTAACAAATTTCACAATAAAACACCATATGAACTCTACTATCATAAAATTCCCAATCTAAACTATGTAAAAGTATTTGGGTGTAAAGTTCACATTTTAAATACTAAAGATTACTTAGAAAAATTTACACCCAAGTCTAACCAAGGAATATTCTTAGGATACTCCTCTACCAGTAGGGCCTTTAGAGTATATAATCAAAATACCTTGAAAGTTGAAGAAACAACTAATGTAATATTTGATGAAGAAAATAGCTTACCTTATATAAATGAAAATATTGACATTAATCCAAAAGCTATAGAAGATGATGAAATCCAACCTAATCTTAATGAGTCAGAAGAACCAGTTTCTGACCCACAGATAAGACCAACTAGAGTAAGTACCTCTCACCCACCTGACCAAATTTTGGGTGACCCAAACCTAGGAGTCAGGACTAGATCATCCTATAGAAACCTTAGTCAGATTGCCCTTATTTCTAAAATTGAACCTAAGACTATAGAAGAAGCCCTGCCTGATCCAGATTGGATCATTGCAATGCAGGAAGAATTAGCATAATTTGAGAGAAACCAAGTATGGGACCTTGTACCTAAACCCATAGATAAATCAATAATAGACACCAAATGGGTTTTTAGGAACAAGTTGGATGATCACGGTGATATAATAAGAAACAAAGCTAGGTTAGTAGCCAAAGGGTTTAGTCAAGTTGAAGGCTTAGACTATGATGAAACTTATGCTCCGGTAGCTATACTCGAGTCCATTATGATGTTGTTAGCCTATGCAGCAAATAAAGGATTCAAATTGTACCAAATGGGCGTTAAGTCAGCCTTTTTAAATGGTTTTATCAAGGAAGAGGTCTACGTAAGCCAACCTCCAGGGTTTGAAGACATAGACTACCCTAACCACGTATTTAAATTAAAAAAGGCATTATATTGACTAAAACAAGCCCCTAGAGCATGGTATGAAAGATTATCTAATTACTTAATATCCAAAGACTTTAACCAAGGACAAATCGATCCGACTTTGTTCATAAAAACTATAGAAAAAGACATCTTTATAGCCCAAATCTATGTTGACGACATAATCTTTGGCTCAACTAATTCAAAATTCTTAAAAGAATTTGTCAAATTAATGGAAAGTGAATTCGAAATGAGTATGGTTGGGGAACTCAACTTCTTCTTAGGCTTACAAATTAAACAAACAAAAGATGGAATCTATGTTTATCAAACTAAATATGCTAAGGAGTTAATTAAAAAATTCTGCATGGAAAATTCAAAATCATAAATACACCAATGGCAACCAACATTAACATTGACTCTGACCCTGAAGGAAAACCAGTTGACCCAAAATACTATAGGACTGCCATAGGTAGCCTACTTTACCTAACTGCAAGTCGACCCGACATATTGTTTGCAGTAGGTATGTGCGCAAGATACCAATCCTGTGTAAAAGAGTCACACCTATCATACGTTAAAAGAATACTTAGGTATATTAAAGGAACTCTAAATGTAGGACTTTGGTATCTAAGAACTTGCACCTTTGACCTTTATGGCTATTCTGATTCAGACTATGTCGGGTGCAAGTTAGACAGAAAAAGTACAAGTGGTAGCTGCCAGATTCTAGGCCAGTGCCTAGTAAGTTGGTCTAGCAGAAAGCAACATTGTGTTGCTCTATCCACCACAGAAGCTGAATACATAGCTCTAGGAGAATGTGCATCTCAACTGTTGTGGATGATGCATACGTTAAAAGACTATCAACTAGAATTTAAAAATACACAAATCTTTATTGATAATATCAGCTCAATTAATCTCACCAAGAATCCTATTCACCACTCCAGGACTAAACACATAGAGGTAAAACACCACTTTGTAAGAGATCATTTAGCTAAAGGTGAAATTGCACTCAACCACGTTGAGTCCAAATCAAACCTAGCTGATATCTTTACAAAACCCTTACCTGAACTTGAGTTCGGTGCACTTAGAAGGCAAATAGGAATGTGTTGGGTAGAGTAGGTGTCTCATTTTGTTTGTTTTTTTTTCTAGGAAAAATAATTTTCAAAATTCCTAATTTCCTAGATTTTTCAAAATTCTAGAATTAGCCTAAGTTTTCCCCTAGAAATCATGTTCCCCTAGAATTAAGCCAGAGCATCTCACAAACACCTAGGTTTACCTTGATTGTGTTTGAAAGACATAGAACGGCGTGAGATGCATAGGGTACAGCCTGGACTCAAGAATGCTTATATTTGTGCATCGATATGAGTCTGGGCGTTAAATATGCAATATACATTAATCAAGTTGAGTCTTCCAGCTCTAGTCAAATCTAACTGGACCAAATCAACTTGACTTGACTAACCATGTGAAAATTATTGCCCTATAGGCAGTCAGCAAGTAGCTAAAGGTTAGACAGTTGGTAAAAGGACAGTTATCTGCTTAAGCATGTTTTAATCTTTAGGGCTCTGATACCTAGTAAGTTAATATATTGAATATAACTCATTCTTGGACTTAAGGACCAACTGAATTTTAATAACCTAAACCAACTTTAAATATTGTTCAAACTTAAGTTTTTTATTAACCTAAGTTTTCAAATTCAATACTTCTAAAGATCTAAGCTAAGTTACAATCTTAATGATCAAATCCTTGCTGAACCTAGCTAACTTTGAAATCTAACATTATAAATACCTGCAGAGTTCTTTTTATTACCCTCAAAGATTACTTTTCTCCTAGCCTTTAAAATCCCTCAAAAAGATACATTTTTTCACTTAACTATAAATAAGAAATGAATGTTAAGTATCTAAGTTATTCAAAAGTCTATTATTTTTTATATATGGCAAAGGGGGAGAGTAGCAAAATTCAAATTTAAATAAAAGGGGAGCATCAGTTAAGGGGGAGCAATAGTTAAGGGGGAGCATATAGTTTAGAAACTTTGCTTTGGTTAATGTGTTCACCTATAATTAGCAAATTTGCCTGTGTTAAATGGTTATCTATTCGTTTGTTTACTTAACTTTGAATTTGAGTTGCCATAATCAAAAAGGGGGAGATTGTTGGTGCGGGAAGCATCCGACGATCGAACTTGTGTTTTGATAATGGCAAAGAATTCAAAGTTAAGATGTTTTGTATTCTAACAAGTCTACTTGAGGATTTCAGGAAAGTCCTAACTGCGTTTAGGCAAGTGAAAATCCTAGGGGGTGGTAACCCTAGGTCCTAGGGAGCGGTAACCCTAGGTAGAGAAAAGTCCTAGCTGCGGTTAGGCAAAGGGAAAACCCCTAGGGGGTGGTAACCCTATGCGGAAAGTCTTGGCAGGTCGATGACTTCAGGCAAAAAGTCCTAGGGGGTGGTAACCCTAGGTGGAAAGTCCTGGTGTCGCAAACCAGGTGAAAGACTGGACTAGCCGGGAAGCGGATGTCCAGCAAAAAGTCCGGAAGTATCGAGTGCTGAGCAAAAGTCCAGTCGATCTGGAGGATCGCACTGGCAACAAGTAAATCTCCTGAGTGGAGTAGGTGAGGACGCGTTCCCCGTAGAGGGAACAGTAGGCGTCGGGTCGACCTAGGGTTTCCGGACGGAAATCCAAAGTCAGACCCGGACAGTCTGGAGACTGTCTTAACATTCTTTATTATACATACTGTTATTTTGTGCTAACTTTGTGTTGCAGGATGTTGTTTGGGACTAACATGTCTTGCAGGTACAAAATAACGAAGATTTTCCTCGGATGAACAGTGTCCGAGGCGCCTCCATGGGGCTTGGAGGCGCCTCGGGTTCAAAATCCTGAGCTGGCGCAAGGAGCAGGCTTAAGGCGCTTTGGATGGGTTGAAGGTGCCTTAGACTGATTGGAGGCGCCTTGAAGAGGTTGAAGGCGCCTTCAGGTCGCGGCAGTCAAAGGGTTATCACAGCGAGCAGATCGGGATAAAACTCTCGTTTAAGGCGCCTTGGAGCTTGTTTAAGGCGCCTTGAACACTGTTTATAAAGGGGGTTCGACCAGCAACTCAAATCAACGAATACCAAGTGATCTTTCATCAATGTGTTGCTCCAAAAGACGCTCTGAAGTGCTGCTACAAGTGCCCGACGACCCGAAGCTTCAGATTTAGCATTTCTTGTTGTTGGTATAATACTTATAGCTTTTAATTGTACTCATAATTGTAATCTTTTAACGAGCTTATAGTTGTTGCCCACGGAAAGCGATCAAGGATCGCGGGCCTTCGAGTAGGAGTCACCTTAGGCTCCGAACGAAGTAAAATCTCTCGTGTCTCTCTGTGTGTGTTCGTTCTTTATTCCGCTGCGTGTTTTAACTCCGATAGTTTTACGATTCCGATACGAACAAAATTTCCGCGAGCGCTATTCACCCCCCCCCTCTAGCGCGATCTCGAACCAACAGAAAATAACTTAACTAATTTAACAAATGAAAATATCAATCAAAATACAGAAAATATTAATACAAGAAACATAAAAGATGATGAAGAAATTCAAATTAAACCTAGAAAATCACAAGAACTCGTTGTTGATCCTAACATAAGACCTTCAAGAGTAAGTTTCAACCATCCATCTGATCAAATTTTGGGTGTCCCAACCCTAGGAGTTCGAACTAGATCATCCTATAGAAACCTAAGTCAGATAGCCCTTATTTCTAAAATTGAACCCAAGACTATAGAAGAATACTTACATGACTTAGACTAGATTATACTAGCAATGCAGGAGGAGTTAGCCTAAATTGAAAGGAACCAGGTCTAGGAACTTGTACCTAAACCCATAAGTAAAATCATAGTTGACATTAAATGGGTATTTAGAAATAAATTGGATGATAAGGGTGAAATAGTAAGAAATAAAGCTAGACTAGTAGCAAAAGGGTTCGACCAAGTAGAAGAGTTAGACTATGGTGAAACTGTTGGAATCCTAAGGTTGTTTTAATGTGATTAACAAGTTAAGTTAGGCCATGTGGTGTTTTAACCTTGTGTCTAAGTGTGTATGAGCTTAGGAGCACAGGGAGTCGAGTAAAAGACGCAGCTAGTGAGAAGGACGACACGGGAGAGAGAGCCGACGAGCTCGGTGTATCCGAGGGACGAGATGCTATAGAAGAGTACGTGGGCAGGCGAGAAGGAAGCGCGCGGCGTTTCCGAGGGACGAGAAGCCGAAGCGGAAGATTGCTCGAGAAGGCCGAAATTGGGTTCGGGTGAGCCTTATTTCGGTTGGATGAAATCACCCAAGCGAGAGGAGCCTGAGCGGAAGACCCAGACCGAGGCAAGCAGCACTGGAGTAGAGGGCCTGGATCAAAATTCAACTAAGTTGACTTTGGTGGTTCGGGCGCCCGGAGTGATTCCGGGCGCCCAGAACCTGATTTTGATTGGATCACGTTTGACCGTGATCCATTGCATAGGGGATAAAATTTTATCCCTTCCCAGGTGCCTGGAAACCTCCAGGCGCCCCGACCAAGGCTATAAATATATCTTTGGTCCAGAAGCTTTTCATTCATTCAATTCAACGAGCAATTTCATATTCTCCCTTGTGTGCTTCTCTTGTTTAGTTAAGCTTCTTATTTTTGTGCGTCAGTGCTGTAAGAGACTTCTCAGCCTGAAGGAAATACTAGTGCGATTCACTCCTTGAATTAACAACCTCCCCAAGTAAAAATTCTTATGCCTCTACCTTTTAGTTCTTTCTTTAATTATATGCAAGTGTTATTTTAAAATTTCGAGAAGGGTTTTACTTTTAATTTGTGCAGGGTTATTCAACCCCCTTCTAGCCGGTCCAACGGTCTCAACAAGTGGTATCAGAGCCAGGATGCTTCAGGAGGACTAACCGGCGATCGAAGCACCGAACAAATGGCCAGATCGAGCATATACCCACTGAAGTTCAAAGGGGAGCTCGCCGGCTAGAAAAAGTGAATGCAGGTATTTTTTTTAAAACTAACTTTGATTTACTTTTAATTATGGAATTCAGTTTTGTAGTACCGGAGGGTAAAGAAAAATACCAATGGATGAAAAAGGAGCAGGCCGACTACGTGGCAAACGGTAAAGTAGAATTCTATCTACTGAGCGTCCTTTCGCCATAAGAAGTCAACCGGATCGGTAACTACGACTCAGCAAAGGAACTATGGGAAAAGTTCCTTGACCTGCTCGAAGGGACGTCAGAAGCTAAGCTCGCAAGACGGGATTTACTTCGCAACCAACTCACCAGCCTGAGACTTGAAGAAGATGAAACAGTTGCGCATCTGCATTTGAGAATTAAGGAGCTTATCACCAGACTGTCGAATCTCGGAGAAAAGGTAGGTAACCGAGATTCGCTAAGGTACACACTCAATTCATTTCCTAGAAATATTAAATGGGCATCACTAGTAGATGTCTACTATATCTCTAAGGACTTAGAATCTATTTCCTTAGAAGAATTGTTTTCCAAGTTTGAAGTGCATGAATCGAGATGTGCAGGTATGAAGGAGCCGAAGCACAATGTCTCCCTAAAGGCATCGAGAGACGAACAAGAATCAGAATCCTCTCTTGACGATGAAGAAATGGTTATGATGGTAAGGCAATTTAAGAAATTATGTAAATCTAGAAAAACTAACCATCCATAGGGTAGAAAGAAAAGGACGATTTGATGCTACCACTGCAATGAAGAAGGGCACGTCAAAGACAACTGCGGCAAGCTAAGGAACAAGGACAAGGACAAGGACAAAGGAAAGAAGTCTGCCCAAAAGAATGAGCACAATGTTGGGACCGAAATGTAGCAAGAGGGGGGTGAATAGCTCAGCGCGATCTCGTGCTCATCGTTGCTTGCTTTTTGCGATGATGTGTAGCGGAAAATACAAAGAAACAAATACACAACGCTAACACTAGGGATTTACTTGGTATCCACCTCAAGAAGAGGTGACTAATCCAAGGATCCACACACTCACGCACCCTCCACTATGTAAACACTCCTTTTCGGTAACTACCGAAGGTGGAGAAGCCCTACAAGCTCACAATACAAGAAGAAAGGAAAGGGAAATACAATACAAACAAAAGCTTACAAGATATGCTCAAGAAACCCTAACCTTAGCTTCTTCCTCGCCTCTTGACTTGGACGTGCAACAGCGCAAGCCTCCAAGAAACTTCAAGATCTGGTGTGAGAGCTGTGGAGAAGTGGTTGTGAAGTCGCTGTAGAGAAAGAATCGAAGATGTGGGAGTTCTGCCGAGAGAAATACTCGCCAACAGCTAAATACGATGCCAACGGTCGAATCCTAATCGATTAGATTTCTCCCAATCGATTGGGGAGGATTTGGATCGATCGGTCGATCGATCCAGAGCGCCTCTGTACTCTCGGGAATTGCCTGGATCGATCGGTCGATCGATCCAGGGCTTATCGCGCGAAATCGCACCTCCCAATCGATCGCCAGATCAATTGGAGGCTCCCAATCGATCGATCGATCGATCGATTGGAGGCTCCCAATCGATCGATCGATCGATTGGGAGGCTTTCTGTGCGATCAAGGATTTCCCAATCGATCCACTGATCGATTAGGAGGAGGCCTGTTGTAGGGACTCGCTAAATCGATCAGCCGATCGATTGGGCATGAGACAATCGATCGACTGATCGATCGAGCTCTTGTTTTTGTCCAAAAACAAATCCAAAGTCCCCTAGACAAACATCTGGTCAACCATGATCTGTTGGTACATCATGTCTAGCATCTGGTCACCCTTGACCTGCTAGAACACCCTCACCAAGTGTCCGGTCAATCCCTTTGACCCACTTGGACTTTTCTCCTCGTGCCAAGTGTCCGGTCATCTTTGACCCACTTGGACTTATCTCCACCAGGTGTTCGATTAACCTTGATCCTCCTGGATTTCCCGTGCCAAGTATCCGATCAATCCCTTTGACCTACTTGGACTTCCCAACACTAGATGTCTGATCAAACTTGATCCATCTGGATTTCCTGTGCCTGGCTTCACTCACCAAAACTTTCACCTAACTTCACTCACTAGGATTTTCACCTGGCTTCACTCACCAGGACTTTCCAGCTGTCCGGCTTCACTCACCGAGACTTTCACCTAGCTTCACTCACTAGGTTTTTCACCTGGCTTCACTCACCAGGATTTTCCAACTGCCCGACTTCACTAACCGGGACTTTCACCTAGCTTCACTCACTAGAATTTTCACCTGGCTTCACTCACCAAGATTTTCTAGCTGCCCGGCTTCACTCACCGGCTAGCTTCACTCACTAGGATTTTCACCTGGCTTCACTCACCAGGATTTTTCAGTCAAGTATCCAGTCAACCTTGACCTACTTGACTCTCCTTCATAATCTCCCCACATGAACATCGCACCTGGAATCTTCATATGTTGTCTACATGTATTGTCAAACATCGAAATCCAAACATCAAGACTCGAGCTTGATCCAATTCAAGCTCAGTTAACCAGGTCAACCTTGACCTAAGGAATATTGCACCAACAATCTCTCCCTTTTTGATGTTTGATAATACCTTTAAGTTAAGCTAATCTCATAGCCTCAACTCTCCTTCATGCCAATGTAAGAATGATGGTTTCCTTCATTCTCCTCCTTTTCTAAAGGACAAACTCCCTTTTAGGTAATAAAGGTCTAACTTAACCACACATTCTCCCCCTATTACCACACATCAAAAACTCTCCCCCTGAAGAGTTATCCAACGTTGTTTACAACTTCACTCGTTGTTCACAACACAATAACGAAGGTCTCATACCCTTCATTATTCTCAACGCTCATCCTTGAGCATATACCACTTGGTATATATTCACACACGATTCAAATGAAGGTCACATACCCTTCATTGTCATCAAATGCTCATTCATGAGCATACATCACATGAATAATGAAGATATCCACTCTCCATTCAAATGCCCAACCTTGAACATGTTCGCTAAAGAAGGTTAACCATCTTCCAAGGTGTATGAAAAATAGATTTTCATGTCCTTAAAGAGTATCTCCCCCTAAAGACATGTATGTAACTTCTGTCATTGCACCAACAATGACTTGGATTCCCTAAACCTTTAGGAAACCCAAAATTTGAAGTTTTGAGGTTCAAAAAGTCAATATTGAAACCAAACCTCAACCTAACCTCTACTTAGTCTCCCTTAACCAATTTGTCCTTGTTTTCATCATAAAAACTCCCCCTAAATGTATATAAATTTGTTTTGGAGGGTTAGGAAAGGTTTCATAGACTAAAAGTGGTTCAAAATGCTGAAATCAAGCTTTCCCTGCCAAAATCAGCATCCCCAATCGATTGGAGTTGGGTCTCAATCGATTGAACCCTACTGAATCGATCCACTGATCGATTCAGACTGCGTGGATCGATCGGTGGATCAATCCAGCTAGCTTCTGCTCGCGAGAGATGCCTTCTCAATCGATCGCCCAATCGATTGAGGCACTTCAATCGATCGGGTGATCGATTGAAGTTCTGAAAAAGCTGAAATTCATTTTCAGTCAATTTAAGAAACTCCCAAAAATTCTACAAAATTCAAAAAATTATGAAAATTCATGTAGACATTCCTTAGGGCATATACTATCAAGGAAAAATAGTTTTATATGAAAATACTTTCTATTTTCAAAGATTGACACAAACTTGAAAACTTGTAAAAACTTTAGTATTTTTTCTAGTTTATACCTAACTATTCAATGATGATTACTATCAAAAGATAGTCTTCACCAAGGTTTTTCAAAAGTATTTTAAAATCATTTTCAAAACCAATATCCAACCATATTCTTTGGGCTCAATGCACATGACTTGTACATTAGCTTTCCCAATGATTGGAAAACACATAACTATGTGTTTTGATGAATTTAAAACTCAAAAGAATGCACTAAATCAACATATTGAGTTTTGTTCATCATCCTAACATCTCACTTGCATCTAATGTGTACGAAAACACATACAGGTCACCTTATAGTTCTTTGTGAGATGTAAAATTTTGGTTTTTCCCTAATCTAGGGATCATTCATATCTACCTAGGCATTTTGAGATTATGAACATCCACCAAGGATGTTACTTGTTAACAAATGTCATTTGTCCTTAATTTCAAGGAATTTAAAAATTATGCATGATGCGATATGACATACATCAAAGATAAATAATTTTCAAAAGAAAATTTTCCTAGAACTACATGATGTATGTATGGTATGACATGGTATTTTTGTGTTTTTCACAATAAGGCATGAGTGAAAAAATAAATATGATGTCATGACATATGATGGGCAAACAAAGCATGGCAAATTAGCATAAATAAAATACCTAGAATAACTATCTAAGCATCCTTAAACCTTAGCTAACTTAGATTTAAAGCCTAGATTGCTCATTACTTCCCAAGAAAATGTCAAAACCCAATTTTGACATTTCTTTTAATTTTATAGATTTTGTGCCAATTTAAAATAAGCATATTACTCAAATTTTGACACACATTACTCTTTTAAAGAGTAACAAATTAAAATAAGGCTTAGATTTGCCTTTAACTTCCCAATAAAATGCCAACATCCCAACTCGGCATTTCTTTAGACTTGATTTCTTGTGCCAATTAAAATTATATCCAAATTTCTCAACCTATGGCACATCTTACCCTTTCCAAGAGTAAACCACCAATCCTTGTCATTTTTAAAGATTAACACTAACCTTGAAAATGCTCTTAGAGTGTCAACTTCATCATGATTGGGTTAACTACCCTTTCAATTAGAGTTGACACTCTCTAACCCATTTAAGAGGTAGAGAAAATGCTCCTAGGAACCCAAAATCTATTGGCGCTCCTTGGATGCTTTAGGTATTCACTAGGAATAGCCTCCCTAGATATCTTCCTAGTGACCTTGTTAGGCTTCTTAGAAACCTTGGTCACATTTTCTAGATCAACTCTAGGGATTTCTTCCCTTGTGACCTTCTTTGTGACTTTCTTAGACTTCTTAGAAGTCTTAGTCACGTTTGTTGTTGCAAAAATACTCTTAGGGATAACTTCCCTTGTATTTTTGACTTGACAATTTGACCTAAGGTTGGTTCCATAATTATATGGAACCATGTGATAAGAAGGCACATCTTTTTTAGTTTGAGGTTTGTATCCCAAACCCCTAAGGCCCTTGGATGCCCCTTGTTGTGCTAAACCTAGGTTTTGCTCATTTTGCCCTTTTAGGATACTTTCCATCATTTTTAGGGTCTTTTCTATTTTATCAAGACTTGACCTCAAGACTTGATTTTCTTCACATAAATCCCTAGATTTTGATTTTTCTTTAAAACCTTGAGCAATTTTATTTTTAGGCTTGTAACTAAAGTCCTTAGTGTTATTGCCTAACCTTTTACCTACCTTCCTAACCCTAGGTGTGGTAGTCTTAGCATGGAGAGCCATATGTTTTTCTTTAATGCTATCATGCTCCCTATTTTTATGGTAAATAGTATTAAAATGATAAAAATTGGAATTAGCATGTTTTTTACCATTTTTAAAGGGGTAGGTTCAATAAATGATACCTTTCGTTTTACCTTGGAGGCTCCCCCTTGACTCATGCTTCCTCCCTTAGGCTTGACCACTTTCTTCCCCTTAGGACATTGACTTCTATAATGTCCTTTTTTGTTGCACAAGAAGCACATGATGTGCTCTTTGTTTTTCTTTGTTGTGGGGGCGGTCTCCTTGGGCTTCTCCTTGCACTTTGGTGCCACTTGGCCCTTCTTCTTAGCCAATTTAGGGCACTTGCTCTTGTAGTGCCCATGTTCCCTACAATCAAAGCATATAATGTGATTTTTATTTTTAAATGAAATATTTATATCTTCATGTGTAGGGATGGTATCTTCTCCTTTGGATCCGGTCTTGTTTCGACAGTGATGCTCCTCCAATAGATTTAACTCGACTTGTGGAGGTGGAAGCTTCTTCATCCTCTTCTTTTCTTGACCCGGATGTGGAGACTTCTTTTTCTTCTTGATCTGGTGTCAACGAAAATTGTTCCCCCTCAATCCTAGAGGTGGAGCCTTCATCATCTTCATCTTGTACATGGAACAAAGAGTATGCTCCCTCTTTGCTCTTTCCATTGCATTCCTTTGAAGATGAGGCTTCTTGGACTTCTTCTTCGGAAGTTGAGCATCTCTCAACTTCGGAGTCCTCTTCCTCTAGATCTTGGCCCATGGAGTCGCCCTCTTTAGATTCTTCTTGATTTGATACAGTGGAGGGTTCTTCATGAAGTTTGGCCAACTTGCTCCACAATTTCTTTGCATCTTCAAATTCTCTAATTTTGCAAAGACTGGTGCTTGGTAATAAATTAACCAATAATTTGGTTACCTTGTCATTCGCCTCGCACCTTTGAATTTGTTCTTGGCTCCATTTGTTCTTTTTGAGGATTTTGCCCTTTGAATTTTTTGGAGCCTTCCATGAGAGTAAACCATTGCTCTATCTCCATCATAAGAAAATTCTCGATTCTTGATTTCCAAGAATCGAAGCTTGTCATGGTGAACGGTGGAGGCACCCTTGTATCGAATCCAAGTCCATCTTGGAATTCCATTTAAAGTTGAGCTTCTTGAATTAAGTCTTCGACTTATAGAGTTGCTCCAACTTCTTCACCCTCTAGCTTTTTACTCCTTCCGACGATGATTCCGATGAAGAGCAACCTTGCTCTAATACCACTTGTTGGGACTGAAATGTAGCTAGAGGGGGGGTGAATAGCTCGGCACGATCTCGTGCTCGTCGTTGCTTGCTTCTTACGATGATGTGCAGCAGAAAATACAAAGAAACAAATACACAACGCTAACACTAGGGATTTACTTGGTATCCACCTCAAGAAGAGGTGACTAATCCAAGGATCCACACACTCACGCACCCTCCACTATGTAAACACTCCTTTTCGGTAACTACCGAAGGTGGAGAAGCCCTACAAGCTCACAATACAAGAAGAAAGGAAAGGGAAATACAATACAAACAAAAGCTTACAAGATATGCTCAAGAAACACTAACCTTAGCTTCTTCGTCGTCTCTTGACTTGGACGTGCAACAGCACAAGCCTCCAAGAAACTTCAAGATCTGGCGTGAGAGCTGTGGAGAAGTGGTTGTGAAGTCGCTGTAGAGAAAGAATCGAAGCTATGGGAGTTCTGCCGAGAGAAATGCTCGCCAACAGCTAAATACGACGCCAACGGTCGAATCCCAATCGATTGGATTGCTCCCAATCGATTGGGGAGGATTTGGATCGATCGGTCGATCGATCCATAGCGCCTCTGTACTCTCGAGAATTGTCTGGATCGATCGGTCGATCGATCCAGGGCTTATCGCGTGAAATCACACCTCCCAATCAATCGCCCGATCGATTAGAGGCTCCCAATCGATCGATCGATTGGGAGGCTTTCTGTGCGATCAGCGATTCTCCCAATCGATCCACCGATCGATTGGGAGGAGGCCTATCGCAGGGACTCGCTCAATCGATCAGCCGATCGATTGGGCATGAGCCAATCGATTGGATGATCGATCGAGCTCTTATTTTTGCCCAAAAACAAATCCAAAGTCTCCTACACCAACATCCGGTCAACCATGACCTGTTGGTACATCATGCCTAGCATCTGGTCACCTTTGACCTGCTAGAACTCCCTCATCAAGTGTCCGGTCAATCCCTTTGACCCACTTGGACTTTTCTCCTCGTGCCAAGTGTCCGGTCATCCTTGACCCACTTGGACTTATCTCCACCAGGTGTCCGATCAACCTTGATCCACCTGGATTTCACGTGCCAAGTATTCGGTCAATCCCTTTAACCTACTTGGGCTTCCCAACACCAGATGTCTGATTAAACTTGATCCATCTGGATTTCCTATGTCTGGCTTCACTCACCAGGACTTTCACCTAGCTTCACTCACTAGGATTTTCACCTGGCTTCACTCACTAGGATTTTCCAGCTGCCCGGCTTCATTCACCGGGACTTTCACCTAGCTTCACTCACTAGGTTTTTCACCTGACTTCACTCACCAGGATTTTCCAGCTGCTAGGCTTGACTCGCCGGGACTTTCACCTAGCTTCACTCACTAGGATTTTCACCTGGCTTCACTCACCAGGATTTTCCAGCTGTCCGGCTTCACTCACCGGGACTTTCACCTAGCTTCACTCACTAGGATTTTCACCTAGCTTCACTCACCAGGATTTTCTAGTCAAGTATCCAGTCAACCTTGACCTACTTGACTCTCCTTCACAATCTCCCCACATGAACATCGTACCTGCAATCTCCATGTGTTGTCTACATGTATTGTCAAACATTGAAACCCAAATATCAAGACTCGAGCTTGACCCAATTCAAGGTCAGTCATCCAGGTCAACCTTGACCTAGGGAATATTGCACCAACACACAAGATTCTGAAGGCGACGTGGGATGAAATGTCATCTGAATCAGAAGTCAATGCCTTCTCCGGACTTGCGTTAATGGCAAGTCATCAAGACAAGGACTACGATTCAAGCTCGTCCAAAATGAGCATCGAGAGCATCGATGAAGGGGGAGCTACATCGGAAGAAAGTAGCAGTTCAGGGGGAGACATGGATAATGAGATTGACAAGGTAAGTCAGGTACGTTCCCTTCCTCCCGATAAATTATTTAAGTTTGTTAAATTATTAACTAAGGATTGTTGTAAGTTAGAAAAAGAGATTAAAATTTAAAAGTAATTCTAGCTAAATCTTGCCCATTAGAAGAATTAAACAAATTAAAATTAGAAAATAATAATTTAAAAATACAAGTAGATAACTTAAAAAATCATGCATGTTCACAAAATATAAATTTTAGAAAATACAATAATCTAAATTGGTATTTTAGATATCACAAAGGATAAATTAGAAATATTTCAAAGAAGTATGTCCCTAAGAAATTCTTAGTTAATCCAGTTGGCTGGAACCTATATTGGGTTCCAAAGTCTTGTTTAACCTAAACTCTAAATTAGACTTAGTGCTTTCAGCGAGAAAAAACTAAATGTTAAATTTTTTTATAAGGCTTTGTCTAAGAATGTGGTTGTTGCTCTAATAACCAAGAAAGCCTAGTATCTCGCCATTGTCTGGAAGATAAGATATTGAAATAAAATATTTAATTAACTTACAGATAAAGCATTAAATTGAAATTAAATAATACTTTAAAAAGTTTTTTTTTCTGAGAATTACTTAAAAAAAATTTTAACCGTAGAATTTTTAACTTAAAAAAAATTAGAATATTTTTCTAGCAAAAATGTCTAAACTTAAAATTTTTTAACTTAGAAATTCTTTTTTGAAATTTTCTCTTACTTAGAATTTTTTTTTCAAAAAAAGTATTGAAATAAGTTTCAAAATTTTCAAAGTTTTTAAAATTATTACCCTTAGATTTTTCTCTTGGTACCCCATTTTTTTATGTGATCAAAGGGAGAGAAGGAAAAGGTTAAGTCTAGGGGAGGTAGATTACAATTTTTTTATTTATTTTTTGCACTTTATTGTAATATTATTTGTTTTACTTTTATGTTTATTTACCCTAGCTTAACTTAAGTTGCTCATATCAAAAATGGAGAGATTGTTGGAACCCCAAGGTTGTTTTGAAGTAATCAACAAGTTAAGTTAGGTCCTGTAGTGTTTTAACTTTGTGTCTAAATGTGTAGGAGCTTAGGAGCATAGGGAGTCGAGCAAAAGATGTAGCTAGCGAGAAGGACGGCACGGTAGAGAGAGCCGACAGGCTCGGTGGATCCTAGGGACGAGGTGCTGTGGAAGAATATGCGGGCGGACAAGAAGGAAGCGCGCGGCGTTTCCGAGGGACGAGAAGCTAGAGCAGAAGGTTGCTCGAGAATGCCAAAATTGGGTTCAAGTGAGCCTTAGCTCAGTTGGCTGAAATCACCCAAGCGAGAGGAGCCTGAACAGAAGACTCAGACCGAGGCGAGCAACACTAGAGCAGAGGACCCGGATCAAAAGTCAACTAAGTTGACTTTAGTGGTCCGGGCGCTCGGAACCTGATTTTGATCGGATTGTGTTTCACCGTGATCATTTGCATAGGGGATAAAATTTTATCCCCTCCCAGGTGCTTGGAACCCTCCAGGCGCCCCAACCAAAGCTATACATACAACCTTAGTCTAGAAGCTTTTCATTCATTCAATTCAATGAGCAATTTCATATTCTACACTTGTGTGCTTCTCTTGTTTAGTTAAGCTTCTTATTTTTGTATGTCGGTGTTGTAAGAGGCTTCTCCGCCTGAAGGAGTTACTAGTGCGATTCACTCCTTGGATTAACAACTGCTTTGGTTGTAACCAAGTAAAAATTCCTGTGCCTCTACCTTTTAGTTCTTTCTTTAATTATATGCAAGTGTTATTTTAAAAGTCCAAGAAAGATTTTGCTTTTAATTTGTGCAGGCCTATTCAACCCCTCTTCTAACCTGATCTTTGGAAATCTAATTTGATATATCTATTTTTGAAAACTACCTTTTATAAAACTAAGCTTTTAAATTGGATTTAATAAACTAAGATTTTGAAGATTGAATCTTTTGCAAACTTAGTTTTAATTAGTAGGTCTTTCAAACTTAGTTTTTGAAATTTTAGTTTTGAAAACTCATGTTTGAAAAGTAGTTCAACGTTGAAACTTATTTTAAAAATTTAAAACCTTGATCTTAAAATTTTGGTTTTGAAAAACTCATGTTTGAAAAGTATTTCAAAGTTAATTTGGCAAATTCTTTTTAAGATTGCAAATTCACTTTGAAAATTAAATTAATTTGGCAAAAATTATCTTTCAAAACACACTAAGTTATCTTGCAACAATTAGCTACTTCTCAAAAACTTAGTTATTTTCTAAAGGCTAAAATCTAATGCTTTAAACAAGTTCTCAAAAGTTTAAACTTCCCCGAGTTAACTTGACTTCATTTCTCAATTTTTATTTTTTTTCTGTATTCTGTACTTGACCTATGTTCCTATTTGATGAATGCCAAAGGGGGAGGGATAGGTGGTTAAGTTAGAGCAAAAAAAGTCAAACTTAAAAACTAACTTAAACCTTAAATATCATGCTTGTTTTTTTTACTTGCATATTTTTTCACTAACTTAAACAGGTTGTCATTCCATCAAAAAGGGGGAGATTGTTGGTGCGGTTAGTACTAACGGTCTAACTCAGGTTTTGATGAATGACAAATTAGGTTAAGCTAGGTTTGTCGTTGTCTAACACTCTGATCGAGTGTGCAGGCGAAGTCCAGACAGGTCGACGAGCTGACCAAATATCTGGCACGAAGCCCAGCTAGGTCAACGGGTCGACCGGATAGCTGGCACGAAGTCCAAGTGGGTCGACGAGCTGACCAGACGCTTGGCACGAAGTCCAGCTAGGTCGACGGGCTAACCGGATAGCTGGCGAGAAATCCAGACGGGTCGAAGGGCTGGCCGGATGTTTGGCAGGTGAGTAAAGGTAAGTCACTGGAAGGGAGTGACTGTGAGGACGCATTCCCGGGAAGGGAACTTAGGCGCCGATCCGACTTAGAACCATTTCGAAACTCTAAGTCAAGATTTTGACTAGATTCCGGTCTCGGAAAGACGGAATCTAAGTCATACTCTTTATGTCAAATTATAAACTGTGCTAACACTCTGTTTTGCAGAATATACATTGCCTCGGACTAACCTTATCTTGCAGGAAAAGGAGCTTCTGGAGAAAGGGGGTCCGGACGCCCGGAGGTCCAGGCGCTCGGAAGGAATCCAGGCACCCAGAGGCAAGTTTTATCCAAGACGCGGCGTCGACACGTGGAGTTCGCTGGTTGGGACTGCTACGTCACACCAGGGTGCCCGGAAGGGATCCAGGCGCCCCGAGCATCCTATAAAAGGAGGGTCAAAGGCGGAGCTCAAAACACAACTCAGAATTGATGATCTGCTCTCATATGCTCCTGCGACGTTGCGACGCTACTCCGACAAATCTCTGTTCCTTTCTATTGTTTTATATTTGTCGGTATTTTCTTTCTATCAATTCCTATACTTTAATCTTGTAATTCTATTTTCGAGGAGTAGGAGTCGCCAAAGGCTCCGAACCAAGTAAATCCTTGTGTTCTCTTTGACTTATTCTTTCTTTTCCGCTGTGCTTACTCACCTTCGAACGTTTATCGATATTCACCCCCCCCCCCCCCTCTATCGATTCTTCACGATCCAACAGTATTAAATAGGCAAAAGTTCTCATGTCATAGGTTGGATAAGAATAAATATTATAGGAAAACTAATAGTCTAAGATTTTGAACATGGAACATAAGAACTCTCACTAGTAAATCAATAGAGGTAGTAGATGCAATGATTAGAAGAAGAATTAGTATTTTATATGTACAAGAGAAAAAATAAGTAGGCGAGAATGCAAAAATGATAAAGAACTCGGGTTTTAAGTTTTGGTACACAAGAAAGAGTAAAACAAGAAATGAAGTAAATATTATTATAGATAGTTCGTCAAAAGATGAAGTTGTAGGAGTAGTTAGAAAAGAGATAAAAATTATAGCCCTTAAGATAATAGTGATGAAAGAAACTATAAACATAATTAGCATATATGCACCGCAAGTAGGATTAGATGAAGCTACCAAATCAAGATTTTAGGATGACCTAGATGAAGTATTACAAAAAAAAATTTCAAATGAAATGATTTTAATTGGAAATGATCTAAATGGACATGTTGGAGTGAAAAATGAAGATATGAGAGGGTACATAGAGTTATAGGAATGAAAAAGAGAAAACTATATTGAATTTTACTGTTAATACCCCAAGGTAGTTTTGATGTGATCAACCAACTCAGGTTGAGTCCTGTTGGTATTTAACCACTGTGTCTAAGTGTGCAGGAACTTAAGAGCATAGGAGACGAGCAAAAGGCGTAGCTAGCGAGAAGGACGACACGAGAGAGAACCGACGGGCTCGGTACATCCGAGGGACGAGGCGCTGCAGAAGAGTACACGGGCGGGCGAGAAGGAGGCGCGTGGTATTTCCGAGGGACGAGAAGTCGGAGCAGAAGATTGCTCGAGGAGACGTGCAAAAGACATAGCTAGCAAGAAAGAAGATGAGCTCGGTGCATCCGAGGGACAAGGC
The DNA here is from genome assembly GCF_018446385.1 of Zingiber officinale. NCBI lineage: Eukaryota > Viridiplantae > Streptophyta > Magnoliopsida > Zingiberales > Zingiberaceae > Zingiber > Zingiber officinale. The sequence goes on from NC_055990.1 coordinate 24,637,904, forward strand.
GCGGCGGAAGAGTACGTTGGCGGACGAGAAGGAAGCACACAACAATTTCGAGGGACGAGAAGCCAGGAGCAGAAGGTTGCTCAAGAAGGCCGGAAGTTAGGTTCGAGTGAGGCCTATTCTGGATGGCCGAGATCACCTGAGTAAGCGGAGCCGGAGCGGAAGATCCAGACCAAGGCGAGCGGAAACGGAGTGGAAGACCGTGACCGAAAAATCAACAAAGGCTGATTTTTCGGTCCGGGCACCCGAACTCCGGGCGCCATGAACGCTTTCGAGCGCCCGGATCAAAAATTTATCTGGAACGTGACGTGATGTGTTCCATTACGACAGGGATAAAAGTTTATCCCCTCCCAAGCACCTGGAACCCTTCTAGGCGCCCCGACCAGGGCTATAAATACAACTCTGGTCCCAAAGGTTCATAACGACATTGGAAAGCACTTGTAATTTATCTCTTTTCAGTCTTGTTCTGTAACTGAGTGCTTTAATTGTTGTAAAGAGGCTTCTCTGCCTGAAGGAGAGTTTAGTGCGCTTTCATCTTCCTTGGATAAACAACCTCCCTGGTTGTAATCAAGTAACCCCTTCGTGCCTCTTCTTTTTAGTCTTTTATTTTGTTTATGCAAGTGTTTAATTAAATTATAAAGTTCCAAGAAGGTGTGTTTTAATTTTACAGGGTTATTCACCCTCCTCAAGCCGACTGCCCAAGGGTCCTACAATTGGTATTAAAGCGAGTTTGCCTCAGAAGGACTAACCGCCGATTGAAGCAAACAAGAAATGGTTGGAGCTAGTATCTACCCTCCAACGTTTGAGGGGGAGTTTGTGTTTTGGAAGCGACGCATGGAGGTATTTATTAAATAAGATTTTAATATTTTATTCATAATGAAATATGGTTATGAAGCACCAAAGAACACGAATGGAGAAGAACTCGAAAAACACCTCTAGATAAATACAAAATCTAAAAATATCTGTATGTTTAAATTGCTCTGCTTTGAACTTTAGAAATTATAATGGACTAAATTGACAATTTAAATATCACAGGGGCAAAATTAGAAAATTATCAATGAAATATATTTTTTAAAAAAATTTAATTAACCTAGTTGGAAGGAACCTATATTGAGTTCCAAAATCATGCCTTAATTAATGTATATCATTTTTTAAAATTATTTTGCATGATTTTTGTTAGAAATTAATTAGAGGTTAATTTTTTCGAGAAAGATAAATTCGTCATTTATCTGTAGGAAAATTTTCTAACAGCCAAATTATATTTTTTGGATTATCTAACAAAAATTATATTTTTTTTATTTTAAAATTATTTCTTAGAATTATTTTTTTCTCTAAAAGAATATCATATTCTCGATTAAGGAATTTTTTTATATTTTTTTAATCATTGCATCACTTTTCAAAAGTATATTTTTTTTTGTTGAACTTTATCATTTTCTTATCTACACAAATATTTTTTTTTGAAATTTTCTGACTGTTATTGAATTTTTAATGCTTGGAAATTCAATTTTTGAAAATTCTTATTTATGTTATACTTTTAATTTTTTTTAAGAGAGTTTTTCCTTAGGCTTTGCATAGATTACCCTATTTTAATATGATCAAAAAGGGGGGGAGAGAGAGATTAAGTCTAGGGGGAGGGTAACATCAATTTTTTTTCACATTATTTTCAAAATTATTATGTTGTTATTAATGTTATTTGTTTATGTTTATTTACCCTAACTTAACTTGGGTTGCTCACATCAAAAATGAGGAGATTGTTAATATCCCCAAGGTAGTTTTGATCAACCAAGTCAGGTTCGGTCCTGTTGGTATTTAACCACTATGTCTAAGTGTGCAGGAACTTAGGAACACAGGAGACAAGCAAAAGATGCAGCTAACGAGAAGGACGGCACGTGAGAGAGCTGACGGGCTCGGTACTTTCGAGAGACGAGGCGCTGCGGAAGAGTACACAGGCGGACGAAAAGGAAGCGTGTGGTATTTCCGAGGGACGAGAAGTCGGAGCAGAAGATTGCTCGAGGAGACGAGCAAAAGATGCAGCTAGTGAGAAGGATGACATGGGAGAGAGCTGATAGCTCAGTGCATCCGAGAGACGAGGCGCTGTGGAAGAGTACGTCGGCGGATGAGAAGGAAGCACGCGACAATTCTGAGGGACGAGAAGCTAAGAGCAAAAGGTTACTCGAGAAGGCCGGAAGTTGGGTTCGGGTGAGGCCTATTCCGGATGGTCGATATCACCTGAGCAAGCGGAGCCGGAGCGGAAGATCCGGCCCGAGGTAAGTGGAAGACTCGGGCCAAGACGAGTGGAAACGGAGTAGAAGACCGGATCAAAAAATCAACAAAGACTGATTTTTCGGTCTGGGGTGCCCGGGCCTAGTTCGGGAGCCAGGACCCCTTTCAGGCATCCAGATCAAAAATTTATCTAGAATGCGACGTGGTGTGTTCCATTACGACGAAGATAAAAGTTTATCCCCTCCCAAGTGCTTGGAACCCTTCCAGGCGTCCCGACCAGGGCTATAAATACAGACTTATTCCCAAAGGTTCAGAACGACATTGAAAAAATACTTGTAATTCATTTCTTTTCAGTCTTGTTATGTAACTGAGTGCTTTAATTGCTGTAAAAAGGTTTCTCTGCCTAAAGGAGAGTGTAGTGTGCTTTCATCTTCCTTGGATTAACAACCTCCCCGGTTGTAACCAAGTAAACCCTTCTTGCCTCTTCTTTTTAGTCTTTTATTTTGTTTATGCAAGTGTTTAATTAAACTATAAAGTTCGAGGAAGGTGTGTTTTAATTTTACAGGGCTATTCACCCCCTCTAGCCGACTGCCCATGGGTCCTACATTTGCAATAACATATGATCTTATATTAGCTAATACGTTTTTTAAGAAAAGAGAAGAACACTGGGTCACATTCAAAAATGGGAATAATAAATCACATTCACTTTCTTATGGTTAGGAAGAAGGATAGGAAAATTTATAAAGATTGTAAGATCATCCCTAGAGAAAGCTTAACTACCAAACATAAATTAGTAGTGTTAGATATATGTCTCAAGCATAGTATCAATAGAAAGAAAATACATACGACTCCTAGAATTAAATGGTAGAAGTTAAAGGATGGGAAATAAAATACATTTGAGGAGAATGTAGGAGTACAAAAATTAGGTGAAATATATGGTGACTCTAATACAACATGGGATAAGATGATATCAAAGTTAAAAATAGTAGTTAAGAATGTACTCAGTGAGTCAAAGAGACATACATCACTAAGTAAGGAATCTTGATGGTGGAATGAGAAAATATAAAAGAATGTGAAGAAAAAACGAACAGCATATAAGGAATTATATATTTGTAAGAACGAAGAAAACTTGAAAAAAATATACAATAACCAAGAAAGAGACTAAGAAAGTAGTGAATGACGCAAAGAATGACATTTTGAACAATTATATCAAAAATTGGATACAAAAGAAGAGGAAAGAGATATTTATATAATAGCTAAAGTGAGAGAAAGGAAGACAAGAAATCTTATACAAATAAAATATATTAAAAATGAATATAATAGGGTACTAGTAAACGATGGAGAAATAAAAAAGCGGTGGAAGAGATATTTTTATCAAATTTTAATGAAGTTTTAGGTGACAAACTTAACTTAGATAATTTAAGTAGGTCAAATGAGTATAGAAATTTAAATTTTTATCATAGAATTCAAACTTCAAAAGTAGAACAAGTTTTAAATGAGATATACAATGGAAAAGTCATTGGACGAGATAATATTCCAATAGAGATATGGAAGTGCTTAGGAAAATAAGGTATTAAATGATTACAAAATTATTTAACATGGTATTGAAAATGAAAAAAATATCTGATCAATAGAGGCTAAGTATTCTAGTTCCCTTATATAAGAAAAAGGGAGACGTACAAAATTATGTAAACTATATGGGTATTAAACTAATAAGTCATACCATAAAACTGGGAGAGAGTAATAAAAAAAGATTAAGGAATGAGACAATGGTGACCAAAAATCAATTTGTGTTCATGCCTAAAAAGTTATCAATAGAAATTATACATCTTCTTAGACAACTAATTGAAAAATATCATAAGCAAAAATAAGTTCTACACATGGTATTCATTGACTTAGAAAAAGCTTATGATGGAGTCCTAAAAAAATTATATGGAGAATTCTATAAAATAGAGGTGTTAGCGTAACATTTATTGAGCTAATTAAGGATATGCATGAGGATGTAACAAGCAGAGTAAAAAACTTCAGATGGAGTAATTAAACCATTTTCAATAAAGATAGGGTTACATTAAAGATCAATTCTAAGTCTCTATCTTTTTATACTAATTATGGACAAACTCACTGCATACAGTCAAAACATAGTACCAAGGCGCATATTATTTATAGATGATATTATTTTGATAGATGAAACATGTGAATGAGTAAATACTAAATTAGAGTCTTGACGAGAAATATTAGAAGGGAAAGGTTTTATGCTTAGTAGAATAAAGTCATAATATATAGAATTTAAGTTTAGCAATATTAGACGTAATGAGACAATTGTTAAGATAGAAGATGACGAGTTTCCTAGAACTAAGAGCTTTAAATATTTAGGATTATTTTTTTAAAATAATGGAGGGATTGAGAGAAATATCTTACATAGAATATAAATAGGATGTTTGAAATGGAGGAGAGTATTGGATGTTTTATGTGATCATAAAATACCTCTAAAACTTAAAGGAAAGTTCTACAAAATCGTAGTTAGACCTACTATGTTATATGAAGCTAAATGTTTGGTTATAACTCAAGCACATAAGCAGAAGATGAGAAAGACAGAGATAAGGATGTTAAGGTAGATGTGTGGACATACAAGAATGGGTAAAATAAGAAATTAAAGCATTAGAGAGAAAATTGGAGTTTATCTATTAAGGAAAAATTCTGAAAGACACGTTTAATATGGTACGAACATGTACTTAGATAATCAATAAATACTCCAGTTAAGTGATGTGAAATGATGACAAACACGCACATCAAACGAGGAAGGCCAAATAGACTTTGTTAGCAATAATAAAATAAGACAAAATTTATTTAAGTATAGATGATGATATAGTAGGGGACAGAGTTCAATAACATAAAAGAATTCATATAGTTGATCTCACGTAATAAGAAAAGACTTGGTTGGTAAGAACCTAGATCTCTTAGTCTACAAAAAAGTGGACCAGGAGATGGACTACTTGCAATTGCGACTGAATCAAGGATACGATCCAGCGACAATTGGTTGTGATCCCTCCTTGGGTTCACCATCTCCCCAGGTTATAGTTTGGATCCAGAGGTCGCTCCCTGCTCGGCGCTAGGTTGCTTGACCACTTGTCCAATGCCGGTGGCCTCCAGCCATCCGTCCCAACCCAAACTATAACCTGAGAGGACGGTGAATCCAAGGAGGAATCATAACTAATTGTAGTCGGATCGCAACCACGATCCAACTATAATTGTAAATGGTTCATTCTCTGATTTATTTTTTTTATGGATCATAGGATTTTTTTTTCGTTTTAGTTATTGTTATTGTTGTTATATATTAGAGTAGTTGTTTGGTAGTTATTATAATAATAAATATATTTTTAGTATGAAAAATATAGTAGGATCATCTTTTTATTTTTTTTTTTTTTGTGTTTTTTATTTTTATCTAAAATATAATTGAATAAAAAAATAAACCAAATAATGTAAATTCCTCTCGGAGAGCACCACCACGACTGTTATATTGAGGAGTCCACGTGGCAGCAGATTCCCTCAACAAATTGAGGTTTTGTGTAATTGGGCCTGATCCAGGCCCACAGGCTTCTTTCTTTCTATTTACTAACTGGCGCCGGGTGAGCCCCAAGCGCTACGCGGCCATGGCGACGAAGCTGGCCGCCGTCCTACGCCGCCAGCTCCCGAACCCCTTCAGCGGCTGCCTCTCCGACCCTTATCCCTCTCCTCCAATGATTCCCCGTCGCCTCTTATGGTCGATGAAGAAGGAACCTGCCTTGGAGGCCTCGCTATCCCGCAATCGCCGCTGGATCGTCAACAACCAGATCAAAAATTTCCTCCTCCGTTCGCCCGGCCACACTGCGACTGTCCGTTCTCTCCAGAAGAAATTGAAGTCCTTCGACCTCCAAGGTCGCGCCATCAACTGGCTCCGAAAGTATCCTTGCTGCTTCGATGTCCTCTACTCCCCCGACGGTGGCGGCGAGGAGGAGATTTTCTTCACCTTCTCCAAGCGTATGGCTTTCTTAGTCGAAGAGGAGGAGGCCGCCATGGCCGCGTCTGAGCCCGCCATGGCCCAGCGGCTCGCCAAGCTCCTCATGCTCTGCCGTGATCGCCGCCTCAACGTCGTCAAGCTCAACGAGCTCAAGCGAGGCTTTGGATTTCCCGACGATTACCTTCTGCGCCTCGTCCCCAAGCTACCGGAGACCTTCCGGGTCGTCAACCGCACCGGGCGGAGGAACTCGATGGAGATCGAACTCGTCCGGTGGGATCCTGACCTGGCCACATCGGCTGTCGAAGCCGCAGCCATTGAGCGAGGAACCGAACCGCGCTTCGTGTGTTCGTTGCCGGATACCTGGATCAAGACTCGGAAGAAGTTCGACGAGTTCAACGAAGCAACTCCGTACGTCTCGCCGTACTCAGCGGACAACCCGGAAACGGATAAGCGAGCCGTGGGCGTCATCCATGAGATCCTTTCGCTTTCTCTGTGGAAGAAAGCGTCGATCTTCAAGCTGGAGCACTTCAAGAAGGAGCTTGGGTTGCCGGAGAAGTTGAATCTGCTGCTGCTGAGGCACCCCTGCATCTTCTATGTGTCGAACAGGTACAATATTTACACGGTGGTGCTCAGAGAAGCATACAAGGGATCGGAGCTCATCGAGAAGGACCCATTGGTGGTGGTAAAGCAGAAGCTTGGGGAACTGATGCAGGAAGGTCTTCACGAATATAACCAGAGACGGCATTTGGCTAATTTGGAGAAAAAGAGGAAGAAAGGTGAAATTAGCATACGAACAAAAACGGAGGAAGATGATGAGAACGAAGAGGAAGCTCTTAGACTGGACAGTGTCGAGAAGAGGGAAGAGAGGAAAAGGTTTTATAAAGTTCTCTTCGATGAAAATCCATGATGAACCAAAGGTATTTTGCTGCAAATTTAAACAAAGTATTATTTAAATCCTTAAGTTGTTACCTGGATATGCAAATCTAATCTGTTAATATGATTGATTCTGATTGCATATCTGAAGCATAAAATGGATTATAGTGTATATAGATAGATAGAATCTCAAACCATATCAGATATCCACCAACTGCATGAAAATTTAGATCCACACTGCAAAAGCTAAAGCTACAACAACTAAGCTGATAAAAGTCTATCACAAAAACTTGAGCTTGATAATATACTTCATTCCTAAACCCTATCTCAGATAAGTGTCCAATGTTAGAAAAAAAAAATGCTAAAATAGGATTCAAAGAAGAAAATATGATGTACATCAATGAAAAACATGCAACCTTAGTTTTTTGTCTTCAGTAGACAAGTACCTATATTAACAGCTCTTCTTCCAATCCCATAGTCAACCTCATTTACATTCACAATTGCAAACTTAAATACACTCGAGATCAGTTTCTGCAAAAGCTGTTGCACAAAAATTGTAAGCAGTTTCTGTTAATAGTAACCACAATCAACACAAAATACAAAACTTGAACACAAGCAACAGGTTTGTCACAAGCATCAAAGAAACTAACCACAAGATACAGAAACTTCGACAATAACAAATATATTCTGTCCACTTTATGCTGTCTCTTCTGGACTTGAGTAGCAAAGAAGATACAAAGTGATGAAATTTCAGACAGAAGAAAATTCAAATTGGTGAGCCTCTAGGTATGGAAGTCCAGTGGCATGGAAGCCTGATGGCTCGTATATTTCTAATCTGGGATTCGAGATCATGTAATTATGGGATGAAGGTAGATTCAGAGCTAGGCAGACTCAACTTGCAGATAGATTGAGTTATGGTATCTCGAATTAACAATCCTAAAATTTCTAAATGAACAAAATCTAAAAAAAATATACAAAAGATAGAAATTAATAAAAATACCTAAAATACAAAAAAAAACAAAAATTTAAAAAAAAAAAGAAAGAAAATAATTTACTAAAATTAATAAAAAAAAATCTCACAAATTCTCCTGTATCAGTCGTCCCAATTTGAAAAGAACTCGTCCTCGACTTTAGAATAGTGTTCCTGGTTCCATGGCGTAAGGACTTGGGTGTTTCACAACTGATCCAAAAAGTGATACAATCCATTTATCTCATCAAGGACAGCAGTCCCATGTAACGCCCCGGCCCGGGCGGGCCCCACCCAGACCGAACCAGGAACGACACCAGAATTACCTATCGGTTTGATGACTAGCTCCACAAACCACCAGAGGTCCTTTCAGCGTGCTTTGTCCTCACTCGCACGCACCCTGGAAAACTTTCCAGGAGGTCACCCATCCTTAGATTTCTCCAAGCCAAGCACGCTTAACTTTGGAGTTCTTAAGTTTGGGCTTCCGAAAAGGAAGGTGCACCTTGGTGATATGGATAGTACCATCTAACCTTTTAAGTCATACTTAACCAGAATCTCAGAACCGGGGTATTACACCCATGAATACACTGAGAAGGTAGTGCTTTAAGAATATCCATTGATAACATAATGGAGTGAGCCCTTTTCTGAACTAAGAACTGGCTTTCGGTTATGCAACTAGCCATAAGAAACTCCATTATCATAACCTAATCAAAAATATTATGTACAGTTATATCACTGTTGAAAATAAATTTGTTTTCAAGTTGACTCTAAACAACGATGGAAAATTGGACTGCGCAAAGCACACTCTTTTCACCCGCAACCATAGAAGTGTTGAAGATCTGTAGAATTTGTGAATCCGAAATATCAACTCTTAGATTATGTAATGATCTCTGAATAACTCAATAGATTTGTTAGTGACTCTTTCAATACCTGGATTAATACTCAAGTATAGAAAGGAACCTTGTTCAGAAGGATTGAAGCATAAGTGTGTTCTCAAACAACTTAGAGCTTCCGTTCCAATCTAATCATCCATCCGTTTGCTCAAACCCAATCTATCAAAAACATTACTGACCTTGGTTGCATTTTCAGCAGTTATGGCAGCAGTTTTTAGAGTAATTCATAGAGTTCCTAGCCCTTTTGACTCTGAACTAACTTCCTTGCTCCTGAACGTGAATCCCTTAGGATATAACCCAATGAGCTCCGAATGTGGATGTGCATTCCAAACATATATTAGAATAAAAGTTCATGGATGCTCATGGGAAAATCCAAGACAATATACTATTATCCACTTCAGATTTGCAATCTTCTTCATACTAGGTAGTGCAACTGGATAACCAATGCTAATGTCAAGTTTCTTTGATGCATCATTAGCTTCTCAGCTGTCAAAAGAGTAAGGAGAAGGCTCCCTCACCATGGAACAATTGGGAACATGGCCATGCATAGAGACACGGTCAGACCGTGTTTGTTGCTGCATGTTGTTCTGCTAACACTAGCTGTTTTTCTTCTACCATAAAGATGAATAAAGATGAAGAACATGTACCTACTCATTTGGTAACTCCATGGTTATCTTCTGGAAGGAATGTAGGTCATTCAATGAGTACCCATCACTATAGATGATGATGGTATCAGCTGAGGACATATTAATGCTAGCAAGCAGTCATGGTTTTTAGTTAAGAACAGAGTTCTCCCATGTGTCCTATTTTGAAATTGTTCTACGTGACCAGCTTCTTTGACATAATTAATTCCGGGTTCTCACACTCATAAGACTCGGCTCCAATTGTTGAATACAAATATGTAACTCTCTGTATTGATGTGCGTTCATAGTTTGCAACAGGATCAAATTGCCCGATTAATTTAGTGTCATGTGGCATAAGAAGAATCTATATCAAATTTACTCTCAAAACTAACATCAACAAAATGGTTTTTCTGTGTTTAACTGATCCATCTCCTCCATGATAGAACTACAAAACGGAGAGGTCAAAGCTAGGAAAGAATGAAAGTCTGAAGGTGTTGCTGTCCTCTAGAAATGAGGGGTGTAACCATCTTGGAATTAATGTAATATGCAGGCTGAGCAAGCAAATTTGACCTTGGAATAAGGTCAATTTGCTGTTGGATATCTTCCATAGGTGGTATTCTAAGAGGAAGATCTTCTGGAATAAATTCAACACAGTCTGAAAATAGTTGCTCCACCACGTCAACTCTGTCATCATTGTCTGTCAGTTCGCAAATATCTTCGGCCTTGCTTTCTAGGTCTTCTTGTCTACAATTTATCAGTTGCTTAATATAATTTGATAAAAGGTTAAAAATTACCTTGTTAGACAGAACATGAATCTGGAACAAATAAAGGACCATCGTCAAGCACTCCGTCCACTCCATAATCGTCATATACCAGTTCAATATTTTCCTTGGTTTTGTATGGATCATGATGAGCAAACTCCTCCATATAACTAACTATCGATCTAGCATCTCACCTCAACACGTAAAGTCGTTGAGACAAAGGTTGTAGGAAATCAAACGGAAGGAATTATCTCTCCATCTTCTTTTTCATCCTCCCAATACTTGATCTTGGCATGGTCTCGTGAGCATCGCAAATGCTCCCACCATGATGATACTAGATCTCTGAATTTGAAGGCAGTCAATTTTACTTTCATCTGATCGAGTACTTCCTCATAAAAAAAAATTCGCTCCACTTCTTTAAGTCAATCAATGAATCTTTGGGTCTGTGACGTACTAGAAAACTCAGGAAGATCAACTGAAAATCCGATATCACCATATCGTTCCTCTCGACCATGAATTTTTCGGAACTGAACACAACTGTGATATGGATTTTTGAAAGCGAAACCAAAAGTAGGATAAGAGAACTTTCGACTTTTAATATCTTAGACACTAAGATAATAGTGTTAGGCTTCCCCAGCCGAAACTTGCCTTTGATGACCTCGACCATGTACCTTATGATCAGGTCTTGCATAGCTAGACATAGGGTTAAATCTATAACTTACCTCTGTAAATCCTCAATCTCGCCTTAGGTGCTATGACCACGATGCGAGACTTCCTCAATTGGAATCTTTCTGTTATTACAACCGTGACTATGACCACGATAACTTTCCATTAGATATGATGCTTAGCTTCCTCAATCAGAACTTGCCATATCGACTAACGTCGGCATAATAGAGATTATCTTGTGGACTGATGAGGAGGAATTGAGAAGAAAGTAAGAAGAGAAACTGCCGAAAACAAAGAGAAATATATCGTTCTCTAGGTTTTATCAAAAAGAAAATATTATTCAATATAGAGGATAAGTGTTCAAACAACTAAACAAATGTTTATATAAATTTTAAATCCTAAGACAAAGAAAAGAAAGAAACCCTAACATATAGACCTCAGTTCCTAACTTGTAAAAAAAGAAAGAAATCCTAATAAGGAGAAAAAAAAAATTAGCAATCCTAAAATCTCTACATGGACTAAAAATTCAAAAAGATAAAAAAGATAGAAATTATAAAAAATACTAAAAAATTCAAAAAAATTTAAAAAAAATAATGTAAAATATAAAAAAAATCCAACGAATGCTCCTGCATCAGAAGTCAATTGTTGTGCATCTTTAGTCAACTAATCAAAACTATAATGTGTTGGAATTTGAGGTTTCACAATGAAGAATGTTAAATAGTCTCTTCTAGAAAGGAATAGAATGTTAAATAGTCTCTTCTTGTGTTAAGATGACTGTGGTAAGTCATCCAGCTTCTTCCATCTCTGATCTTCAGATGCAGGTGAAAGTTCACACAAACTGCCAAATTTAATCCTGTCTGAAAGCTGCAAAGATGGGGCGCCGGGCACAGTGGTTTGGTTGTTGACCGGTAGAAGACCTTTTACTCCAAGATGAAGCTTTTCTTCGATCCTGCGTACACTCAAATGAGCCAACAAACGTTAACACCCAGAAACCAAGAGAGAATCCTAGTTAAAGGTCCTCCGACGCTCAAGTCAGTACAATTTCGGACTGGTGAATAAAGAACAATATAGAACGTGCGTGCAAGAGTAAGCTTTAGATGTTCCAAGAACCTACCTTACCAACGGAGAAGACCCCCTTTATATATCATCTATCATAACCTCTGTAATCATGGCCTAGAATATCATAGGTTGTCAGGTGATAGAAAGTATACCATCTGTGCAATAATTGTCTAAGAAATCTTTCTTTTACCCACTTGTGTACTTCTTTTGTCTTTTATAGTTTATGTCATTGATAGTGCAGTTAAAGGAATATCTTGTTATAAGTGGTTAGCTGATGAGGAACAAGATAATCCTCGAAGAAGGTTCTAGAAGAATATTCTCTGACACGTGGTTGTTATTCTAACAGTTGTTAGGATTCTCTGCTCATGTTGTCGGCTGAGTATATCCCGGTCGACCTATAAGGCTGACTATTTTTGTGTCTGTTCTCACATTATGTCTGTCTTCACATTAAACTGTTTTGTTATGTACGCTTTGTTATGCACTGAATGCTATTAGAAATCTGTTTGGAAAATAATATAATGCATTGGGCATGTTGGAAATCCATTTAGGAAGTAATATAAAGCCCAGTGCCTTAGGCTCGACCGGCCTTATACTTGGTCGGGCATGTAATAGGTCGTCCAGAGAAATGGAGCCCTATTTTGAGCGATTCGATCGGTACTTTAAGTCGATCATCAGTATTATAATGTGTAGGTAAAGTAAATAAGAGATTTGGCATTCTGACTGGATTTACACTTGTGTGCATAAGAGAAGTGTACATTGGAGTTGTTTTGGGTCTGTCCGGCCATAACATCGGTCAAATACGCCTGGAGACCTTCTACACTGTGTGGGACCCTTAGTGTTAACCTGTAATACGTCCGATCGAGTTTGCATAAAGAGGTTCGCGTAAAGCGAGGAGTCTGACCTTTACCTCGACTAGACCTAACGTCAATCGAATATGAGGTTGGTCGAACATCCTTAAACTTAGTCAGCAATTGAATGACTAGACATGTCAATTTCCTATTTTAAGAATAAGACACCGAACCTCCTATGCTTGACCGGTCGGGTCTCTTCCGAACAACCTATAATCGAATTGGGCTTGCGCTGAGAGCCTTAATGTTAGGCGAATAACGAAGAAAAATACGGAATTTTCTCTCCTCTTGACTTTGACCGTCACGTCACCTTGATTTTAATCATTATATCACTTTAATTTTAATGGACATATGATCTCCCGAATCTGCTCGTTACATCTCGTTTCATATATTATCGTGGGGCGACCACATTAAACCTCGGAGGACGTGATATAATATTTTACTTCAATAAATATAGTATATTTTATTTAACTTTTTAGAGTTCTTATATATTATAATTTTATTCAGAATTAATGTCGAATAGAAAAGGTATACAAAAGTCACTCCTAGCCTAGCATGAGTTGACATTTATTTTTATTATCATGGTATGCTAGCTAGAGTACATATATATATACAAAAGAAATGTTGAGTTAGTTTATTTTTCTATCTAATCCCTCCATCCCCCCTTTGACATTCATCAGAAGCAAAAACTAAACAATAAGAATAAAATGGAAAGGAAGTAGCAAAATAAGAGTCAAACTAGCAGTGCATAATTACAAGTAATGTAGTACGAATAAAAAACTATGAACATAAAATAGTAGTAGAAATACAACTCAAAATGTTTATTGAGAGGAGGATGACGAACGATGGGATGGACTCCATTATTGGAGTATCTCTAGAATTTGGTGTTGTCCAGCCTACCTCTCCCGATGGCTAGTCCTCGTCTCCTCTCAAAGATTATGTCCCTCTTGTCGTAAGCTAGTCACAGATGCCTCTAGGTAGGTGACTCTTTCCGGAAGAGTAGGACCGACTGGAGGTGGAGGTACCGATAGATACTCAAGCAACAAATCTTCCTTTGGATCATCCTGAGGCTTCTCCTCAAGGACAAGGGGATGCTGGGCAGGCTAATTCTGGTCTAGCTGATGTTGGGCCCCCTTTATGACACGACACCCTGATCATCTATATATATAAAGACTAAAGACAGACTCCTAGCACCTATCATGCAGAACACATTTAGAGGAGTGACATTACCTATGGTGACATCAATACCTAATGAGTGTAAGTAGATGGTCAGAATGTGGAAGTAGGGCATGCGGACCCGTCTGCTAGTGCAGATACTAACTGAGTAGATAATGGTACGAAGCATGTGAAGGCTAATATCTATATCTAGCCTTTGACAGAATGCATATAGGAGGAAGGAGTGAAAATGTTGCATCATAGCAACTTCTCTAGTGGTAAGTGGCAAGATGCACTTCAATAGGACCCTATAGAGAATATAATGTTGAACACTAAGTGTGACTAACCTAAACTGGGTGATTGTCGGTACCCTCTCACCTCTAAAAAATTATGAATATATAGTATCCAAAGTGATGTGGGAGTAGGGATTACCAAATGGTAAATCCCTAGGAGGGTAACATACAAAAGGAACAGCTGAGGGTCACAGACCTAGGAAGTCTCTAAGGATGGTGGGAGATATTGTTGTTGGTGCAATCGACCCAACTTTGATCGGTACGATCATGGTTTTGATGTGTGTGTCAAAGAGTTTAAGTTAGGCTTTCATATGTGTTTGATATGTGTATTTGAGTCTTGCAAGACTTAGTGAAACACACATGAGGAGCTTGGTGCAGCTAAGCTTGGGAAGCACATCCTAGGGCTCGGATCCTTGAGTCGGTGAAGGATGATGTGGAAGACATCCGAGGGACCGCCGGACGAGGAGCAACGGAGTGGAGCCAAGGGAAGCGAACTTCAAGGCAACGTGAAGGATGGCACGGAGAGGAGCCGCGGGCTCGAGTGGATCTGAGGGGCGAAGGCCAAAGGAAGAGGGCTTCAAGGCGACTTCGGAGAGGATGAGTGTGAGTGTGTATGGACCAATCGACTGGTGCAGTTGACTGGGAGCGAATAGAAAGCAGCTACCAATCGACTGGTAAATGACCTTTGGTAAACCGTTGGTGTTGTGAAGTAGCCTTTGGCTACCTCCAACGGTAGCACCAGTCAACTGATGATTTTGCCAGTCGACTGGTGCCGAGATAAGTTGATATGATGATCAACTCTCTCCTCTTATTTAAGGGAAGCTTTGGGGCTTGAAGGAGGTCACTCATGCTTATTGAATAACTCCTAGTCTTTGCCCAAAGCTTCCAAGTCTACTCTCTTCCTCCCAAACCTAAATTTCATCATTGTAAAGAGGAAAAGATCCTTTGTGAGAGGTTTGCTCCACCGAGAAGGAGAAAGCTTTAGCCGGAGATTGTCGGGGATTGATCCATCGAAGGATCAAGGGTTTGTTCACCTTAAAGACACGTCGTGGAGTAGGAGCATGCAATCTCAGAACCACGTTACATCAAACTTGTTAGCGATTTGGTATTCTTTCTTTATTATTTTCATTAGTTAGTTGTATTTTCACTTGAGCACTAACTTTCTATAGTTCTTATATATTATAATTTTTTTCAGAATTAATGTCCAATAGAAAAGGTATACAAAAGTCACTCCTAGCCTAGCATGAGTTGATATTTATTTTTATTATCATGGTATGCTTGCTAGACTAGAGTACATATTGATTCAACAACTTCAAGTCAAGAAGGCTGCGATTCTGGCACGGAGCATAGCAGTGCTGTTGCTGTCTGGATGGTTCAGATAGTATTCATGATCCTCCCCTGCCGCCTCATACAACTCAGCCGTCCCGCGCCACCCACTACTCTTCGTCAACGCCTCATAGTACATCAGCGCCCGATCCCTCATCGCGTCCTTCTCCGACGTGCACAGCAGCATGCGCGTGCACCCTAGATCTGCCAAACTCGGCGCTCCCACCGCCAAGGGATTCACGCGCGGGTCGTCATTCCCGGCCGTCGACTCTGGGCAAATCATTCCCCACAGTTGGTCCAACTTCTTCCTTAATACTGGATCGGCTGCTTTCTCTGAGGCTGTCAGATTTTTCCCCCAGAAGTAAGGATCTAGCAGTATCGTCCCTGCTAGCTTCAAGCTATAACTGGAGATCATCCCTTGAGACCCAACTCGCATAGCCAGGTTGTGCACGATGTTGCCGCCGGCTAAGTAGACTCTGTCATAGTCAGCATGATCGAGGAGCCACGGTTCTACGTACACATGTAGGAATATTATATATGTGCCAAATTATTAAAAAAATATATTATTTTAATTTCTATGTTAATTATTATATCATTTTTCTTACCAACGTCGCTGCGATGGGATGCGACCCATTCGAGAGCAGCCCAACAATCATCATATTGCACAGGGATATGGTGTTCCGGTGCGCGACGGTAGTCGACGGAGAGGATGATAGAAGAGGACACGGCCGCGAGGCCATTGAGATGGCGGTGGACGATGGGGGAGGCAGAGGAGAATATGCAAAAGCCGCCGCCGCGAAAGTAGAGGATGAGGGAGAGCTTTGTGCTAGTAGAGTTGATATTGATAGCAGGAAGATAGATGCGGGCGGAGACATCGGCGGAAATGCGGATATCCTTGGAGTCGACGTTAGTGAGGGGGTCAAGGCCGGGCGGCGTTTGCTCCTCCGCCTTGAGCCGCTTGACAGAGCCGTCTTTGTAGACGAGAAAGTAAGGAGAGTAGTCATAGATCACAGGGTTGTTGTCCGATGCCATTCGACTTATTCCCGAAAGCAAAGATAGAACCATTATATAGAGAAGAATTCCAGCTGCTCGTGCCGACCACATTTGCATTAAGGATATAAGCTGCGGGTGGGGCAAGAACATGAGTGAGGCCAAGGAGTTATATATATTTATAGGGGAGACAAAAGTAACCTGTTTTGTTATGTTGGAGGTTTATACGTTAAATATATATAGTTGTTTATTTTGGGATTTCCAAATGTTAATTTTAATAAATAGTTTAATAATTGCCTAAATAAGGCGTGTATCCATAAATAGAAAGCCCAACCATAAGAAATTGCCTCAAATTCTACCTATTGATAAATCATTATCATGTTTCATTTTAAGATGTCAAATCTTCATTTTAAAAGGTTAATTAATTTTGAATTTCTCTCGATTAAAATGTTTTTACAATTTCAATTACAATCAAATTAATTAATGGGATGTCTGTTAGTATTCTAAATATTTTACAATTTAAAATGAATTCCAAATCACATTTAATAGGAAGTTTATTAGTATTCTACAAATAAAATAGAAAATTTTTCTTAAAAAAGTAACTACCAAACATTCTACCTAAATTATATATATCTTACTATTTTATTAAAAATCTCCCCCTTTTACTAACTAAGTGAAGCCTAAAATGAATTTACGTTATTGTCCTTTTTCTATTTACTTTAAAAATAATTCCAAGGTTTATTAGTATTTCCACGGGCGAAACAATCATTGATCTAGAGTTCGAGACTCAGCTTCGGCGTATTATTATGAATTTTTCTCATTATTAATTTTATATGATTGTTTTATATAAAAATATATAGTTCTCTTTAGTCCCACATCTTAGAATTGACAAAACTAGGATCAAAGAAGTTTCTATAAATATTTTAGGTCATGTTAAAAAATATATACTTTTCTTAGTTTTTTTTACTAAGATAAATATAATATTAAATTAAATTAATTTTTTGCATAGAGAAGCCCGTTACAGTAGTTTGTTACTGGGATTTTCTAGTGTCACCCTTGTTTGACGAATCTTACCCAAATAATTAATTCTTAGTTCTGAACATAAGGGTATTCTTAGTTCTGAACATAAGGGTGATACTCGAAAATTCAAACAATTCGGATTTTAAAAGACCCAAAACAAAAGAGAATCGAAGAGGGTGTATTCATTCCCTCTAGCTTCTACTAATGATCCAACACTCTCAATCTTTGGTAGTTAACCAAGAAACAAGAAGCTAATGGCCTTATGAAAGTGATCCACTGATAGATCATACGCCATGGAGTACGACCCTAAGGTTGTCAAACCATATTAAACAAATGTGTTAGCAATTGGTGAGTGTGATTCGTATTTATTTTCAGTTCCGTTGCTTTTCTAACCTTTCTATCAAAAGCAAGAGTAGATAGAATTGCATTTGCAAGTAATAATCAATATTCATCCTTCTCTAGCTGACCATCAAGATCCTAACAAAATCAACGAGTGGTACATGGATTTTAACGTTAAACGACAAGTTTCTTAGTCAAATTTTCACCTAAACATGAAAAGCATTTGTGCCTAAAATATAGGTCACTCGTAGTCTCTCTCTTTTTCTTAGAATTTACCTCTAGGACTTCTTACTTTTAACTCTCACTGGACTTTTGTTAAATATCTAGTTGACCTTGACTACTGAGATTTTATGTTTTGCCAACATATGTTGGATTTCTATTTAGTATCCCATCTATGTTGACCTATCAAAACTTTATATCTGCCAACACCTGTTGTGTTAGAATTTGAGGGATGTATGGGGGATCGATGGCCGGCTAGAAGGGGGGGTTGAATGGACGACGCCCCCAAATCGATAGCTTCTTCCTACACTTGTTAGTTACGCAGTAGAAATACAAACGAACAAGTAAAAAGTTAATCTAAATACAAGACAAGAAATGCAAATCAATACACGCCAATTTACGTAGTTTGAAGATAAAGCTCCTACTCCACGACTGTCCGTAAGGTGGACGATCTCGATCCGTCAGTGGATGACTCCCCGACAAACTCCGACTAGCTCAAACCTCCTTGTGGGTGGAGAAACCTCGCCACAACTCTCACAAGAACTCTTTTAATGCTAGGGCACAGGTAGACTACTAATAGGGGTTAACCACCTCTATTTCGTCAACCTTAACCAAACTCCCAAGGCTTGGTTATATAGGTCGCGGTTTGGAAAACTTTGCCTACCAGTCGACTGCTAAAACCATCAATCGACTGCCCTCTGTGGAAATTCGACCGTTATATCCCAACGGCTCGATACTAGTCGACTGGTAAAAGTACTAGTCGACTACTCCACACTGGTCAAGCGAACAGAAGCATTCTGTTCGCTCTCAGTCAACTGGTGTTTTCACTAGTCGACTGCTACAGTACTGCTTTAGTAATTGCTATAGTACTGCTACAGTAATTACTGTGGTACTGCTACAACAAAACCCTAAACCTAGGATTTTACCCTGAGTATAATCTCGCATGCACTCGTACCCTTACGACTCATTTGACCCTTCATTGCAGCCTTGACCTCTAGCCTTCAAGCCTACTTCCTTTGGCTCTCGTCCCTCGGATGCATCCAAGCTCGCGGCTCGTCCCCAGTGTCATCTTTCGCGTATGTCGAAGTCGATTCCTTCGGCCCTTGTCCTTGCTGCCTTGTCCATGGTCCTTCGGATGCTCCATCCTTCACCGGACCCGAAACCATCAAACTGAGTTATATGTGTATCTTGCAAACCTGCACACTCACATACACATCAAATAACAAGGGTGAACCTAACTTAAACTCTTTGCCCAAACAACAAAACACATGGTCGCACAAACCATTGGGATTGCTCTAACAGGATGTCCTAAGACAATCGCCTTACGATTTTTTTTCTATTTATTTGATAAGTATAGATTCACTATTTGAGTGTATATTATATGTTTGATTGTCTTAAACTCATTTACTGAATGTCTGTAATATAATTCATGGCATAAGAGAATTTGTTATTGGATCGCAACTAGTGATTATCTCTACATATGCAATTATGAATATATTAAAATTTTCCTAGACGTCGAATTGGTACATTCGGACATCATCAATTCTGTAAGACTAACACGAATTATACTCCTTGGTTCGGCCAAGCAACTGTTTTCTCACTAGCTGGAGACATTGGGATGTCGAGAGTTAAACGTAAATACTGATTATGGTAACTAGTTCATTGGAGTGACTCGTTGTACGACTTTATATGATTCTCTACATATATATAGATATATCTGTGAAGTTCTTACTGCAGCACGAGTGCAAGTTTCCTTCGACTTGAGGTATACAAGTCATTTTGATTATGGAGACTTATACTTTAACATCTTAAGCAAACATCTTATTGAGGTGTGGACCCGGGATGATTGGGTATAAGTTGAAGTATCCGAAGGTAAACTGGATAACACACATAAGATTCACCGCTGCTTGCGAGGAGACGTATACCCTATGATCACTCGTTAGGACTATTGCTCAAAGTCTTTGGTCAAATCATCACATGTTAAGAGTGTGAGACTCTTGTACACATGTATGAGTAATTTGAATCCACAGAACGAGGAAGTATTAATTGGGCTAGGTGTGACGTAATTAGCCTAGTGAGGACAAGACACGTAGACCATGTTCTGAACCAAGTAGGTATAAGACAAGTGAAAGAAACGAGACACGGCTCACTGTAGCTGCTGAAGGGTTTAGAATTAATTCTAAGATCAACTATGATTTTTTGACTAATTAGAGATCATGATGTACTACTAGGTGTCATTCATGATCGTTCTATAATTAAGTAGTTAATTATGGACGGTCAAGATAAATCGGGAACCTATTAGGTCAAATGCACTAATGAGTCTACAAAAGACGTAAAACAAGTTAAAGAATAGGATTCTTAGATTAAGAGATAAATATTTGGTCGGATTATACATAAGACAATTATGAAAATATTTGTTGCAATAGAAGCGCGAATGGATCACATCTCTTATGGAAGAGTTGGACCATATTTGATTTAATTATGAATTAGTCATGAACCAACTTGCTTTAGTTGTGAACCAAATCAAGGGGTTAATGAGCTAATTTTTGGTTAAGAGATAATGGGTTGGATTTAGGCTTTCTAATCCAACTCATTAATGAGGGCTATATATGTTGGTGTAAGTTGCACCAGAATCAAACCTAAGTTTTGATGTTGTCAAAGGTTTAAGTTAAGTCTTGTTGTGATCTAACAAGTTGACTAAGTGTGCAGGTTGTTTACTCAACCGGGAAAGACCTAGTTGGAGGCTAGGCAGGAGAAATCTTAGCAGATCGTGGAACCCAGGTTCAAGTCCAAGTGGGTCGAGGGGACCCGACGCTTGCGGTGTAATCGAGAGGTCTGGAGGACCGAAGATCAAGAGAAAAGTCCTAGCGAGCCGATCAAAGCTAAGTGAAAAGTCCAAACTAGATCTGGAGGATCTAAGTTTGGCAGGTAGGTTGAGGTAAACAACTGGAGGAGCGACAGTGAGGTCGAGTTCTCGAAGGAAACAACCTTAGGTCGCTGATCCAATTGAAGAAATCGGGAAGGTTTCCAAGTTGAGATCAAACCAGTTCTACTGTCTTTTATATTTCTCATGCATTATAATATTATTGTGCTAACATTTGTTTTGCAGGATATTTTGTCTAACATTGTTTTGTAGGACTGGCTGGATCGGTCGACCGAACAGGTGAATCGGTCGATCGAACAAGGAGAAATCAAAGCAGTTTCTGATCAGACCTAAACAGGTCAGAGTCCGATCAAAATTTGATCGGCCAACCGATAAGTAAGATCGGTCGACCGAACTATGATGACTCAGCACAGGCCAGTTCATCAGCATCGATCAGAAGAAAAAGGAAAAAGAGTTGATTGGTCGATCGAACCCATGGATCGGTCGACCGAACCAATCAACATTAATGCAGCATTAAATATGGGCCTTGGCAAATTTCGACGAACAGGGAAAAAGCCTGTTTGATCGATCGAAAAATGGGATCGGTCGACCGAACCCTTAATGACAGTTAATGCAAAAGATCGAGCCAGCGTCAGACTCCAGCCAGGAAGGAAGGGAGCTGGTTTGGTCGATCGAGCAGAGGGATCGGCCGACCGAACCTCAAAGACACTTATAAGAAGGGGGCTCGAGGTCTAAGGCTGGACAATACTTTTCTAATCATCTAAAAGCTCTTCTTTGCAAGCGGACCATGCTACAAGTTCTCTACGACTCTTAAGTTACTCCATCCGGAAGTACCGACTGAGCTTCAACCTTCACTTACTATTGTCGGTATATTTTATTTGTATTGCACTTAAATTCATATAAGATAGTAGGATTGTTACTATCTTATATCATTGCATACTGTACGCATTACTTCTTTCCGAGGTTTTCGGGAAGAAGAATCTTAGTAGATTAATCGCCTATCGGTGCGGTCAAGGATCGCGGGCCTTGGAGTATGAGTCGACTTAGACTTCGAACCAAGTAACCGGACGAGTCTTTCATTTTACTTTCCGCTACACGACTATGTTTTCTAAAGTAAAAGAAAAGTTTTAAAAGCGCGATATTCACCCCCCCCCTTCTATCGCATTCATCCGATCCAACAATATATTGATATGGTTGAGAGAAGATTATACACATAAGGTTTTTGGAAAATCTTAACCCAATTTCTCTTCTCCTCTTCCTCTCCCCTCTCTCTTTGCCGCCGCCAACAAGGGGAAGCCCTTCCCCTTGTTGTTGTGACCACCACAAGGAAGAAATCTCTTCCTTATGTGTTTCTCTTCCTTTTCCTCTTGATCCCTCTTCTTCGCTCGTGGCTACTAACTTCCGAATGAGAGGCTTATACTCAAGGAGTTGTCTTGAGGAGCTCGGCGTGGATACGAATAAAGGCGAGGTTCGACAACGTCGCTACGGTTGATGCCCTTCTCGTTACAGGTTATCCGTAAGATACACCTAGCGTATACTTTCCGTAAAAATTTAATTATGTTATCATGTTTGACATGTTGTATCCTTGTATGCGTGTGATGTAATAATTTAAGAATTATTATTATTTTATTTTTCACTACGCATGTTTACGAAATGTATTTTAGCACATACTGTATCGGGCATATCCCAACATATTGAACCTCTGTGGGGTGTGTAGTTGCTCTAAGCCTACAAGATTTTCACATTTGCCAACACATATTATTGATCTCCTGTCAATACGATTGGTTTTTTTTCTTATATCAAATATTCAATCAACCAACCATCTTATTTTCACCATTGCACTTGTAATGTAAATATCAAGAAACTTGCACCTACATGCTTGGCACGATATTAGAAATCGTATTATAAACCTAACTTCAAATCTTTATTAAACACATCAAGACCATATGGTTGAACTCGACCACATGGGGTGTGATTGCATCGACAACATCAATTTCATTTGTTCCTCAAGACGATTTAAAACACTGAAACAAGCCTGTAATCATAGACCGATGCAAAAGAGAGGATATAATGATAGCAAGCAAAAATTAGAGCGGTTTTAAAATTGCAGGGTAGAAATGACCTAAACTGAATGATCAACCATTAATGGGTTAAGTGAATGGTTTGCTTACCAAGTCGATGTTCATTGTTCAACTTCCAACAATTAGACCGGCCAATAAAAAAGGAGTATTTTAACGATTAAAACATGGAGTGCGCCATTATTTCAAAAATATTTTAAAAGGGAGTATGATTTTTAGTAAACCATAACACAGCATACCCTTTTAATTGTGTCCTTAAGAAATATATTCACACGAAAGGGAATCTTGACACAATAATAAAGCTATTGTCATGTTTCCTGACCTTAAAATCACAAATTCAAATTGTGAATACAGCCTCTTAACCTAATATAGTTTGATCCTTCTCCAAGATCGACGGAAGCTTTATACACGGTCTGTCCTTAGGAAATATATTCACAGATCCCCACCTTTTATATACTCTCTTAGATTGTCTGGCTAAGAAACTTTTGAAGAATATTTGCTATCTTGATGGTAGTCACCGGAATATCAACTAATTAACGCAAGACAGGTAATAGCTGCATTAATTCTTTCTAATGGTTTAGTTCAAACTATGAATCTAACAGATATATATTGGTAAAATGCACAAACGTAATACATTCATTATCACAAGCGGAAAAATAACACATATATATTGGAAAATAAATAAATAAATAATAATAATAATAACAGATATATATTGGCAAAATGCACAAGCGGAAAATTGTTGCAAAAGGCACTTTACAAAATTGTTGCATCTAAACGTAATACATTCATTATCCCCAAGGCAATATATACTCGTGACAATACTACCATATTCACAAGGGGAAACGAACAACATACAATGGAACTTAGGGAAAGTAAAACGAAATCCATCTTGAGGCTATTATATTTACAAACAAAATGGAGCCCCTTTCGATCCCTAGAGGGGGACAAAGAAAATACAGATGACAAGGACATTACAGTGACAGAAACAGGTATAATAAGATTATTATATGGACATCATAGCATCTGGATACTAGCCGGGTACAAAATAGTCCATTTTGTCAACAGGAAGATTCAGCACTGACGTGTCCGCCTGCAAAAAGTAGGAAAACTATGGTTATTATCCTGCAAATTTTCCAAAAAAAGAAATAGTTACATACTCAAAGAAAACAAGAAAGAGTGGAATAATTTCATATATTTCTTCCGTGAAAAGATGCAGATGCAGTTTTACCCCTAGAAGTCATACAATCTCCAACTCTCCAATGCACTTTCACATATAGGAAAAAAAAAGAATCAATTATACTCTATAATCATGTAGACTTGGCTTCCAAAATTAGGTTCCTACTCTTATTTCTGTCGAGGACCAGGGTGAATCAGGCTTTGAACATGAAGGTGGTTTTGTCCAATTCATAAATAGACTTGAGTTGGAACCAACATGTTCAAGAATAATTCAATCCTATACCTCATAAAAGCATGTAAATGCATTAAAGATAAATGGATTATTTAAGTTAATATACCTACCAATTCATTCACACAAGCAATCAAAGTCACTGATTTAACCCACGAAAAAGCAGAGTCAATAACACATCATAGCACACTCTCGAAGGATACTGATCCACTAGCAACTACTTCAACTACTCACAACTATTAACAAAGTTAAGGGGGGGTAATGCTTAGTTGTGATGATACATGCTATACAACAACAACAACAACCAAACATTTTCCCACTAGGTGGAGTCGGCTGCATGAATCCTTTTACGCCATTGAGCTCTAGCTCCTATTATATCATCATCTATATTTAAATAAATTTTATCTTGTTTTATTGTTGCTAACCAAGTCTTCTTTGGTCTTCCTCTTCCTCGTTTGATATGCATGTTTATCATAATTTCATATCGCCTAACTTGAGCATTTATTGGTCGTCTAAGTACATGTCCGTACCATCTTAAACGTGTCTCTCGGAGTTTTTCCTCAATAGATGCAACTCCGACTTTCTCTCTAATGCTCTCATTTCTTATTTTGTCCATCCTCATATGTTCACACATCCACCTTAACATCCTCATCTGTGCAACTCTCATCTTCTGCTCATGTGTTCGAGTCATAACCCAACATTCAGCTCCATATAACATAGCAGGTCTAATTGCGATTTTATAGAACTTACCTTTAAGTTTAAGAGGTACTTTATGGTCACATAAAACACTCGACGCTCCCCTTCATTTCACTCATCCTGTTTGTATTCTATGTAAGACATCTCTCTCAATCCCTCCATTATTTTGTAAAAATGATCCTAAATATTTAAATCTCTCCGTTCCGGGCAACTCGTCCTCTCCTATCTTAACAATTGTTTCATTACTTCTAATATTGCTAAACTTAAATTCCATATATTCTGTCTTTAATTTACTAAGCTTAAAACCTTTCCCTTCTAATGTTTCCATCCAAGATTCTAGCTTAACATTTACTCCTTCACATGTCTCATCTACCAAAATAATATCATCTGCAAACAACATGCACCACGGTACTATGTCTTAAATGTGCGCTGTAAGTTCGTCCATAATTAGTGTAAAAAGATAGGGACTTAGAGCTGATCCTTGATGTAACCCTATCTTTATTAGAAATGCTTCAGTTACTCCGCCTGAAGTCTTTACTCTGGTCGTTACATCCTCATACATATCCTTAATTAGCTCAATATATGTTACGCTAACACCTCTCTTTTCTAAAATTCTCCAAATAATTTCTCTTGAGACTCTATTATAAGAGAAAAAATTATCATCTAAAACCAAATTAATTTATTATTTAGTAGGAAGACCATTGATTAACAGGAACCAAATCAATTTAATGTTTGATTAAATTTTGATTATTTTGATTTAATTTAGTGTTAAAAGAAAATTAATAATAATAAAATTATATATATATATATATATACAATTTAATGTTTGATTAAATTTTGATTATTTTGATTTAATTTAGTGTTAAAAGAAAATTAATAATAATAAAATTATATATATATATATATATATAATTTATTATAAAATTTTGAAAGTTAAATTAAATTATATATATTATATTAATGAAAAAAGTTTTATTAGGGTTTAACGAAGCCTCATTAGATTATCTTATTTATAATTAGGAGTTGATTGAAATTATTAAACTAAATTTTTAATTAAAATCTAAAGTTTTAATCACCGCCACTACCCTCTCCTCCTCCATATGTTCCCCTACCGCCCACTACCTTCAACCCCCACCCGAGACCCTACAAGCGTCCAACTGAGACCCCGCTGGCATCCAACCGAGACCCCACCGACATCCGGCTGTGACCCGACTACTACAATCACAGTTGTCCTCATTCCAACAACGGGCGATCTCCGCACCACCACTGTCGCCTTCCTGCCCCTCGACATCAACAACCTTACCGCTGCCATTTTCAATTGCAAACAACTA
The DNA here is from genome assembly GCF_018446385.1 of Zingiber officinale. NCBI lineage: Eukaryota > Viridiplantae > Streptophyta > Magnoliopsida > Zingiberales > Zingiberaceae > Zingiber > Zingiber officinale. Next base: position 24,664,550 of record NC_055990.1, read on the forward strand.
CCACTGACGCCATCGAAAGTCACCATCACCGCATGCCTCCTACTGTGGCGTAAATGAAAGAAAGTTAATTAAGCTAATTAATCAAAATATTAATTATTTTAATTAATCATATGATTAATTCATTTAATTGATAAATTAATCAAATGATTAAGATTATTAATCAATTTAATTAAGTAATTAATTAGTTTAATAATTGATGATTAATCTATTTAATTGATAAGTTAGCTAATTGATTAATTAGTTATTAATCAATTTTTTATTAATTAATCGATTTAATTGATGAACTAGATAATTAATTACGTATTAATCAATTAAATTAGTTTAATAACTAATTGATTTATGATAAGAATTAATAGGTTAATTATGAATTAATTGATTAATTGATGTACTATTAAAATAATGGTAAATGAATTTGAGAATTAGTTAATTAATTTAATTAAAGTAAGATTTAATTAATTAATTAGTTGTCATTAGATAATTAATTTGATTAAGGGTTAATTGGATCATTAATCGATTAAATAATTGATTAAGGAGTAATTAATCAAATTATCATTTAATTATTAATCGGCTTAATAATTGATTACTTAGCGGTTAATTGAATTATTAATAAATTGATAATTGGTTAGATATCAATTAAGAGTTAATTGAGTTATTAATTAGTTTAATTAACTTAGAAGTTAATTGAATTACTAATTGGATTGGCAATTGATTAATCAAATAAAAGATTGGAACCTGAAACAAACATTCTAATTGGAAGACATTCAGGACCTTCTACATAACTTTTCTCCTTTGACCTCTTAGAACTATCTTGGTGCATGACGTTTTATTTTATATTGGTTTGGATAGGTTATAAAATTATATGATACTCTACTCTTTTGCTTGTTACGTGTCATTTCACTTGCATGACCTTTCTATGTCGATTGATATCTAGATATCCTCGGCTGTGATTCATGCTTTATACTTATCTTCATACCATATTAAGTTAGTTGAGATTATGTGACTCAATTGTTAATATTTACTTGATAAGAATTTTTAGTGGATAAAATGTCCTTAGAAGGATATGTATGACTAGCAATTATGTTTTCCCTTATAATAGCCTTAGTATGGAATATAACTAGCAATTATGTTTTCCCTTATAATAGCCTTAGTATGGAATATAACTAGCAATTATATTTCTCTTATCATAATCTTAGTATGGATTACAATAATTACTACATTAGAACTCTAAACTTAATATTAGAGTATCCGCCTATGAAAATCATTCGTGGTAGCGTGTTGTCACCAGCAATCAGTAGTTATCCACACATCTTGTCTGTCCACGAGCTATTTATACACCCTGACTGCACTATTGACTCATTCATGGTAGCGTGTTGTAGTCCACACTCAGTAATTATTTACACACTCTATCTACCCACAAGACTCGTTTGTTGTAGCATTTTGTCACCTGACAGTGACCACGATACCTGCTCAAGATAGTGTGTTATCATACATAGTCAAAATATATTTACACACCCTGTTTGCCCACGAGGCATGTTCATGATAGAGTGTTGTTTTAAGCAAATAGTGGTTATCTATACACTCCGACTGCTCACAAGACTCATTCATGGTAGCATGTAGTCATTCGTAGTCAGTATCTATTTACACACCTTGACTTTCTGCCCACGAGACCCGTTCGTGGAAAGTCTCCCACAAACAATGCCTATCTTTACACCTTAACTACCCACGAGACAGGTCAGGGTAGCATGGTTCACCCGCAATCAATATATGATTAGTGCATGGTTCTAATTGTTTTCATTATGCAATGTTGTGTTAACTTGTCATTACAGAGCTAGATTTGTGGATGTGGATGGCTGCATGGATGCTCCCAAGTAGACATTAATATGTTACTCGATATGTTTTCCTAGACACGTGATGTACATGTTAATCTGTGTAAAGTTAGATTACCTTGGTTTTCCTTGACCTTTATAAACTTCTTAGTTCATGCACCTTTTTTCTGATATTCCTATGGTTTAAATGTGTACTTGCTTCCTGCTTCCTTTGACCTCCAGGTTAGTAGATAAAGAGGTGTTGTGTCCACATAGTCAGGGAAGAGTCCCTAGAGTTGCTCAAAGATCCTAGCTTGCTGATATGGCTTGACATTGAGTTATTTGGTTTCTTCGTCTATTTTTTTTTTCTTTTCTTTTTTGTTAAAACCAAATGTTTACCTCATTTGGTTTGGTATGTACACATGAACATGCATACATGCATTAACATTTAGTAATTTAGTGATTTATGTATTGCATTGATATTTGTGTTGAGTTAAAGAAGTTCAGTCCTCTTCTTATATTGTCATTAGGGAGTACCCTCTGATCTAGCGGAATTATACCAAGCATAGCATATCTATAGACATTATTAGGGACATAACCAAGTATTGTTTTCCAAATTAAAAGGATTCACAAAGTTCAAGATTCTTATTATAAGACAAACAGGAACTATCTTTAGATTAGTAATCCTCAAATAATAAGAAAGTGTTGTGACGGTTCAACATACAAGAATATGAAGGTGGAGTAAATAGTCAATATAAACTCCAAAAACTCATGCTTCATGAAAACCCCCATCCTTCCATGAATCCTAAATGGAATAAGAATTACCATTTTGTATTAAGCAATAATTCAAAGTTTAGCAAGTTTAACAAAGAGCGGCCCGATGCACGAAGCACCCGTCAATGTGAGGTCTCATAGAAGAGTAGACCATATTGGATCTATTATACGCAGGCTATTTCCACGACTCAAATCCGTGACCTCCAGGTCCCATGGCAGCAACTTAATTGTTGCGCTAAGGCAGCTCCCCTTCTTAACAAGAATTAACAATTAATGATAAATTCAAATGGAAATCACACGCATTAACTCTAGAGAAAAGTTTAAAGATTGAGGAACATAAACCTATCAAATGCCTTCTACTACTGTAAAAGATCAATTGTTAAGTATAACAATCGGGAGGCCTGAAAAACAGAAAATGAATAAGTGTTACCAAATATGTATTCAGAAGTGTTTGAGTGAATGATGCGTGGAATGCGTTACAGATATAGCAGAAGTATCTCTGCTAAACAAACTATATAACTGAGTAGAAAATAATGTGTCACACATTGTAGCCTTAGCAAAAGAATGCAGGCAGAATTGTGTCAGTGGAAAATGAGTAAATGTAACCAAATATGTACTAAGAAGTGTTTAGTGAAGGATCCAGGTAGAAGAATGTGTGGAATGTGTAACAAATGTAGAAGTTCCTCTGTTAGACAAAACATATAATTGAGAGGTGGCAAGCATTGCAACCTTTTCAAAAGAAGATGAGAACATGCAAACCAAATAATGTAGGAGAAAATGAGTAAATGTTGAGTATTTGAAAAATCCATGAAGGACCTAGGTAGAAGTTCGTGTGGAATGTGTTGCAAGTGTAGTAGAAGTACCTCTGTTAGACAAAACATAAAACTGAGAGGTGACACACATCACAACCTTAGCAAAATAAGATGAGTATATGCTACCTAACAGAAATTGGGATGACAAAGTTGTAGATTAAGAGGATGGGAGTAAATGAAGCGTTTTGGGTGATTGTGTCTGACTGTGCCATATAGATGGTGTGCTTAGTGGATAACCATGAAACATGTAGACATATACCAAGCTTCCAACAGTGAATATATTTTAGTTTGTCATGTCCACCAATGGTCTCTACTACCACAAGACTCTTTAAATGGGAACTATATGGCCAAAGCAAATCTATTGAGGGGTCAAATGGTGATGTAAATTTGGTAGACACCCTCAGCATAATCAAGTAAACATCCTAAAATCTAGCCTTCATAGGCTTCAACTTAGCACAAATTGCATGAAGAAAACAGTAAGGAGATGATTTAAATAATCTTGCAGTCTCTGCTATGTTAGGTAGGTATTTGGGAAATCAACAACAATAGCATAAAAAAGTCAAATAAGAGTGGTGATCTCTATGTAGGATTGCAATAACTAGAACAGACTAACAATTACATTGAAATTTGAGAAATATCTCCCATGTATAGATCTCTGGCCTCTTCGAGTCTCATAGAGTGATTTAAAGAATTATTAGAAGATTCTCATGAGGTTGGAATCCATGGGCTGTTAGAGGATGGAAAACTACTGAGCATCAATTTTCTCGCATAAGGCTTTGGTAGATTAAAGAATCTCCACAACTTGAGGGTGAGATATTCTATCTATAAACCAAATGTGAAATGGTTACAGCCAACAAATATGCAGTGAAGTGAGGAACTGAGTATGTTAAGATTTAGGGGAATTTGGCAAAAAGGGTAGCCAAAATTTGCAATGCAAGACAACAAACACCATTTCTATTTTAAAAAAAAAAAAATAGTAAGAGGCTCAAAAGGAGCTAGTGTTGTTCCAATGCCCAAATCATGCATGCACTCCTCACGTAGCCTCGATGGTAACCAAGCATCAGGTGATGAGTGCAGCAAAGTTGCCATAATCCTATGATGCTATAGAGGTTGAACGGCAATGCAGTACGAAGTAGTCGTAGTGGTATTTTGCAATAGGTGGCGATGAGAAGATTGCATTCTCATGATGTACACGAGACCTTAATTTGTTGCAGTGAGTGAGCAACAGAGTGATGAGAAGAAGGTGTAGCGAATAAGCGATGATGTGATGAATCTCGTTCTTACAATAAGCTTGAGGCTTGATTTTGTTGTGGCACATAAGCAAAGTTGTGGTTGATCATTAAAAAAAAGGACAGTCCAATGCACGAAGCTCCGCTAGTGCAGGATCAAACCACATTGGATCTATTGTACACAGTCTTACTTTGCATTTTGCAAGAGGTTGTTTCTACAACTCAAATCTGTGACCTCAAAGTCACATGGCAACAACTTTATTGTTGTGTCAAGGCTTCCCTTTAGTACTTGATCATCCCAGATTCATCAAAATTAATAAAAGCCCATAGGCACACAACAAACAAAATTAAAAGGAGTTGACAAACAAAATTAAAAGGAGTTGAGATGTATGGAAGGTTTGGTTGGTCTTAGGAAGGGACTAGGCGAAAACTCAAGCGATGAGCTCAAGGCTGCATGGGCAACAAGCAACAAAATGATTTGGTGGAGATGCCTTGGTTAAGTTCAGTTAGGTATTACAACAATAACAATAATAACCAAACTTTATCCCACTAGGTGAGTTGGCTAGGTATGTAAGATGACACAAATATCATGCTATGCTACATGAGAATTTAAGATTAGTTATTGTAGGTTAAGTAGTATTTTTTACTTCTCTCTGTATATAAATCATGATAGTATAATTTGATACAAATTTAAAATTTTCAGCCATGTCGAAGTTTCATTCACTAACCGAATTATGATGATTTTGGCATCATATCATATTGTGTCCAATATTATTCCAATATTTAATAAATTAAACTATTAATAATAATATAATTAATTTTATTCTGTTTAAATTTTTGTATTTAAATTTAAAAAAATAGAAAACCAATTAAATGAAATGAAATTAATACTTTAAAGTTTTATAGTCCAATGAAAATTAAGCTTATCAACTAGAAATGGTGATATCAAATGGGTTCAAACCAACCTAATTTGGATTTATTTTGATCTATTTAAAACTAAATCAAATCTATATTTATAAGAGAGAGGTTCAACCACTTTATTGAATTAGATAGTTTTATTTTTATAAGGTTAGGTTTTTTCTTCCTCTTGATTCACCACGTAGCCTTACGTCGTCCCACACCTTCACATCTCGACTAATTAGACTATGATATAGACAATCTTATAATTGACTCATGAGTCAACCCTTAGGTGGACATGTCAGTACATATGCACATATATTATGTATGAAACGTCACGTAAAGAGTTACAAATCACAAAATCATCAAATATACTATGTTATATAATGATAAGATAAATTCAATAATAAATTATAAAATAGAAATAAAATTAAAAAGCTGTCAAATGAGAATTTTTCTAGAGAATTTTGAAACAAGAAATACCTCTTCAAAAGGAACAAACACAAAAGGTGTCAAACCCCTTCTATGAGAAATAGCAGGTACATCAGGGTCATGTGTTTCATCCTCTTCCCAACCTTCCACAAGTCCAAGCACGCCATCTACGTGACTATTTACTTCATTTTCATTTACACCAGTTGTAACAAGTCTCAATAGATCAAGCCGATTGTTTGCCCCCATAGTTGTACCTCTAAGCCTGAAAAAAATGAGAAGCAAAAACTATTGATTTGAAGAGGGGAATCTTTGGTTCAGCAAATACCAGTACAATTTTAGAACCAAAGAAATGTTCTCCTGCAGCATTTATCTAAAAAAGAAGCTAACTAGTCGATTACCTAAGACGCATTGTTAGCACAGTAAGTCGCATGCCTGGGTATAAGAGAGCAGCTTCAACCTACAAGCTCATAATAAACCAACACATGATACATGGTGGACTATTTTGCTGAATTGATCAACAGATGAGATATTTTTTATTTCATGGGCAAGAAGAAAATGGGTTAGTAGATGCTATTATACAAACCTGATCTTCAGTTAACTTGTAGTCACCTCTGAACACACATTCAGCCTTGGAAGCATGATTCATGCACTTAGCCACCTCTTTAACTTTTTGTGAAGATATCTGTTTGATCATAAAGATTTCATTAGTAAGTGAATCAAGGAAAAAACAAAACATAGCAAATTATAGTTCACACTTATAACCTTGTACAAGAACTTCCCACTTGGAAAAAATCTTAGGTAGCGATAGTAGCAAACCTACAAATTAACCAGAATGTAAATACAATATGAGGTGCAGGTGCTTCAAAATAGTCCAAATTAGAATTAGGTTTCACTCAAAAATAGTTCTCGGAGCAGTAATTACTTTGATTTGTGCAAAAGAGCATATTTTTCTATAACACAATTCTACTTTCAAATGCAAGGTGTCAAAGTTGATTCTTATGGATTCACCTCAGCTAACCACTGTCTCACTGAACTACCAGACAAAAAGGTATCAGGAAAAAGGATACAGCTACACTAAGACAAAATCTGGTTTTGGGGTCAGTTAAACTAAGAAGGAAATGACCAAACAAAGAAAACACTACACAAGAACATCATGCGTCAAGTAAAGCTATGGTAATATCTTACCACATGGACAGGATTTGTAACTTTCCACTCTGCTACCCCCGTACGAATATAGGTATTTCGGCTAACATAGAGACCTGAAATGGAAAGTTTACAGTCCTTAACTGAGTCAGCATAGAACATATGAAATAGGAATTAGCTAAAAGCGAGAATGACCAGAGCAGCAGAAAGTTAACAGTTTAGATGTCATGCTGCACCTATCAGTATTAAGTAAAATGTTATTTTCATGAATATACAACAACTTTTATTTCTTTAAAAGAAAGTGATATGATCTCCTCAAAGGACCTTGTTTCTAAGAACATAAAATATAGCAGGTCATGGACGACTGCTATCTCTCATCAGATTATCCATAAAAAGAAGTTTATCTACTATTTAAAACTAGAGAAATTTCAGAACCCAAGTCAGCAACCATAAAATTACCATCATGATAACCAGAATTTGCTCAACTAACAAAATAAAGTTAAGATTCTCATGGACCAGAAAAAATATATAAATGGTGCCCTACCATTCCGAGATATCTTTTGATAAATTGCCCTTAGTCTCACAACAAAAGTTCATCTTCAATCTATAAGATATGCGGAACTGAAGGAGAACATAAAATATATAAAAAAAAAATCAAATTATTACCATCATTTCGAATTCTTGGTCTCTGGACCCACATTTTCCTCCAAGAACCATTGTACAAGCTTCGGACGATTATGTAATTTGCTTCTGCTCCATAACTCTACGAGGGTTGATGGGCAATGTGCAAAACATGTTAAAATCATGAGCAAACAAAAGGACTATGAAGTATATACGATTTGAGAAGTACCTGCCAAATCTTTAGGCAGACATTTTGCCACAATATCGGATTACGAACAGTATATCTCCATTTGCGGCAAACACATGCCGCTCTTCCCAAAGTGTATGGCCTCATGCGTGCAAATACCTAATTTTAAACACATAAGTTATCAATCCAGAACTTCACATTCTGAGTTCAAGCAAATATTTCTAGAATGGCACTTAATTAGTTTTGAATACGAAAACTCTGATATCATAACTTCACATCCTTAGTTAAAGCAATTATTTCTAGAAAAAAAATTATTTAAGTTTAAAACAACTAAGAAATGTGGCTAAAGTTCATGCAACTATACATACCAAAACAAGTGAAATGGAATGATGCAAAATAGTACTTCTGTGTTAGTTAATTCATTGAATGTAAACACTAATACAATGATATACAGATTGTTATCACCCCACTAACTATAAACAAAAACAAGTGGAATAAAATGATGTAAAATAGTAATTCTGTCAAAATGATTCATTGAGATGTAAACACTAATACAATGGTATGAAGATCCTTATCACATTATAAATTAAACATCACTAGCAATGGAATTAATATAACATTATACCTCATAAAATCAATACCTAAAATCCAATATGTGCATGCTACGTGAGAAATTAAGAACACATAAACTACATCATATATTTGTCACTCATACAATTTGCCCATTTTAGATAATGAATGAAAAATGTACCTCAAAGAGCAATTCATCCGGCAAACAACGATGAATTAGAGCAGGGTCAACGTATGGTTTACTGCTGAAACTTCCAAAGGGAGCAACAGGTCTGACCCTATTGCCATAAAGATCTGATCAGAGAACCAAACACATGGACTAATTAGAGCAAATAAACTGTTGAAGTATCACTTGCAAGTACCATGAAACAGGATGGATAATGAAGTTCACTATTGGTAGAAACTAAATCTAAGCATACTTAGCCAAGGTCTATCTGTTCCCATGAATTCCACAGTTCTCAGGTGAGAAAATCGATTATGTTCTGAAGGAACTGATATAGAGATATCTGCAAAATAGCATCATAATTAAGGATAGAGGACAAGTTATAACTTGTACAATATATATTCACCTTGTTATGGAGAAAATAAAGATTCATATGATTGGTACAACAACAAGAAGCACCATTGATTTTCAAATTGTTTGATTTTTTCTTTCATGGACATTTCTAGCAAGTAATTTTACTGCTATAATGCTTGCAAGTCTTTGTAATGTTGGACTAATGACACTTTGATTCACATCGTCTATCATGGACATCTGATTACCCTAATATACCCACAATATCCTATCCATTCCTGCCTACATGATTTTAACTCATTTGGCCATAATAACTTTTGATGGATATCTTTTTCCATAAATAAATATCGAAGATTTGACCTTACAATTATCCTAAAATTTTCATTTAATCAATAAGCACAAAAGCACTAGTATCATCTTATTTCTGTAAAGTTAACCTTCCAATTTCTACTTTCCTAATTTGTCATAAGTCTACCATTTAATATCTTGAACCCTAAGACCTATGATTGTTAATGTTGGAACATTGCAAGAAATGATGATGAAAACATAAGGTCTAAATTTGTAACATTAGGAAGAATTAACTAATTTCTTCTATGCTCAACGACACAATTTTAGTTTGTTAATAACTTAAACTAAAATGCAATTTAAAATAGATGTCCTTTAATCATACTTTGCAAAATAGACCTATAGAAATACATCACAAAAATATCATGCGGCAAATTCTTAAGAGAAAAAGTTGGTTTACTTTCAGAGACATCTTGCCGCAAAGGATAAGTGGCAAAATCTAAAAATATTCCTTTGATCACCTCTTGAACCTAAATTTCAAACTCTAGAGCATATAAACTACAAATAAATCTCAACAAGGAACAGCTTTAAATTTTTTATTCACTGACACCTAAACAGGCCGATAGCAATTCTCTGAGGAACTCACACCATGTAATTAAATTTGCTATTGATTGATAACTAAAGAGACCAATAATCATCCCGAAACAAGAAACATACATAAACTCACAACAGTTAATGTGAAAACAACGAAACAAAAGACATTACAAAAAACTACAGTGAAATCATACTGGGTAATTGAACAAAAACAAAAACAAAAAAAATGCACAACGAAATTCCTATAATCGTTCTAACTCTTCTGGAGGTAATCAAATCCCCAATAAAAAATTTAATTCAAAAAAGATGACATAAATCAAATAAGATAACATTACGGACGCGCAACTATACAAGCATAAGAGTCAAGAGAGTAAAACATAATCCGCAGAACACCATGGTCGAGTACTTTTTCCTCCGGGAGCATCTCCAATCGTCAAAAGAGTGCAAAAGGGGGAGAATTCGTAGTAGAAAACTCACCCGAAGCCATCAGCGATCGAGAGAGCGGTTCTAGGTCGAAGAATGAAAGGTCCAAGATGAGAGAGGCCTTCTCCCCGCTAGAACACGACGCTCGCTTATTACTCGAAGCTAAAATCTCGACCATCTGCCTTGATATGCACGGTTGTGATCCGTGGATAGAAATGTAGACGGTCCCATGATCCGGGTCCGACAGCATGTCTAGACTAGAAACATCAGTCGAATTTGATGTTATCACAGAGAGACGAGCCCCGAGGCCCGAGCTTGCAGCCACGTCTGTAAACGGATCCACCATCAACATTTTACCCGATTATCATGGGAACCAATCCGACTTGGATCTACTTTAATGCTAGATAACTTAACATCTGATATCTGATCCGGAGGATAGAAAAAAAAAAAATTAGACCCAATTAAATAATTAAATAATTAAGAATGAGTATTCGGATAATTAAATATACAGATATAATAGAATTTTTTTTATACCTAACTTAAATATCTGACTAAATAATATATATATATATTAAAGAAAATTTTATTTTCTCAAAATTCATTAATTATTATTATTGATCTTTAATCTATTTTTATTGAATATGATTAAATTAGGAACGTATGCTATAGCTATTTCATCAAACTTTTTAAATTATGGTGTTTTAGATATAAAGTTAATTTTTTGTTGAATGGCAGTAGTTAAATAAAATGAAGATGATATTTGATCCAAAATAGATATCTAATTCTTGATGATAAAAAAATGAAAATAGAAATTGGAAATCTAATGAGGAAAGGATGAAGATGGGATAGATATAATAAATAGGAATGTATACGAAAAATATAAAATCTTATTTTTCAAGATTTTTATGTTGCCAATGTCTTTTAAATCACTATTTTATGATTCCATCTTTTTTTATTGCTTTAAATATCTCTAATCTACTACAAGACCTCCCTTGTATCTTCTCTGATTCCGATATAAGTTGTCTTATTTTTCAAATAATTGATTTTCTTTTTTTGTTTGGAATATTTTTATGTTTCGAGCATCTTTTGAATCATTGTATGATGTCTCCTTCTTGAGTTAATTGAATAAACCCTAAACTCAATCAATTCAACATTTGTCATTAATCAATTAATATATCTCTCAAGTGTGTTGCCCTTTTTCCAAATTGTTACATTTACATTCAAATACTTGTCAAAAGTAAAAATTTGTCAAACTTAAATTTCAAAATATCTTTTAGGCCTATATATCCCACTACTTATACCATATAGGTAGTCGCTAAATGTTCATTATATGTTGTTGAAGTAATTTTTGATCAAGTTATTTCAAATTGATACACCTTTAATAAAATCGCATCACCTTGAAAAAACCTTTTATAATCAAGATATGAGTTTACACTATATTATTAGAAAAAAAATTGATATCATTCACTCCAAACGATTTAATTTCGTCGATCTCATTGTAAGATACTGACAAATAAATCATGGGAAATAATTTTTCCTAACACAACGATCTTTTGCATGGAGGAAGTTAAGTACCCAATGAGACATTTTTACACTCACTGAGAATTGATCTCGAGACCTATTAGAATAAATACTCATATATATACTAACTACATCAATCCATGGAAGCGAGTTTTGCACTGTACTAGGATCATATTAGGAGTGCTAAATTAGATTTTAGACAAATATTGTAATTACAAGTTAGGTTAGAGGTCCATGTAAATCTCTATTTTTACATTCAAGGACTCACCTATTTTTGTTGAACTTCTATCTTACATTAAGACTATGGAGCGATATTGAGTGTCTTCTTTGTGTTGAACCATGTAATATTAAATTCGGGATAATCAATTTGGCCCCATGAAAATTTTTTACCGGCCGCCAAGATAAATTGAGAAGTGCTCGTGACGAGTAACCCAGAAGTCTAGTATATATTCTATGGTTACGCTCTCCATTTGAAATAAAAATCCCTACAAATGTATCATATCTGAGGATCAAACCGTAGATGTTTGGATAATAATTTGTCGCCCTTCCACTGCACCTAGGCCGGGGGAGAGTGTCTTCTTTGCCCACTAGGCAAAGCACACATTTAGGTCAAATTCTCAAACGAAAGTATGCCTCCAAAGTTATGCAATCAACAATTTGTCTCGAACAATACTGTTGGGGTTCAATCAAAGTCTCACATTAGAAAGATTTGGTAAAGATCATGGATTTAAAATGATACATGATATCTCTATTGGAATGAAGTATTTTGGGTAGAGCCAAAAAGTAAAGTCATGAGAGTTTAAGTCCAAAGTAGACAATATCATGTCATTATAAAAATATACGAGTATCCTTCGATCCCAACAAATACAACACAAGAGGATGAAAATAACTGATCATATGAGCTTGTAGATGGGGAAGTTTATAATCTAGAAGCCGAGGAAGATTATTTTTACTGTGTGGCACTAGATGAGGAAGAAGAGATTGTATTTGTGCATGTTGAGATTGATTACTCAAACACTATTAATTTTTACGCATTTGATGTTGACAACGAAAGTTATAATTTAAATGACTCACTCCTCTACGAGATGAAAATTTTGCATGATAGAACTTAGGATACTAACACATTGGATGTGGGCGTTAAAGATGAGAAAAGTAATGAAGATCGCCAGCAAATGGTTAGGTGTTCCCAAAGGGAAAATATTTTTTTTAAAAAAAAAATGCTTTAGCGAATTACGTGCGATATCAAAAGGGTTATAATATTAAATTTGTTTGTAGGGTTAAGTCTTGTGATTAGAGAATTGGTGCTAGAGGACAAGGATCACAATGTTTGACAAACTACACACTTACTCAAAGTCTTTGAGAAAAGGTCAAGAGCATAAAAGTTACACTAATTCTTGGGTTGCTGGTGAGATTCAAGAACACGTGATAACTAGCAAGAAATATACATCAAAAATATTATAGTAGACTTTCAAAAAAAATTGAAGTTACAATATCTTATCAGAAAGCATTCTAACCTAAAGTCTAAGTAATGATTAATTTTCATAGGATTATATTGAATCATGCAATGACCTTTAAGCATTTGTTAGAGAATTGAAGATTGGATTTAGCCACTTAGTAATGCACATAAAGTTTACACATGATGGGCATTTCCAAAGGAGATGAGATCCTCTGTCCCGAAAATATTGTATCCCCATGTCTCAGCGTCAATCGGACGGTTATGACATTTTCATGATATACACTGTATCCTTGAGATATGATTTAGTTCGTCTGATCGACGTTGAGATATGGAGACATAATATTTTTAGGACAGAGGATATCTCATCTCTTTCCAAAGGGTCTTCTAGTCACTTGGTGCTAGGATATGTGTGTTTGTTGAATTCCTTCGTCCAGTGATTATTATAGATGTTTGCCACCTAACAAGAAAATACCCACATATTCTAATGATGCCACTGGTGGCAATGGAGCCAATAAACTATTCCTAATTGATTTTGCAGTTAAAGAAATTGAAATAAAACTACTTGGGAATGGTTTTTGGTAGAACTTCGTATTGAGATAATAGGGGATAGAACCATATAAATAAAAGTGATCAAAATCCTAGTTCACTGTGTGCTAGGATATGTGTGTTTGTTGAATTCCTTCGTCCAGTGATTATTATAGTGTTTGCCACCTAACAAGAAAATGCCCACATATTCTAATGATGCAACTGGTGGCAATGGATCCAATAAACTATTCCTAATTGATTTTGTAGTTAAAGAAATTGAAATAAAACTGCTTGGGAATGGTTTTTGGTAGAATTTCGTATTGAGATAATAGGGGATAGAACCATATAAATAAAAGTGATCAAAATCCTAGTTCACTGTTGTTGATACAAGCTGCACTAGATAATCGAACTAATATTTTGATATATGATAAAAAGTTTAAATTTAATTATTGAATGTCTAACATGTGCGTTAAATGTACAGTGATACGACGTATAAGTAAGGGCTCTGCATAGATGTAGCAGTTAGAAGTCAAAGGGGTGTGACATTCAGAAGTCAAAGAGACGTGGCAGGTCAGGTATCCAGATCTGAGATACAAGACCGAATAGTTCCAGGCTTATCACCGATCGATCAGTTCTTACCCACCCAGGCTTTACCTGGTTCAATTCAAATGATTCAACTCACCTTCCTTACTTAATGCCCAGTACAATAGCTTAGCCGAGTAGTCTCCTGGGTGGGCCACAACTGAACATGAGCAGGAACAAACAACACTAAAGGACAATCGTGTTGGAGAATCTTAACTGCTTGTCAGAGAATAACTGTCATCAGCTAGGGAATATTCTAGTAGTCGGTCATTCTCAGGGAATGAAACCTTCTTTCAACCAATAAGAGGGCACCACCTGCCCTCCATCACCCGACAGGTCCTGACACCCGACATTCTCTGAATCGGGCAGACTTCAAAGGTATGCAGGATCATATAAAAAGGGAGGTCATCTCCCTTGAGAAGGTACGCGCACATTCACACTTGTCTTCTACAATTCTTTTTTCCTTCATACACTGTTCTTCTGGGAAAAAAGTATCTGACTTAAGCGTCGAAGGGTCTGCCCCGGGGACTTTTTCCCTATTTTTTGGTCTCTAACATTCTGTGTGCTTGTCTAAGTGTGCGCGGAGCCTAAGTACCACTGGCCTCATCACCACCGTCCTTCAGTCCCACGTGGGGGTCCTTTTTCCTGAGCATATACGCTAGATGTGTCCAAGTCGCCTCTCCGTCAACACCGAGACAACTCGGCCGATCTTCGTCTAACTCAAGTTCTGGATAGAATTAATTTGACACCGTCTATGGGAACTTCCTTTACATGTTCTGGAGCATGAAGATGGAGGATACCGGAAGGATTAACGGCACCATGACAATAGGAGAATATGAACTGTTCAAGGAGGCCAAGAGGCAAGTAGTCTTCGAAAAACACACCACTGCTTCACATCCACACAAGATGTCGGCAGCTTCAAAAGACCAGACCCATGTTTCTGACAAGGGATCCAAGATGAAACAACCCAAGGATTTCCCTCAAGCCTTCTATCACGAGCCTTGCCTGAACTATTATAATAAGAAAGAGCAACCGTAGGCTTCCATGGCTGAGAGTTCCCCGCCTAGAGATTCAAAGAAGGGGAAAGTCATAGTCCTCCGAGAGGAGCCGAGGGAGGTGCCTGCGGAGCAAGTGTCCTTCTCTCTAAGGGTACTCGAGGAAAAGCTACCAAAGGGATACAACCCCCAGCTATTGAAGAATATGATAGTAGCAAGGACCCAGAGGATCATCTTCGAAAATTTCGAAACGCTGCATTGCTGCACCAATATAGCGACGCCATCAAATGCCGAGTGTTCTTAAACACTCTGTCTGACTAAGCACAAAAATGGTTCGATGGATTGTCGAACGGATCCATCACCTGCTTTCAAGACTTCAAGACTGTTTTCCTGCGTCATTTCGCTAGTAGCAGGAAGTATCAGAAGACAGATCACTGTCTCTTTGCCCTCAAGCAAGGATTTGCGAAACCCTTGAGAAGCTATATCAAACGCTTCAACCAGATAGCCCAGGATGTCTCGTCCGCTACCTCAGAGATATTGATGAGGCCTTCTCCCACTGTCTAGTGAAGGGGGAGTTCTTCCGGACTCTCATTCGAGAGCTAGTAAAGAATTTTGATGAGATGCTGGGGAAGGCAGCCAACTATATCAACGTAGAAGAAGCCCAGGTAGCTCGGCGGAAAGCAGACAAGGTGCCTGCTACTACCAGCAAACCGGAGAAAAGGCAGCCCTAACCTCCAACTCGGCCTTTCCCCCGCTCCAAGGATGTCTGACCAGGATTTTCGCCCGGTCAGGACTCCAGGATGGTGCAACGTGTAGAAGTTGTCCAAGCCCCCAGAATTGGTCAATGGGGGCCTTGTTATTGCACCTATCACAGATCTCACACCCACTCCATGGGAGACTACGTCTTGTTCGCCCGTGACTCCCGGCGTGCCGCTGAGCTGGGCTTGGCTCCGCCCGAGATCGCACCTAAGCTTCAGAGGTTGATAGCCAACCAACCTACTGTAGCAAGACAATCAAGTAAACCCCTGCCCGAGGTGGAGGTCAGGGGGCTCAGCGGTCAGTTCGGGATAAGAAGTAAATGGAATCCCCTGAGGAGGAGAACAGGGAAAATGTCGCCATCCGAGAAATTGACATGATCTCCGGAGGACCCACTGATGGGGACTCCATCCGAGCCCGAAAGTCTCATGAACGCCACTTAGAGATACATACAGTAAGATGCTGCTGGAAACAAGTTGTCGGGTCGGTAATCAGCTTCAGGCCACAAGACCTGGAGGGGTTGGAGCTCCCTCATGATGATGCCCTCATAATTAAGGTTGTCATCACCAACAGTCGTTTGGGCAGAGTTTTCGTGGACGTCGGAAGCTCTGTCAACGTGTTGTTCAAGAATGCCTTCAAAGGCATGCAGATTGACGCTAGTGAGCTCTAACCCGTGGCTACTTCCCTATACAGGTTCACTGGCAATGAGGTAAGACCAATGGACCAAATCAAGCTAGTCATATCTTTGGGTAGTGAACCATTGGTGAGGACCCAGAGAAGCACTTTCATCGTAGTGGATTCTCCATCCTCCTACAACGTCATCTTGGGAAGACATGCGCTACACGAGTTCCGAGCGGTCGTCTCCACCTTCCATCAGAAGATGAAATTTCCTATGGGTGACCAAGTCAGGAAAGTCAAGGGCGAGCAACTGATCTTCCAAAAGTGATACGTTAACATGGTGAAAGTAGAGGCTCGTAAAGCTCAATGAATCCAAGATGGAAGAATCCATGTCATCCAAGAGCAACCTCTGCCTATAGCATAGGAACTCATCCCTTGGGAGGAGGTCCAGCTCTATCCAGAGCAACTGGAGAGCATTACCCTCATATCAGGTAATCTGTCGATTGAGATCAAGATAGATTTGGTCAAATGCTTGACACGCAATAGGGATGTCTTCGCCTGATCCCCTGAGGAGCTACCGAAAGTCAAGCCTGACTCCTGGACAATCAAGCAGAAGAAACAAAGCTTCTTGGCCGAAAAAAATAAGATCATCCGAGCTAAAGTAGACCAACTCTTGAAAGCAGGACACGTTAAAGAGGTACAATTCCCATCCTGGTTCTCTAACATGGTCCTGGTGTCCAAACCTAATAATAAGTGGAGAGTCTGTATCGACTTCTGAGAGCTCAACCGAGCCAGCCCTAATGATTGCTACCCACTACCAAGGATAAGCTAGATGGTGGATTCAACCTTGGGCTGCGAGAGGATCTACATGTTGGATGCTTATCAAGGATATCACTAAATCCCTCTCGCCCAGGAGGATTAGGAGAAAGTTAACTTTATCACAACTGACGGTACTTTCTGTTATATAGTTATGTCATTCGGTCTACGCAATGCAGGAGCTACTTATTAGTGAATGATGGATAAGATCTTTTGGGAGTAGATAGGGTGGAACGTAGAGGTCTACGTAGATGACATCCTCATCAAATCAACCTTGGCAATAAATTTGATTTCTGACATAGAAGAGACTTGTGGCACGCTGCGGCAATATGGATTAAAGTTAAATCCACTAAAGTGCTTGTTCAGAGCTCAAGGGGGAAAAATTCTTGGGGTACCTCATTACTGAGCGAGAAATTGAAGCCAACCTAGAGTGTTGGTGCAATATCCCTCAGGTCAAGGTTGACCTGGGTAACCAAGCTGAGTCTTGGTTTGGGTTTAGATGTTTGACAATAAGATATTGATTGAAGAAGAGTCAAGTAGGTCAAGGTTGACTGGATACTTGACTGGGAAGTCCTAACTGGGATGTTAGGCAAAATGAAAGACCTAGTGAGTGAAGCTAGGCAGTATGAAAGTCCTGGTGAGTGAAGCCAGGCAGAAGAAAAGTCCTGGTGAGTGAAGCCAGGCAGAAGAAAAGTCCTGGTGAGTGAAGCCAGGCAGAAGAAAAGTCCTGGTGAGTGAAGCCAGGCAGAAGGAAGTCCTAGTGAGTGAAGCTAGGCAGATGGAAATCCTGGTGAGTGAAGCCAGGTGAAAGTCCTAGTGAGTGAAGCTAGGCAGATGGAAATCCTGGTGAGTGAAGCCAGGTGAAAGTCCTAGTGAGTGAAGCTAGGCAGATGGAAAACCCTAGTGAGTGAAGCTAGGTGAAAGTCCTGGTGAGTGAAGCCAGGCAAGGGAAAATCCAGATGGATCAAGGATGATCGGACATCTGGTGCTGGGAAGTCCAAGTAGGTCAAAGGATTGACTGGATACTTGGCATGAAAGAAAAGTCCAAGTAGGTCAAAGGGATTGACCGGATACTTGGCACAGAGAAAAGTCCAAGTGGGTCAAAGGGATTGACCGGACACTTGGTAAGGGAGTCCTAGCAGGTCAAGGGAGTGACTAGATGCTAGGCATGACATACCAACAGGTCAAGGTTGACCGGATGTTGGTTTGGGAGGTTTGGGACTTGGTTTTGGACAAAAATCAAGTGCTCGATCGATCAGTGGATCGATCCAGGCTCTGGATCGATCAGTGGATCGATCCAGACCTGTCCCAGCGAACAGAGAGCCTCTGGATCGATCCGTGGATCGATCCAGAGGTCCCAATCGATCAGTGGATCGATTGGGGCGCGGCTGCTTCGCGCGATAAGCGCTGGATCGATCCGTGGATCGATCCAGGCGCGTTTCCAGAGCACAGAGGCGCTCTGGATCGATCCGTGGATCAATCCAAAGCCTCCCCGATCGATTGGGAACATTCGAATCGATCGGGATCCGACCGTTGGCATCGTTTATAGCTGCAGGCGTTCGATGGCTGCGGGATCGCTTCTCCGATTCACTCGAGATTACTCGCCAGCTCCTCCACAGCGCTCTCAAAGATCAGATCGCCAGTTCTTGAAGGATCTTGGAAGCTTTCCAAGTCAAGAGGCGGATCAAAGGCAAGAAGAGAAGCTAGGGTTAGGGTTTTCTGTACTCATTGTAAGCTTTGCGCTTGTATTTTGTTTCCCTTTCCTTTCTTCTTGTACTGAGAGTCTTGTAGGGCTTCTCCGCCCTCGGTAGTTACCGAAAAGGAGTGTTTTTCATAGTGGAGGGTGCGTGCGTGGTGTGGATCCTTGGATTAGTCACCTCTTGTGAGGTGGATACCAAGTAAACCAACCGTGTTAGCGTTGTTGTATTTGTTTCTGTATTTTCCGCTGCACATCTTTGAAGGAACAAGCAACGCCGAGCACCGAGCGAACGCGACGAGCTATTCACCCCCCCCCCCTCTAGCTACTTTTGGTCCTAACATAGAGAAGGTTCAGGCCCTCCGCGACATGCAAGCGCCCAAGAATCTGAAAGAAGTACAGAGGCTAGTGGGTAGGATTACAATGCTCTCTCAGTTCTTATCCTGATCTATAGACCGGGCGCTCCCCTTCTTCAAGGTATTCAGAAGGGCTGCTAAGTTCTAGTGGGATGAAAAGTATGGCAAACTTTTGAGGAACTGAAGCAATACCTGGAGGCCTTGCCTTCATTGTTTAAGTCTGTTGCTGGAGAGCCATTATGGGTATATCTGTTAGCTACCCCTGAGACCGTGGGGGAAGTGTTGGTAAAAGAGTAGGATGATGTACAGCGGCCAGTGTACTTCTTCAGCCACCTATTGAAAGGGGCTGAGTCTGTTGGGGTTGCAAGGTTGCAAACATAGTCCCACATTGAAAACACATGGGAAAGATCATGAGTTTATAAGAGAAAGATATCTCCATTTGGCAAGAGGCCTTTTGGGGAGAGCCCAAAAGCAAAACCATGAGGGCTTATGCCCAAAGTGGACAATATCATAATTGTAGACATATCTAAATTCTTTTCGATCCAATAATTGGTATCAGAGCCCGGACTGCCAGAAGATTTAATCGCCAACTGTGCGCAAAAGCTATGATCTGATTGAGCCATGTGGGTACAATATTAACCTTGAACAAAGAAAGTGGGGGTTCCTATGTTCATATTAAGAGGACCAGACATCAGGCAGGAAGTCCTAGTTGTGGCTAGGCAAGAAAGTCCTAGTAGGTCGGGTGGACCGAGGGACAGGAAGATCTGGTGGGTTGAGGATCGGACATGGGAAGCCTGTGGTCCTTTGTTTGAGGGGGGATTGTTGGGGTTGCAAGGTTGCAAACATAGTCCCACATTGAAAACACATGGGAAAGATCATGGGTTTATAAGAGAAAGATATCTTCATTTGGCAAGAAGCCTTTTGGGGAGAGCCCAAGAGCAAAATCATGAGGGCATAGGCCCAAAGTGGGTAATATCATGTAATTATGGAGATATCTAAATTCTTTTCGATCCAACAGAGTCTTGATATACGACCCTAGAAAAGTTGGTTTACGAATTGGTTCTCATGGCTTGCCAATTAAGATCGTACTTCTTAGCACACCCAATTACTTTCCTGACCAATGACACAATGGGGAAGGCCCTTACCAATATGGAGATAGTCGGTCGGCTCATGAAATGGACAACCGAATTGGGAGAATATGATATACAATATCATCCCTGAACAGCCATAAAAGCACAAGTCCTGGCCGACTTCCTAACAGAAATCCATCAAGGTGATATTGAGGAAACATAGAAAATATATGTTGATGTGTCATCCACTCATCAAGGAAGTGGAGTAGAGATACTCCTTATATCCCTTCGAGAAGATATTATGCAACTAGCAGTCCCGCTAAACTTCAGAGCTACCAATAATGAGGCAGAGTAGGCGTTGGATCGATTACGCACGTGAGAGGGGGAGGTGGGTGAATCACATTGTTTTCAAAAACTCATTTTTTGGTTTTAAAATCAAAGTACGAACGCAGTGGAAAAGAAAAAATAGAAATAAAAAAGACAATTAAGCGAAGTAGAAACAGACACGGTCTGTTTACTTGGTTCAGAGCCTTCGGCGACTCCTACTCCAAGACCCAGGTCTCGTGGACCAATCAAAGGGTAATCCACTAAAAACCTTTTTCGATACCTTCGGAAAAGAGAATCGAGTACAAGAAGGTTGAACAAGTGCAACACACTACACTGTCCTTTTGTAGTATTTAATTACAAAGAAAAATTACCGATACTTAAAGATTAAAGTGGGAGTGCTCGTGTCGATGTCAGTCTACCGACTACGATCGGAAGTCCTTAGAGCAGTCGTCGGGTGCAGCAACTTTGTAGCAGAGTCATAGTAGAATCCTGGAGTAGTTCAAACTTCAAATGAACGTGTAGTAGCTCGTATAAGTGTTGTTGTTGGTTGATTGGTCGAGCCTGCCTTATATAGGCTATAGAAGGCGTCTTCCATAGGCGTGGAAGGTGCCTTCAACTGGTCAAACTCTATCTTGAACAACTCGGCTCTTATCTGCGACGATGTCCAAGTTTATCCTACGGAAGGCGCCTTCTATGACCAGGGAAGGCGCCTTCTATGAACAGTGCGAAGGCACCTTCCATAGCCATGGAAGGCGCCTTCAGGTACTGTTCACCCGAAGCCGAAGGCAATTTCCCTCTTTTGTCCTGCAAAACAATGTTAGTCCAATAAACCTACAAGACAAGTATTAGCATAATTATAATTAAAGAGTAGTAACTAGTTCCTGTCCTCCCTAGACCAGGAACTAGTCAAGATCTCAGTTTAGGGATCCCAAATGGACCTAAATTGGACCGACACCTACTATCCCACCAATCGGGGCGCACCCTCGCTTGGTTACTCTCCTGTAGTGACTTACCTTGACTTACCAATTTGCAAGACATCTGATCAACTCGTCGACCTGTCTAGACTTCATGCCAGCTATCCGGTCAGCTCGTTGGCCTAGTTAAACTTCTTATCAGATATCCGGTCAGTCCGTCGACCTATCTGGACTTCGTATCAGCTATCTGGTTGGCCTGTCGACCTAGCTGAATTTCGTACCAGCTATCTGATTGGCCCGTCGACCTAGCTGGATTTCGTACCAACTATCCGATCAACCCGTTGACCTAGCTAGATTTCCTGCACACTTAATCAAGTGGTTAGATCACAACAAAGTCTAACTTAACTTGTTATTCATCAAAACTTGAGTTAGACCGTTATTCTAAAACTACACCAGCAATCTCCCTCTTTTTGATATAATGATAATCTGGGTTAAGTTAAGAAAAAAAAATACAAAAATAGATAAATAGTATGGTTTAAGTTTTTCGGATTTCGATTTGATTGGTTCGATTTGCAAAAAGAGTTTGCTAACTTAATCAACTTTACCCCCTAACCCTCTCCCCCTTTGGCATTCATAAAAAAATATGAATAGATATTTTTACAAAAATGTGCTAAGGAAAGTAAATAAAGGAAAATTTGTTATAATAAAATAATTCTCAGGATTATTCAAGGAAGGAAAAATGTTATAACCATAAACTTTTTTCAAAAATAAAAAATGTTTTACAACATATGTTAAAGTATGTTCACATATAGTTTTGAAACCACTTAGCATTTCAGACTGATAAAGAAAATAACTTATTAAAAAAATTAGTTTTGAAAAAACCTTTTCAAAAACTTTTTCAAAGTGTTTTCAAGACATTTTGTAAAGCAAAAAAATTAGACATTTTTCAAAACAAATTTTAAAACACTGTATATTAGTATTTTTCACAAGACTAATAAAGTTGAAAATACTTCTAAAATCTACTAGCTTTAGAAACTGATCCTGTCCAAATGCTGAATCAACAGACGCTGGGCACGGGGCGTTCTTCGACTGCTGACGTGGATCTTCGACTGGTGGCACGAAGCTCCGGCGAACCTGCATAGAAGTCGGGCCGGGAAGGGGTTCCCGGCGGCGACCCTCCGACGCTCAAGTCAGGTAAGCAGGTGGTGGAAAAAGTAGCTCCAAAGGTCTTGAACGCGTACCTCCTGCGACGTATGAGGCTCTTTATATAGAGCGGTGAAAGAAATCCTGTGCGCCCACCGAGGCACATACACGTCCGAAGCCCATACTTCGGTATGTGTGTGTCAGAAAGCTTACCTGACGCCATACTGCTACAGTCCAATCACGTCTTCGATGGGACAACAGAACACCTCGTTGTCAGACTTGGAGTATGGCATAGCCATAGGACTTGACGGCTGTCAAAAGATGTTCCTGTCCCCCTTTACCCACCTCCAGCCGGGACGTACATCCGGCCGGCTGGACGGAGACCGTCGTCCGGACGGCCCTCATCCCCTGCGCCGGCCGGGCGGCACGCCCCTCACGTCTCGCCTGTCGCCTGCATTGATATGCTGAGGAGACTTCCGGGAGAGTGCCTTCCGCTCGGCCCTTAGACATTGTTTCAACTGAGCGTCGGAACCCCGACCCCTGTCAGGGCACCTTTTACTGTTGGATGCTCCTCGGTTAGCCGATCGGTCTATCCTTTTCTTCCGAGTCCGGTCGGCTCATCCTCCTCCGGTGGACCCCCCAGCCCTTTAATCTCCACGTGGCGCTGACCTCTTGCAATAGGGTCCCCTACCTTGACCACCGGATCACTTGCCTTCCCCTCAAGTCTAGTCGAAGGAGGCGAGGTCCGACTGACTGGACTGCCGATCTGATCGAGTGGCGACCGATACCTTAGTCCGCTCGGACAGGCTAAGGGTTGCTTGGCCGTTCGGCGATATCTTGCCCGTGCCTTGGAAATTATGTCGAGGTGTCTGTCAACCACGTGTGTTAACCCGTAACTTGCTGACACGTGGCTACCTTTCTCTTGTCAGGGTATGGCGGTGGCGTCACTTCCGATGGGACAGCCGCCGTTTGAAATGAACGGCTGGATGATGACCTCGTTATCGACGACCTGGATCGGACAGCTGAAATTGATAGCGGCCGCCCTTATAAAGCTCCGACTCCGTTTCCACTGCATTTTGCCCCATCTCCTCCGACGCCCCTCTGCTCCTTTCTTCTCCGGCGACCTTGCGTTCCGGCTCTCCGGCGACCCTAAAGCTTCTTCCGATCATCTCCCTTGCCCGTAAGGCTTCCTTTTCCTTGCTGCCTCTCCTTTCTTCTCTCTATTAGCTATTTCTTTTATCATCCCGCACTCTTTCCTAGTTTTATTTCTCCTTCCTTCCATCACGCGTCCATCCCTGGCCTTATACTATGACCAGTACTTCACAGCCGACCGGCGGTGCTCCTGGTCTTTGGTATTCGACCATGGAAAGTCGGTTCGACGAGGAGGACGCCTTGCGCCTCACTCGAACCTATGATCTGCCGACCGACCACCATATCATAGTAGCTGACACCACCGACCGGCCACATGAACCGTTGCCCGACACCGTTCTTTTCTTCGGAGACCAATTTTTGGCCGGGCTGCGTTTTCCACCCCACAAGTTCTTCTTACAAATCTGCAATTATTTTCGCATTCCGCTCGGCCAGGTAGTCCCTAACTCCATTAGGCTGTTGAGCGGAGTGATAGTCCTTTTTAAACTGAACAACATCCCACTCGACCCTAAGATTTTTCACTACTTTTTTTATCCCAAGCAAGCCGAGTGGGGTACCTTTATTTTCCAGTCTAGGATAGGTTTCGTCCTTTTTGATAATATGCCGAGCTCCAATAAACATTGGAAGGAGCACTTTTTCTATGTGCGTTTTCCCGAGCCGCCAACTTTCTGTACCAAGTGGCAGACGGCGATGCCTGCGCAACCGGAGCTCGGCAAATTTAAAGGCGATGTGGCATACCTTCATGCGGCCGAGCGGTTGGTGGGTCAGCGCTATCACATTGACAAGCTGCTCCTTCCGGGAGTAATGTATGTATTGGGCCTGTCTTCTACCCCAGCCGATCTGCCCTGCAGCATGAGTAAGCGATTCTCATCCCTCCCTTTTCTTTTGTTCTAATTGATTTAATCTTTATTTATGCAGCTGAAGTTATGTGGCGTGCTAAGGCGACCGAGAAGCTCAAATTGAAGGTCGCTCAGATTGAGGCGGTAAAGAACAAGGAGGTCGCCGAGCGGGGCCTTGATCCAGCTGATCCGACCGGCGAAGTAGGTGAGAACACTCAGGATGCCCCTGAAGCCTTAGCAGCTACTACCTCTCACGACGAGGCAGCGGGCGGCACAGAACCTTCTACCCAAGCCAAGGTGGAGGGTCGTTCACTCGGAAGCGCAGGCGGCCAGAGCCGGCATCTGCATCAACTGCCTTTGATGAGCCACAGCCTGAGCGGGGCGCGGATGCTCCGATGTTATCGGGGACCATTTCTCTAGAGAGTACCCCGACCCCACATGACTCTCCGAGGGCAAGCTATGAGGTGCCGCCGTCCAGCCCTTCAAGAACTCTGCGCCGTATTAGGCGTTTGGGCGAGCTTCCCTCCTCGTCCACCGGTGGGCCATCCGGTAAGGCCGAAGCTTCTCAGAGCGAGCCGAGCGGCCCGAATTTAATTAAAACCGTCCTGCGCCTCCCCTCGGAGGAATACATGGCTGCTGCTGATCGGCCATTGGTCCCCGAGCAGCAGATCACCTTGACGGGCCCTCTTGCAAAAGCTTGGGAGGATGCTCGGCGCCGAATAACCGCGATGACTCCTGGGCAGCTCGGCGACAGCAACCTTCAACAGGCCACCGGGGTATGCTCTTTTTCTTTGTTCGTGTATTTGGATTTAGTTTTTAACCTGTTCACTTTTGCTCGCAGAACTGGGTGGAGCAGATTGCCATTAGCAACCGGTTGGCCGAGCTGGAGGATGAATTGAAAAAACTTAAAGCCGCAGGGGACAACCGACAACCGACGGCTGCTCTGGAGAAGGCCAAAAGATTACTGGAAGCCGAACGAAAACGAGCTTCCGATCTGGCGAGCGAGGTCGCTCGGCTTGAAGCGGTGGTCAAACAACGAGATAAGGAGATCAAGACGGCGACCACTCAGAAGCGCCAGGCTATCGATGACATGGACCGAATGAAGGTGGAGATCAGAGGGCTAGAGCAACGCATCAAGGATCTGGATGCCCTTCTGGCCACAGAGAAGGAGGGCCGCTCGGCCGATCTACTGAAATTTGAAGGGGATTTAAAGGCTCTCCGTGCTGCCAACGATGCCTCCCAAGCCGCGCTCAAAGAGTATCAGGAGGGGGAGTCAGCTCGTTCTGACGAAGTGAGGAAGGCGTTTGTCCGCTCGGACGATTTCGGAGAGAAGTTCACCGACAAGATTTCCCTCACTTTTGAAGAAGCGATTAAGGCGGCGGTAGATTACTTGAAGACTAAAGGCCTCCTTCCCGCCGAGCTGACCATCCCCCCAGAGGATCTGTCTACAGTGATGGGCGCCATTCCCGATGCTCTTTTTGACTTTGATGCGTGAGGAGTGTTTTTTACCAACTTTTTTGTATCCTCGTCGTTCGGCGCAACTTATTCTCGCTGTAACTTTTTTGGTTTGCCCAATGCTTGGCATAAATAGATTATCTTTTCCGTTCCTTCAACTTTTGTTTTGGCAAGAAATTTTCCTCTCGTCATGTCTAAGTGTTCTTTAAAACTCCTCCGCTCGGCTTCATAATTTAACATGGACTCAAGCCGATTGTCTTCGAAAAGTCTTTCGCTACGCAACTGTGCAACCGCTCGGCGCGCGAACGTCGTTCGTTCATGTGCTTACATCTTTAATTCCTATTAACCATCTACTGCTTTGCACCTTACCTCATAGGGTTTTTCATATATTTTCGTTAAGCGAGCCGCTCGGCCATATGTTGGCCTTCAAGAACAGGCTCTGTCGTCGGTCGGCTCTTACCGCCAGAATGTATCACGTGGATGGTCTTCCGCTCGGACGTTTATAGACGCCGGCTCGTCTCTCGATATTTAACGTCGGAGCTCGACGGTCTTCCGCTCGGACGTTTATAGACGCCGGCTCGTCTCTCGATATTTAACGTCGGAGCTCGACGGCTTTTTTAAGGCTAACTTCAATACAGCCGCTCGGCAACGATATCTTTCTCCCAACTCGGATAACGTACTCCCGGCCGAACGGCTCGGGGTCTTCTTCGTCGAGCGCTTGGCTCGAATATTATACCTTTGGCCGAACGGCTTGGGGCCTTCGTCCTCGAGCGCTTGGCTCGAATACTATACCTCCAGCCGAATGGCTCGGTGCCTTCGTCATCGAGCGCTTGGCTCGGATACTATACCTCCGGCCGAACGGCTCGGGGCCTTCGTCATCGAGCGCTTGGCTCGGATACTATACATTAGGGAGATAGGCCGCTCGGCAAACCCATTGGCCATCCTTTGAATTAATTTTGCTTCCTGCATTACAAGGGTACGGGCGACCAAAATATATGCAAAAATAAGTTACATTAGTGCACCTTTCACCCAGCCCGATAAGGCTGGAGATGATTCGCGCTCCACGGCCGGTCCAGTTGACGCCCGTCTTCATCCTCCAAATAATAAGCGCCCGAGCGGAGCTTTTCAATAACTTTGAAGGGGCCCGCCCACGGTGCCTCTGGCTTGCCGACATCGCCGACCGGCTTGACTTTCTTCCAGACAAGATCGCCGACCTGGAATGATCTGGGGATTACGCGGCGGTTGTAGTTTTGCTTCATCCGCTGCCGGTACGCCATCAGCCGAACGGACGCCTTGGCTCTTTCTTCTTCGACCAAATCCAGCTCCATGTTCCTCCGCTCGGCGTTGTCCTCATCGTAATTTTGGATCCGAGCGGACTCGACGCCGACTTCAACAGGAATGACCGCTTCGCCGCCATACACCAAGTGGAAAGGCGTGACGCCCGTCCCTTCCTTTGGAGTCGTTCGGATGGCCCATAAGACGCCCGGCACTTCATCTACCCAACTTCCTCCCAAGTGATCGAGCCGAGCGCGCAGAATGCGAAGAATTTCCCGATTGGCTACCTCGGCTTGACCGTTACTTTGGGGATAGGCCACGGACGTGAAGTGTTGCTCGATGTCATAGCTTTGGCACCAATCTTCGAGCAACTTTCCTGTGAATTGCCGCCCATTGTCGGAAACCCATCGGCGAGGGATGCCGAACCGACAAATGATGTGTTGCCAGATGAATTTTTTGACCATCTGTTCGGTGATCTTTGCTAGCGGCTCAGCCTCCACCCACTTGGAAAAATAATCGACCGCCACTAGCAAAAACTTCCTCTGCCCGGTCGCCATCGGAAATGGACCAACAATGTCCATTCCCCATTGATCGAACGGACATCAAACGGTTGATGCCTTCATTTCCTCTGCGGGCCGGTGGTAAAAGTTATGGTACTTCTGGCACGAAAGGCACGTCGACACGGTCCGAGCGGCGTCCGCTTGTAAAGTCGGCCAAAAGTACCCAGCTAGCAGGATCTTCTTAGCTAGTGATCGTCCGCCTGGATACCCTCTGCACGATCCTTGATGTACTTCTTGGAGGATGTAAGCCGAGTCCTCCGAGCTCACGCATTTCAACAGCGGGCGTGAGAAAGCCTTTTTGTAAAGCTGATCTCCGATGAGTGTGAACCGACCGGCTTTCCTCCTTAGCAGCTGGGCTTCATTCTCATTGGATGGTGTGGCGCCCGAGCGGAGGAACTCTATGATGGGTGTCCGCCAGTCGCTTGGAAACGTGAGGCCTTCCATCCGGTCGACGTCCGCAACCAACAGTACTTTTTCAATTGGCTGCTGAATGGCGACCAACGTTATTGAGCTCGCGAGTTTGGCTAACTCATCGGCTGCTTGATTTTCTGCTCTGGGTATCTTCTGGACAATAACTTCTCTAAAATTGGCTTTAAGTTTCTCAAACGCTTCAGCATAGAGCTTGAGCCGGGCGCTGTTAATTTCAAAAGTGCCAGAGAGCTGCTGCGCGGCCAACTGCGAATCCGAATGAAGTGTTACCCGACCGGCGCCAACATGCCGAGCTGCCTGCAAGCCGGCTATGAGGGCCTCATACTCTGCTTCATTGTTGGTAGCTTTATAATCCAACCGGACGGATAAGTGCATCTTTTCTTCTTGAGGGGAGAGCAACAATATTCCAATCCCGCTTCCGAGCCGAGTGGACGACCCATCCACATATACTCTCCACATAGCTTCCGGCTCCGGCTTTTGCACCTCACTCACAAAATCGGCCAAG
This sequence comes from Zingiber officinale, assembly GCF_018446385.1. Taxonomy (NCBI): domain Eukaryota; kingdom Viridiplantae; phylum Streptophyta; class Magnoliopsida; order Zingiberales; family Zingiberaceae; genus Zingiber; species Zingiber officinale. Next base: position 24,693,823 of record NC_055990.1, read on the forward strand.
GATTGCGCCTTGATTGCCGAGCGGGGCTGGTATTGGATGTCAAATTCACTTAACTCCGTCATCCATTTGATGAGCCGCCCGGACGCTTCTGGATTCAATAATACACGCCCGAGCGGGCTATTGGTTTTGACAATGATGGTATGCGCCAGGAAGTATGGGCGAAGGCGCCGAGCGGCGAGGACCAGAGCAAAAGCCAGCTTTTCGAGATTCAGCATCTTTTAAAATGTGACTAAGGAAATACACGGGCTCCTCTCCGCTCGCCTTCACTAACGCCGAACCGATTGCTCGCTCGGTTGAAGACAAGTAAATACAAAGTGGCTCACCCGCAGCCGGCTTGGCCAATACCGGGAGAGAATTCAGATATGCCTTCAAGTCTTCGAACGCCCGATCGCATTCTTCATCCCAGTGAAACCTTGTGGCCTTGCGCAAGATTTTGAAAAAAGGGAGGCTCCGGTCGGCAGTTTTGGAGATGAATCGGGACAGGGCGGTTATCCGACCCGATCGCATGTCTTGTAGAGCTTTCACCTTGCTGGGATTTGCTTCGATTCCCCGCTCGCTCACTATGTATCCCAGAAAACGCCCTCCTTTTGCTCCGAACAGGCACTTCTGGGGATTTAGCTTGACTCCATATTTGCGCAGCGTTCGGAAGGTTTCCTCCATGTCTTTGAAGAGATCGGCCGCTCGGACGGTCTTGATGAGAATGTCGTCCACATACACTTCCAGATTTCGCCCGATCTGTTCTCTGAATACTTTATTCATCAAGCGCTGATAGGTGGCTCCCGCATTCTTCAATCCGAACGGCATCACATTATAGCAATATGTGCCGTCGGCCGTCACGAAGCTGACTTTTTCTTGATCTTCACGGGCGAGCGGCACTTGATGATAGCCTTGGTAAGCATCGAGCATACATATTAATTCGCAGCCGGCCGTAGAGTCCACCAGCTGATCAATCCGGGGCAGGGGGTAAAAGTCTTTCGGGCAGGCTTTGTTGAGATCCCGAAAATCTATGCATACTCTCCACTTGTTGCCCGACTTGGAGACTAATACTACGTTAGCCAGCCAGCTCGGGAACTGCACCTCACATATATGGCCAGCTTCCAAAAGCTTCTCCACCTCCGCTCGGATGATGGCATTCTGTTCGGCGCTGAAATCTCTTTTTCTCTGCTTCACAGGTCGAGCGTCCGGTCGGACGTGGAGCTCATGCTGCGCTACACTTGGTGAAATTCTGGGCAGCTCATGTGTCGACCAGACGAAGACATCATGGTTTCTTCTGAGGCATTGGATCAGCTCCTCTTTCTGCTTCACCTCTAGATCGGAAGCGATGAATGTTGTAGCCTCCGATCGGGTGGGGTGTATCTGTACTTCCTCCTTTTCTTCGTAAACTAAAGAGGGAGGCTTTTCAGTTATAGCATTCACCTCGATCCATGGCGATTTCTGAGCGGAACTTGCTTCTTCTCGGACCATTTCAATGTAGCATCGCCGAGCTGCCAGTTGGTCTCCCCGTACCTCTCCTACTTTGTCTTCGACGGGGAACTTGATCTTCTGGTGGAAGGTTGAGACGGCTGCCCGGAACTCGCTGAGCGCCGGTCGTCCCAAAATGACGTTGTAGGACGAGGGAGAGTCCACCACCACGAAGTTCACTGTCCTCGTCCTCCTGAGCGGCTCTTCTCCCAGTGAGTTGGCTAGCCGGATTTGCCCGACCGGCAGGACTTCGTTGCCCGTGAACCCGTAGAGTGGGGTTCTCATGGGCAGCAGCTCGGCCCGGTCAATTTGTAGTTGATGGAACGCCTTCTTAAATATGATGTTGACTGAGCTTCCTGTGTCAATAAATACACGGTGAATAGTGTAGTTGGCTATTACCGCTTTGATGAGCAGAGCGTCGTCGTGGGGTACTTCAACTCCTTCCAAGTCCCCTGGACCGAACTGATTTCCGGTCCGCTCGCCCGCTCTTGGCTGCAGCCGACTGCATGGATTTGGAGCTGCCGGACGCTCGCCTTTCTGGCTCGGTTAGAATCTCCTCCGGTCGGCCCGCCTGCTATGATATTGATCTCGCCTCGAGAAGCATTGCTTCTATTTTCTTCTTCCCGAGCGGATGGTCGAGACCGTTCTCTGGACGTTCGGCGATTCTCCTGCCTTGGGGAGCGATGCCGATCGGGAGTCTGTTGCTGTCGCCTATCAGCTCGCGTCCGATCGGCTTCATGAGTTCTTTGTCGCCTATCGACTGAGGGAGACCGTCGGCCGTCGTTCCGAGGCACGGGGTGAGCCACGAAGGGAAGACTTCGATAATCCCTTGTGTTGTGCGTATCCATCCGGTGGAAGGAGAAGAACATCGGGGTCCATTTCTTCTTTGGCTTGGGCCGGATGGCCGCTACCTCTTGCACGTGGGTCCTCACATGAGGGGAGCGAATTACTTCAGCCCTTGGTCCTCTTGGCGGTTGATGAGCGGTGGGAGGCTTCCGCTCTGCAGGTGGAGCCCGATCACCCGGAGCTTCCTTTCTTCGAGCCGCTTGGGCCTCCTCCACGTTGATGTACTCGTTGGCTCGGTGCAGCATATGGTCATAGTCTCGAGGCGGCTTCCGAACGAGCGAGCGGAAGAAGTCCCCGTCCACGAGGCCTTGTGTAAATGCGTTCATCATTGTCTCTGAGGTGGCCGTTGGAATATCCATGGCTACCTGATTAAACCGCTGGATATAAGCTCTGAGCGGCTCTCTTGGCTCCTGTTTGATGGCAAACAGATTAACACTGGTTTTCTGATAGCGCCGACTGCTTGCGAAGTGGTGGAGGAAGGCCGTCCGGAAATCCTTGAAGCTTGTGATGGATCCGTCCGGCAGCCTCCGAAACCACCGTTGAGCCGATCCCGCGAGAGTGGTAAGAAAAACTCGGCATTTTACTCCATCTGTATATTGATGGAGCGTAGCTGTGTTATCAAACTTACCCAGATGATCGTCTGGGTTGGTTGTCCCATTATACTCGCCAATCGTCGAAGGCACGTAGTGCTTCGGCAGAGGATCTCGTAGAATAGCCTCTGAAAATTGGCGATTAATCCTCTCGGGTGATGCGTCCGCTCGGGGGGCTTTCCCTTTTCTGTCATCTCGCTTAGGCATTTCATCCGAAGAAGATCCACGATCTCTATGAGCTGCTGTGGCTTCAGGGGTGCGAAATAGGGCTCGATGAAATGCAACGGTGGCCGGCGGTGCTTTCGCTCGACCACCAGACGCTGACGTTGCTTGCTGCTCCGGCCGCTCGGCCGTGGCTTTCTGTTTTTGCTCCACAAGATTGGCGGCCCTTATCTCGATCAGAGTGTCGAGTTCCTCCGTCGAAAGTGTCACCGTGTGTTGTCGTCCAGCCTCGTCCATTGTTTCCGTTCGGATGCAGGAGCGTTCCCACAGACGGCGCCAAATTGATCCTGTCCGAATGCTGAATCAACGGACGCTGGGCACGGGGCGCTCTTCGACTGCTGACGTGGATCTTCGACTGGTGGCACGAAGCTCCGGCGAACCTGCACAGAAGTCGGGTCGGGAAGGGGTTCCCGGTGGCGACCCTCCGACGCTCAAGTCAGGTAAGCAGGTGGTGGAAAAAGTAGCTCCAAAGGTCTTGAACGCGTACCTCCTGCGACGTATGAGGCTCTTTATATAGAGCGGTGAAAGAGATCCTGTGCGCCCACCGAGGCACATACACGTCCGAAGCCCATACTTCGGTATGTGTGTGTCAGAAAGCTTACCTAACGCCATACTGCTACAGTCCAATCACGTCTTCGATGGGACAACAGAACACCTCGTTGTCAGACTTGGAGTATGGCCTAGCCATAGGACTTGACGGCTGTCAGAAGATGTTTCTGTCCCCCTTTACCCACCGCCAGCCGGGACGTACGTCCGGCCGGCTGGACGGAGACCGTCGTCCGGACGGCCCTCATCCCCTGCGCCGGCCGGGCGGCACGCCCCTCACGTCTCGCCTGTCGCCTGCATTGATATGCTGAGGAGACTTCCGGGCGAGTGCCTCCGCTCGGCCCTTAGACATTGTTTCAACTGAGCGTCGGAACCCCGACCCCTGTCAGGGCACCTTTTATGTTGGATGCTCCTCGGTTAGCCGATCGGTCTATCCTTTTCTTCCGAGTCTGGTCGGCTTATCCTCCTCCGGTGGACCCCCCGGCCCTTTAATCTCCACGTGGCGCTGACCTCTTGCAATAGGGTCCCCTGCCTTGACCACCGGATCAGAAACATTAAGGGTTGCCAACAAGAATTTTGAAAATGTCAAGTTCTCCAAAAAAAAAAAAAAAAAAACTTTAAAAGCTTTTAAAAATAAAAAGTTAAAATTCTAAGTGCTGCAATATTTAAAATTATTTTTTAAAGTAGTTTGGAAAAATTGAAATGGTTTTCAAAATAATTTTTCAAAAGATGTAATAATTTTAAAAATGATTTTTGAAAGAGTAAAATAAAATTTTGTTGACTTATTTATGTTGGTGCAACATCCCTCAGGTCAAGGTTGACCTGGTTGACCAAGCTTGAGTCTTGGTTTGGGTTTCGATGTTTGACAATGCAAGGTTGATTGAAGAAGAGTCAAGTAGGTCAAGGATGACCGGATACTTGACTGGGAAGTCCTAGTGAGTGAAGCTAGGCAGGAGGAAAATCCTGGTGAGTGAAGCCAGGTGAAAGTCCTAGTGAGTGAAGCTAGGCGGGAGGAAAATCCTGGTGAGTGAAGCCAGGTGAAAGTCCTAGTGAGTGAAGCTAGGCGGGAGGAAAATCCTGGTGAGTGAAGCCAGGTGAAAGACCTAGTGAGTGAAGCTAGGCAATTGGGAAAGTCCTGGTGAGTGAAGTCAGGCAGAAGGAAAGCCCTAGTGAGTGAAGCTAGGCAGATTGGAAATCCTGGTGAGTGAAGCCAGGTGAAAGTCCTAGTGAGTGAAGCTAGGCAGATTGGAAATCCTGGTGAGTGAAGCCAGGTGAAAGTCCTAGTGAGTGAAGCTAGGCAGAAGGAAATCCTGGTGAGTGAAGCCAGGTGAAAGTCCTGGTGAGTGAAGCCAGGCAAGGGAAAATCCAGATGGATCAAGGATAATCAGATATCTGGTGGAAGTCCAAGTAGGACAAGAGAGTGGCCGGATACTTGGCACGACGAGTAAAGTCCAAGTGGGTCAAAGGGATTGACCAGACACTTGGTGGGAAGTCCTAGCAGGTCAAAGGAGTGACCAGATGCTAGGCATGATGTATCAACAGGTCAAGGTTGACCGGATGTTGGTTTGAGAGGCTTGAGACTTGGTTTTGGGCAAAAACCAAGTGCTGGATCGATCAGTGGATCGATCCAGGCTTCTCCTAAGCGAACAGAGAGCCTCTGGATCGATCCGTGGATCGATCCAGATGTTCCAATCGATCAGTGGATCGATTGGGACACGGCTGCTTTGCGCGATAAGCGCTGGATCGATCCGTGGATCGATCCAGGCGTTTCTCCAGAGCACAGAGACGCTCTGGATCGATCCGTGGATCGATCCAAAGCCTCCCCGATCGATTGGGAATATTCGAATCGATCGGGATCCGACCGTTGCGTCGTATTTGAGCTGCAGGCGTGCGTTGGCTGCGGCATCTCTTCTCCAATTCACTCCAGATTTCTCGCCAGCTCCTCCACAACACTCACAAAGCTCAGATCGCCAGTTCTTGAAGGATCTTGGAAGTTTTCCAAGTCAAGAGGCGGATCAAAGCCAAGAAGAGAAGCTAGGGTTAGGGTTTATACTCATTGTAAGCTTGTAAGCTTGTATTTCTTGTATCCTTTCCCTCTCTTCTTGTATTGAGTCTTGTAGGGCTTCTCCGCCCTTGGTAGTTACCATAAAGGAGAGTTTTATTTAGTGGAGGGTGCGTGCGTAGGTGTGGATCCTTGGACTAGTCACCTCTTGTGAGGTGGATACCAAGTAAACCAACCTTGTTAGCGTTGTGTGATTTGTTTCTTTGTATTTCCGCTGCACATCTTTGAAGGAACAAGCAACGCCGAGCACCGAGCGAACGCGACGAGCTATTCACCCCCTCCCCCCCTCTAGCTACTTTTGGTCCTAACAAGTGGTATCAGAGCAAGGTTGCTCTTCACCGGAATCACCGCCGGAAGGGGCAAACATATCAAGAAAAGCTAGAGGGTGAAGAAGTTGGAGCAAATTCTTCAAGTTCAAGACTTTATCAAGCTCAACTTCAAGATGCAATTCCAAGATGGGCTTGGATTTGACACAAGGGTGGCTCCACCATACACTTCTACGAGTTTCGATTCTTGGAAATCAAGAATCGAAAATTTTCTTATGATGGAGATAGAGCAATGGTTTGCTCTAATGGAAGGCTTCAAGGCTCCAAGAAATTCAAAGGGCAAAGTTCTAAAGAAAAGCAAATGGAGCCCGGAGCAAGTTCAAAGGTGCGAGGCAAATGACAAAGTGACCAAGCTTTTGGTCAATTTATTGGCAAGCACCATTCTTTGCAAAATTGGAGAATTTGAAGATGCAAAGGAACTTTGGAGCAAATTGACTAAGCTTCATGAAGAAATCCCCTCCACTGTACAAGATCATGAAGAATCCAGAGAGGGTGACTCTTTGGAGCAAAACCAAGAGGAGGACTCCGAGGTTGAGAGATGCTCAACCTCCGAGAAGAGGAAATCCAAGAAGCTTCATCCTCAAGGGAATGCACCGAAGGGAACAAGGAGGGAGCATACTCCTTGTTTCATATTCAAGATGATAAAGCCTCCACCTCTAGGATTGAGGGGGAGCAATCCTTGGTGACGCCGGATCAAGAAGAAGGAGAAGCTTCTACATCCGGGTCAAGAGATGAAGAGATTGAAGAAGCTTCTACCTCCACGAGTCAAGAAAAATCAAATGGAGGAGAATCAAGATCGGATCAAGAGGAAGCTTCTACCTCCGGATCCAAAGGAAGAGATGCCACCCCTACAAGCAAAGGTATAAATATTTCAATTAAAAATAAAAATCATATTATATACTTTGAGTGTAGGGAACATGGGAACTACAAGAGCAAGTGCCCTAAATTGGCCAAGAAGAAGGGCCAAGTGGCACAAAAGGGCAAGGCGAAGCCCAAGGAGATCATCCCCAACACAAAGAAGAGCAAGGAGCATATTATATGCTTCTCTTGCAATCAAAAGGGGCATTACCGAAGTCAATGCCCCAAGGGGAAGAAGGTGGTCAAGGCTCAAGGAGGCACTAGTCAAGGGGGAGCCTCCAAGGTAAAGAAGAAGGTAACATTTATTGAGTCTACCCCCTTACATTATGGTGAAAAGCATGATAGTTCTAACTTTTATCATTTTAATGCAATTTACCATAAGAATAGAAAGCATGAGGGCTTTAAGGAAAAACATGTGGCCCTACATGCCAAAATTACCCAACCTAAGGTTAGGAAGGTAGATAGACACTTGGGCGGGAACACTAAGGAAAATAGACACATGCCCAAGATCAAAAATGCTCATGGACCAAAACCTAAGGATTTAATGATAGAAAATCAAGTCTTGAGGTCAAGACTTGACAAACTAGAAAAGACCCTAAAAAGGATGGAGAATATCCTTAAAGGGCAAAATGAGCAATACCTAGGGCTAGGAGCACAAAGGTCATCCAATGGCTATAGAGGTTTGGGATACAAACCCAAAGCTAAAAAGGATGTGCCTAGTTATCATAGGGTTCCATATAGCTATGGAACAAACCCTAAGTCTAGAGGTCAAGTCAAAGATACAAGGAAAGATATCCCTAGAAGTATCTTTGCAACCACAGTGACTAAGACTTCTAAGAAGTCTAAGAAAGTCACTAACAAGGTCACAAGGGAGGCTATCCCTAGAGTTGACCTAGAAAGTGTGACCAAGGCTTCTAAGAAGCCCAACAAGGTCACTAGGAAGGTATCTAGGGAAGTTATCCTTAGTGAGTACCTAGAGCATCCAAGGAGCACCAATAGGTGTTGGGTTCCTAGGAGTATCTTCTCTACCCCATAGATGGGTTAGAGAGTGTCAACTCCGATTAGAAGGGTAGTTAACCTAACTTTGAGGAAATTGACACTCAAGGAGCATTTTCAAGGTTTTAGTTAACCTTTGAAAATGAAATGGACCTATTGATTACTTCTTGAAAGAGTAACATGTGTCTATTGGTGGAAAAATTGATTTTATCTTAAAAAGGCACAAATTAGAAAAATATAAGAAATACCAAGTTGGGACTTTAGTATTTTCTTAGTGCTACTCTTGTGGAAAAATGAAATATGCCAACATTTGAGGATATGTTTAATTATTAAGTGGCATAAACAAATCAAGAGAAATAAGAAATGTCAATTTAGGTTTTGGCATTTCTTTGAAGTAGTTAGGGCAATCTAGGTTTAATGTTTTAAATTAAAACAAGTGGTATCATTTTAAGTTAAAACAAGTGGTATATTTTGAATTTAGCTAAGTGATTAAGGATATTTAGATAGGTAATCTAGGTATATTTTATTTATGCTAAACATTGTCATGATTGCTTGCCCATCATATGCCATGACTTCATGTCTATTTTTGAATTCATTGTTTTATTATGAAAACTCCAAAAATACCATGTCATGACATTCATACATCATGTAGTAATAGGATATTTTCTTTTGAAAATTATTTTCTTTTGATGTATGCCATAACATAATCATGCATTAAGTTTAATTCCTTGTAATTAAGGACGAATGGCATTTAACCACAATTATTGACAAGTGACATCCTAGGTGGATGCCTAATATCTCTAGAATGCCTAGATAGATATGCATGATCCCTAGATTAGGGCAAAAACCAAAATCTACATCTCACAAAGACTATAAGGTGACTTGTATGTGATTAGTGCACATTAGATACAAGTGAGATGTTAGGATGATGAACAAAGCTCAAGATGTTGATTTAGTGCATTCTTTTGAGTTTTTAGGTTCATCAAAACACATAGTTATGTGTTTTCCCATCATTGGGAAAGCTAATGTACAAGTCATGTACATCAAGCCCAAGGAACATGATGGGATATTGGTTTTTAAAAGGTTTTTAAAATGTTTTTGAAAAACCTTGGTGAAGGCTATCTTTTGATAGTAATCACCATTGAATAGTTAGACACAAACTTGAAGAAAACTCTAAGGTTTTTGCAAGTTTTCAAGTTTGTGTCAATCTTTGAAAATATGAAGTATTTTCATAGAAAACTATTTTTCTTTGATAGTATATGCCTTAAATAATGTCTACACGAAATCTCATGATTTTTGGATTTTTGTAGAATTTTCTAGGGGTTTCTGAAGTTGACTGAAATGGAATTTCAGCAACTATCAGAGCTCCGATCGATCCATAGATCGATTGGAGTGCCTGAATCGATCCGTGGATCGATTCAGAAGGCAAGTCTCCCGCGAGCAGAAGCTCGCTGGATCGATCATCCGATCGATCCAGGTAGTCTGAATCGATCAGTGGATCGATTCAGAAAGGTTCAATCGATTGGATCCCAACTCCAATCGATCCAAGTTGCTGATTTTGGCTGGGAAGGCCTGATTTCAGCATCTTTGAACCATGGTTAGTCTATGCAACCATTCCAAACCCCTAAAATACATTTGTATACAATACAAGGGTGTTTTCATGTTGAAAACAAGGATGGATTGGTTAACGAAGACTAAGTAGAAGTTTAGATTGAGGTTGTTTCAAATATTGAACATTTAAACCTCAAAACTTCTAAAATTTGGGTTTCCTAAAGGTTTAGGAATTCCAAGTCATTGTTGGTGCAATGACAGAAGTTACCACCATGTCTTTAGGGGGAGGGACTCTTTAAAGACATGAAAATTATTTTTCATGAACCTTGGAAGGTGGTTAACCTTCTTTAAAGAAAATGCTCATGTATGAGCTTTTGAACTTGAAATGGGGAGTGGATATCCTCATTATTTCAAGTGGGAACTCAAGTAGTGGATAATGCTCAAGGATGGGCATTTGCCTACATTGGGGGAGAATGTAAGGTTAAGGATAATGAAGGGTATGGGACCTTCATTATCGTGTTGACCACAACGAGTGAAGTTGTGAACAACGATGAGCAACTCTTCAGGGGGAGAGTTTTCAACAATGGGGCATTTGTTGAAGAGTGCCCAAAATTGAGGCACGGGTTGATGTGTGCTCAAAGATGGTTTGATGTGTGCCAATAGGGGGAGAATGAAAGAGAGTAAGTTAGGCTTTCATTACCTAGAGGGAGTTTGCCCTCTTAGGGGGAGAATGAAGGGCTTAACTTATGTATTCATTACCTAGTGGCATGAAGAAGGTTTAGGCTATGGGATTAGCCTAACTTACATGTGGTATTGTAAGTGATAGTGTTGGTATTGTCAAACATCAAAAAGGGGGAGATTGTTGGTGCAACATCCCTCAGGTCAAGGTTGACCTGGTTGACCAAGCTTGAGTCTTGGTTTGGGTTTCGATGTTTGACAATGCAAGGTTGATTGAAGAAGAGTCAAGTAGGTCAAGGATGACCGGATACTTGACTGGGAAGTCCTAGTGAGTGAAGCTAGGCAGGAGGAAAATCCTGGTGAGTGAAGCCAAGTGAAAGTCCTAGTGAGTGAAGCTAGGCAGGAGGAAAATCCTGGTGAGTGAAGCTAGGCAGGAGGAAAATCCTGGTGAGTGAAGCCAGGTGAAAGTCCTAGTGAGTGAAGATAGGCGGGAGGAAAATCCTGGTGAGTGAAGCCAGGTGAAAGTCCTAGTGAGTGAAGCTAGGCAGGAGGAAAATCCTGGTGAGTGAAGCCAGGTGAAAGACCTAGTGAGTGAAGCTAGGCAATTGGGAAAGTCCTGGTGAGTGAAGCCAGACAGAAGGAAAGCCCTAGTGAGTGAAGCTAGGCAGATTGGAAATCCTGGTGAGTGAAGCCAGGTGAAAGTCCTAGTGAGTGAAGCTAGGCAGATTGGAAATCCTGGTGAGTGAAGCCAGGTGAAAGTCCTAGTGAGTGAAGCTAGGCAGAAGGAAATCCTGGTGAGTGAAGCCAGGTGAAAGTCCTGGTGAGTGAAGCCAGGCAAGGGAAAATCCAGATGGATCAAGGATAATCAGATATCTGGTGGAAGTCCAAGTAGGACAAGAGAGTGGCCGGATACTTGGCACGACGAGTAAAGTCCAAGTGGGTCAAAGGGATTGACCAGACACTTGGTGGGAAGTCCTAGCAGGTCAAAGGAGTGACCAGATGCTAGGCATGATGTATCAACAGGTCAAGGTTGACCGGATGTTGGTTTGAGAGGCTTGGGACTTGGTTTTGGGCAAATACCAAGTGCTGGATCGATCAGTGGATCGATCCAGGCTTCTCTAGCGAGCAGAGAGTCGGATCGATCCGTGGATCGATCAGATGTTCCAATCGATCGTGGATCGATTGGGGGTTTCGCGCGATAAGCGCTGGATCGATCCATGGATCGATCCAGCGTTCTCGAGCAGGCGCTCCGGATCGATCCGTGGATCGATCCAAAGCCTCCGATCGATTGGGAATATTGAATCGATCGGGATCCGATGCGTCGTATTTGCCGCAGCGTTGGTCGCATCTCTTCTCAATTCACTCCAGTTTCTACTCCTCCACAAGACTCACAAAGCTCAGATTGCCGTTCTTGAAGGATCTTGGAAGTTTTCCAAGTCAAGAGGCGGATCAAAGCCAAGAAGAGAAGCTAGGGTTAGGGTTTATACTCATTGTAAGCTTGTAAGCTTGTATTTCTTGTATCCTTTCCCTCTCTTCTTGTATTGAGTCTTGTAGGGCTTCTCCGCCCTTGGTAGTTACCATAAAGGAGAGTTTTATTTAGTGGAGGGTGCGTGCGTAGGTGTGGATCCTTGGACTAGTCACCTCTTGTGAGGTGGATACCAAGTAAACCAACCTTGTTAGCGTTGTGTGATTTGTTTCTTTGTATTTCCGCTGCACATCTTTGAAGGAACAAGCAACACCGAGCACCGAGCGAACGCGACGAGCTATTCACCCCCCCCTCTAGCTACTTTTGGTCCTAACAATTTATCCTCCCCCTGAACCTAAGATTACTCCAAAATAATCTAATCAACTCTGAATTATCTTTAACTGTTTAACCGTTAGTTACTAACTAACTATCAGAAGATAACAGTATTCACTTGGTTAGTCAGGTTAAGTCATTTTATCCAGTTAGTGTTTGACTAACTTGGATTACTTAACCTGATTGCTATAGATTTGTATTTAACACCCAAACTTATGTTGATGCACTGATATAAGCATCTTAACTCCAGGCAATCTGCCTATACATCTCACCCCTTTCTAAGTTTGGCAATCACAAACAAAGTAGCCCTAATGTGTTGGTGAAATGTTCAAGTCCTAGATCTATATGAACATGTTTTCTATGGATTTGGCTTAGACTAAGGCTAAAAGTGATTTTGAAAATTCTAAAAATAAGGAAATTTTAAGAAACATATAAGTAAAGAATTTTATCCTATAATTTAAATTTTTTTTTAAAATATTGGTCTAAGTCTATTAAACACATTCCTAATTTTAACAATTACACTGAAAAGTTGAAAAGCAACTAACTGAAAATAGTAAGTTAAGTCATATACAATGCATAATAATGTATGTAACACGATCAGGTCTGATCATCGTCAGCAGGTGGTGGTAGGGGTTGCTCAGGAGCGCGCAGAGCCTGAAGAATCAGCTCAAATCTGGTGGTCATGTCATCTCAGAGAGAAGTAAATCCAGTGGCCATCTCCCCCCGGAGTGTGTCGAATCCATCCAAGACTGACTGTCGAAGCTGCACGAAGGACTCCTCAAAACGAGCAAGTCGATCCTCAACGGATAGAGAAGTCGAGGGTTGGGTCGAGGTCGAGGGCTGATCCAAAGTCGGAGCATACCCAAATATCTCCTCAGCTGTAAACTCTGGCCACTCCTCTCCTTCGGCTGAAATAGGTGGAAAGTCATCCTCAACCTCGACTGGTATAGTTGGCTACGGTTCACCTCTCCAGGCTAGAACTCCCTAAGCAGTGATGTCTATATGCACTAGGGCTAGCTGACGTTGACTGATAAGCGTGCAACTGTCACTTGCGCAGGATCAAATTAATTCATTTATACTCAATCGAGCCCCTTAACCTACACTAAGGTAGCATAGTAAAGGATCGGGTCGTCTCTCACGTGGAACCACTGATAGGACGTTTGCTCTCAGACGAAATCGAATAATGGGGGTTTTGTTTTAGAATTTCTACACCTAATGCAAATAAGAAAATCATAACTAACCAGCAAATATGTACTCACAACGTAGTGTCACTCTACGCTGCGAGGATCCTTTCTACATAAGAAACATGCATAAAAAAAGAAATAGTTAAATAAAAGCAATTGACTAAACAAACTTAGCAACAATTAAACAAAATCTAATTATGCATAAAAGTTAAACTTGTACCACATTGTCACCCTATGATACAAGATCAACAATCATACATAAATCAAGCTAACATGCATTAATGAACTAAACAAAGTGCATACTATCAATCTAAGAAGCATTGAAAAGCATAACAACCTAATTAAGTAAGAAAGTAAACTAAATTAACCTCAAACAATTAACATGAAGGTAATCTAACAACTAAGCAATTCAAACATGAATCAAAACAGAAACTACAATATCCAAAATGCATAAGAAGAAAGATAAAACAAATCAAACGTGGAAACAAACTAAGTTAACCAACCAAATCCACTCCTCCACAATCATACACCAATTCAACTACCTTCGTCGTCACACGGAGGCCTAGATCTGGAACACCATCACTGGTGAACAGCAACTCAATGACTGAGCCACTCTATCTGTCATTTGATCCTGTGTGAAAAAATATAATATGAATATTATTCAATTTAATCATAATTATAAAAGTTAATAAAGATAGAAAGTTAAATGTAATTACAAAAGTAAATAATCTTACATGTATGACATTCGATCTGAGATCGACAAATGTGTCATCCTTCTTCTTGTGGGTCTTAAGAAAGACCTCCATACAAGTAGGTTGGCAAGCTAGTTCCAATAGGGGAGTCACTGCCGGCGTCAGGAAGAGTCGTGAAGAGGGAGAAAAAGGGGAAACTTACCGAATCACCGGAGCTCGAGAGATCGGAGGAGAAGGTCACACGCGTGAAGGAAAAAGGTGTTGGAGCAATCCCAATGGTCCGTGCGACCATGTGTTTTGGTGTTTGGGCAAAGGATTTAAGTTAGGTTCACCCTTGTATTTGATATATGTATATGAGTGTGTAGGTTTGTAGAATACACATATGACTCAAGTTGATGGCTTCGGGTCCGGTGAAGGATGGAGCATCCGAGGGACCGTGGACAAGGCAGCAAGGACAAGGGTCGAGGGAAGCGACTTCGAGGCATACGCGAAGGATGACATTGGGACGAGTCGTGAGCTTGGGTTGATCCGAGGGACGAGAGCCAAAGGAAGTAGGCTTGAAGGCAAGAGGTCAAAGCTGCAACGAAGAGTCAAGTGAGTCGTAAGGGTGACAGTCCGAGTGCTGAGAGATTGTACTCGAGTACCAGTCGACTGGTGGTTTCATCAGTCAACTGGTGTGGTCGACTAGGCAGTTGACTGGGAGCGAACAGAATGCTTCTGTTCGCTCGGCCAGTGTGGAGCAATCAATTGGTACTTTTACCAGTCGACTGGTATCGAGCCGTTGGGTTGTAATCGTCAAATCTCCACAAAGGGCAGTTGACTAATGATTTTGGTAGTCGACTGGTAGGCAAAGTTTTTCAAACCGTGGCCTATATAACCAAGGCTTTAGAGCTTAGCTAAGGCTAATGAAATAGAGGTAGTTAACCCCTATTAGTAGTCTACCAGTGCCCTAACTTCTCAAGTGTTCTTGTGAGAGTTGTGGTGAAGTTTCTCCACCCACAAGGAGCTACGTGAGCTAGTCGGAGGTCTTCCGGGGAGTAATCCACCGACGGATAGGGATTGTCCGCCTTACGAACAACCGTGGAATAGGAGTCTTATCTCTGAACCACGTAAATAGGTGTGTCAGTTTGTTTGCTTGTTCTTTCCTTTAGTCTTTAACTTTCGTATTTGTATTTAGTATTAAATTTACGTTGCGTAACTAACAAATACGTAGGAAGCGATTTAATTGGGGGCATGACTATTCAACCCCCCTAGTCGACCACAAGATCCCCTACAAGTGGTATCAGAGAGAGGACGTTCTCCATTGGACTAACCGCTAAGGAAGCAGGGATGACCGGCTTGATAGAACCGCCAAAGTTCGAAGGAGGAAGCTTGAAGCTTATGGGACATCGCCTTTTGGTTGGTGAAAATGAAGAACTTCCTCAAGACCGATTGGGACACAATGATGGTCGTTGATGAACCATTTGAAGTCCTAAGAGACAAGAAAGGAAAGAGACTCCAACCACGACATTAGACGGAGGAGCAAACCACATGATCGGAGACAAATTCAAAGGTAATATCAATTTTGAATGAAATTTTACCTTCTAATGTGATAAGTCGTGTAGATGAATACAAGAATGCCTATGAGTTGTGGAAAAAGGTAAAGATGGTTCTAGGAGAAGAACTCATGTCTACAACGAAGAGGAAAATCTGAAGAAAAGGATGAAGTGGCTCGAGTTGAGGAGGAGCCAACGGAAGTTGATGTATGCTCAACATCCGAGGAGGAGAAGGAGGATGAAGAAGCATTATCAACATCCTCAAGGGTTGAAGAAGAATCCAAGACAAGCGAATAAGAGGTCTTGGAGGTCAACCTAGTAAGCACCTCCATCGAAACAAAGTCAAAGGACCACATTGTGTGCTTCCGGTGCAATGAGAAAGGACACTACAAGGTTAGGTGTCCATTGGGTAAGAAAAAGGTAAATCCTAAGCCCATTAAAGTTAATTTAAATACTAACAAGGGTTGCAGGAATGAAGAAGCCCAAAGGAAGAGAATGTGCATTAGATGTTTCACGTGTGGGGAGAAGGGCCACTATCACACCAAATACCCCAAGAAGGGAGAGCTCAAGAAGCTAGCATACTTGAAGAAATGGGAGAAAGAGAAGAAGAGGAGCTCAAGTCAAGGGGGAGTTTCAAGGATAAGGGAGGTATACCCTAATTTGAAGTGTAATTCAAATTTAAATTCTTACACTCCCATGCATGCTAGAAATAATTGTTATTATTTACCCATGAATAACTCCGGTTTCAAATATCATGATAGGAGTAGGGTAAATGTTGATCATAACACTAGGAAACTAATTCATGATAACTCTAGAAACGATAGACCTAAGGAAACCCAAGGCATTAATACTAAGAAGGAGAGACATATGCCTAGAAAAATGGGTAGGTCTAGGAATGTCCAAGGTGGACATATTGACACTAGGGTTAGGAACCTAGAAAGGGGAACTCAAACTTTGAAGGTAAAGCTTGATCGTTTGGAGAAAACCCTAGATAGATTCAATGTTGGATCTAAGGGTTTAGATATGGTGTTGGGTAGTCAAAGACCCAACAATGATAGATCGAGTCTAGGATACCGATTTAGTGTCTCCAAGGCTAAGGAAAATTCTTATGCTAGGGTTGCATATGACTATAGCAAGGTGAAGCCCATAAATGGCAAGAGAAAGTCATTTAATGGTAAGAAGAAATTAACCAAGGATAAGGTGTCCAAGGTTAAAAAAGTTAGATTTGTGGGTCAAGTGTCATCGGAGGTGCACCGATGTAGCCTAGCAATTGTGGATGAATCACCTAGAGAGGTGGGTAAGGCTAAGAGCTCTAGGGAGAACTCTAAGAGTCAAGTTGAGACCCATAACAAATGGATCTCAAGTGGATTTTACTTGGGAGTCTAGAGGAGCCATGAAGTGTGTCAAATGGTTTGGAGACGGACTTGAGTCTCAAACCTAGGAAATTGACATACTTGGATTGTGTTTCTTGCAAGGAAATATGACATTGGGGGTCATATTGTATGATAATTGATTTTGGATGTATAGATGTCATATAAACCAATGCTATGGATGCATTGCGGGTTAGTATGAGAAAATACATTAAGAGGAAGCTAAAACTAAGACTTTAGGTTAAAGTTCAATTGAACCATTTAGCTAGTCTTGGGTTTGTATCAATCTTGGGATTGGTGATAGATACATTGTTGAATGTATTTTTCCCAAGTAGATATGGGTAAAACAGACCTCTCTATAAAATTTATAGATTTTTGGATGTCTGTGAAATTATTGGTGCATCTCTGAAATCGAGTTAGAAATGTAGGATATGCTGGAATTAGGGTGTCAGTCGACTAGTACAATTATCTGTCAACTGATAACAGTGAATATCGAACACAGAATGCTTTTGTGTGTTGATTTTGATAGGAGTAGTCGATTGGTGCTTTTGGCAGTCGATTGATACCAGCTTGAAACTGTTTTTCAGTGCTGATTTTGACCGGGTCAACTCGTATAGGTGTATGAGATCCATGGGGGATAAATACACGAGTTTAGGGTTAGTTTGAATGATAAGTTTCGACAATTGGGAGATTGTTAGAGCTTTTTGATATTAGACAAAGGGGGAGAAGTAAGGTTTAGTTGGGAAAACCTTTAGTGTCTTTGCGTTGGGGGAGCCTTGTGATAGGTTCTTAAATAGCCCTGTTGTAAAATCCTAGCTCAATGGGGAGTTTAGGTGTAAGGGGAGCCTTGGGATAGGTTCTAATGCATGTTTGCATTTTTTTTTCATCCGGCGGTGTAAGTCCAAGTGTCTATCCTTAGCAACGTAAGTCCATTCGTGGTGTAAGTCCAAGTGTGTAGCCTTGGCACTGTAAGTCCATTTGACGGTGTAAGTCTAAGTGTATAGCCTTAACAACATAAGTTCATTGTTTTTAGCATGCTTATTTGCTATTTGTTTTCCCTAACTTAAACATATTATCAAACATCAAAAAAAGGGAGATTGTTAAAACAATCCCAATGGTCTGTGCGACCATGTGTTTTGGTGCCTGGGCAAATGATTTAAGTTAGGTTCACCCTTGTATTTGATATGTATATATGAGTGTGCAGGTTTGTAGGATACACATATGACTCAGGTTGATGACTTCGGGTCCGGTGAAGGATGGAGCATCCGAGTGACAATGGACAAGGAAACAAAGACAAGGGCCGAGGGAAGCGACTTCGAGGCATAAGCGAAGGATGACATTGGGATGAACCGCGGGCTTAGGTGCATCCGAGGGACGAGAGCCAAAGGAAGTATGTTTGAAGGCAAGAGGTCAAAACTGCAACGAAAAATCAAGTAAGTTGTAAGGGTGAAGGTCCAAATACTGAGAAATTGTACTCGGGTACCAGTCGACTGGTGGTTTCATCAGTCGACTGGGCAGTCAATTGGAAGCGAACAGAATGTTTCTGTTCTCTCTGTCAGTGTGGAGCAGTCGACTGATACTTTTACCAATCGACTGGTATCGAGTCGTTGGGATGTAATGGTCAAATCTTCACAAAGGGCAGTTGAGTCATGATTTTGGTAGTCGACTGATAGGCGGGGTTTTTCAAACCATGACCTATATAACAAAGGCTTTGGAGCTTGGTTAAGGCTGACGAAATAAAGGTGGTTAACTCCTATTAGTAGTCTACCAGTGCCCTAACTTCTCAAGAGTTCTTGTGAGAGTTGTGGTGAGGTTTTTCCACCCACAAGGAGTTACGTGAGCTAGCCGGAGGTCTTCCGAAGAGTAATCCACCGACTGATAGGGATCGTCGACCTTATGGACAGCTATGGAGTAGGAGTATTATCTCCAAACCACGTAAATCGACGTGTTGATTTGTTTGCTTGTTCTTTCCTTTAGTCTTTAGCTTTCGTATTTGTATTTAGTATTAGATTTCCACTGCGCAACTAACAAATACGTAGGAAGCAATTTAATTGGGGGCACGACTATTCAACCCCCTTCTAGCCAGCCACAAGATCCCCTACAAAAGGTTTGGCCTCGTGCCCTAGTCTTAATAGGGTTTACCGATGGAATTGACATTCCGTCGGTAAAGCTTATGATTACCGACAGAATAACTCAATTCTATCGGCACTGTTTGGTTATCTACGGAATGTCAATTCCGTTAGTAATCCATGTATACCGACGGATTGAGATCTTCCATCGATAATCATAAGTTTTACCGACGGAATGTCAATTCCATTGGTAAACCCCTAACTTGTGGGTCAATCCGATAGTCATTTACGACGGAAAGAGCATAGAGCCATTGGTAATTTTCGACCATTACCAATGGAAAAAGCTCATTCCGTCATAAATCCTAAATATACTGACGGAAAGTTATATTCGTAGAAAATCACCGACGAATATTTTATCCCATTGGTAATTTCGTCAATAATATTATTTTTTCTTGTAGTGATAAAATCTGTGCTTGGAAAAAACTTTAAGTTTTGTGATCGGAGAAGTGCTAGGAGGAGTGCAAGATATTTGGGTTTTCAGATTGATCAACAATTCATCTGTTTGTATTTACTATATATGCACATTTATTTTTATTCTTGTACTTATTTCTATTCAAAATTGTAAAAGATTTCTTTATCTCTGAAAAGTTTTCAAAACAGAAAAAAAAAATAATGGATTCATGTAGAATACATAGGCCTTGGAGTAGCACAATAAGGGATGTGAACCAAATAAATCCTTTGTGTCATGTCTTCATATTTTAAGTTATTTATATTTCGCTGTTAGACTAACTCTATAGATAACAATGAATATGACATAAAAGTGAGAAAAGGAATGAGGGTTATTTATCCTCTCCCCTCTAACCATACGGTCCAACACAAATGACCTCTTAACTTACTCGAAAATTAATCGAAACACATCAAGAAATTTTTTACAAGTGCTCAAAGGCTCATCGTTCAGAAAGCTTTCTGAGGCAGTGTGATAATAGTTCGATATACTTTGGTTCTTATTTTTTTTATTTAACTGTAGTCTGTCTAATTGTTTAATTATTTGACTATTTGTACTTCATTTGGTATTTATTATTATGGTAGATACTATGTTGTACAAAGATTTCTCCATCTGTAAAAAAAAATATTCTAATATGGAGAAAAAAAAGTGATGATTTACATGGAGCGATCCATCTAATGGTATTTAAAAATATTCTAAAAAAAATAATGATGATTTACAGGGAGCAATCCATGGTATCAAGAATTTGATGAGTCTTAGCTACGATATATTATTATAAGAGATTTTTTTCTATGAGAAATAAGCATAAAAATATTAGTCTTTTGAATGAGTTTCTATGAACATTTTCTAATTTATCTTTATAATCGATAAAAATTTTTTATAGGATCGAACATTAATCAATTCAAAAAATTAAATACCTAGATTAGAAAAAATGAATTTTGTCAACCATTATAGTTTGACAAATAGACTCACAATACTTAGATAAATGTTAAGGCCACAACAACACTTTAGTGTGGTCTAATCCAAGAATAACTTAGCAAAGTCGAACTATTCAATAATGCAAAGAGTTATGAGAAAAATTGATAGAGATTCGTAAGGAACTAGTGATATTCGAATAATGAAGAGATTCGTGAGGGTACTAGTGATGTTTGAATAAAAAGAGAAATCTCCTTCTAAGCCAACTTAGAATCTTAAAATAAAGAAAGGAGAGATGTACATCAACTACATGAAAGATTCAAAGACATCTTGAATGAATTCCTCACAATTGATTTGAAGGTTAAAAACTCTTAGTAAAGGTATTTACGTAAAATATTTTCCAAAAATATTTTATTGGTATTTATTTTTTATATCTAATTTATACTAATTAATTTTAAAACTATTAGTTTAATCCTATAAAAATTTTCTACTTACCAGCAAAATAAATTAGGAAACAATCACAACAAATAACTCATCAATTCAACATTCTTAAATTAATCATTTTTAAATCAATCTTACTTTATGGACGTCATAGGTGCTTATAAAATATCTAAAAATTTATCTATAATTAAAATTGATAAATTATTTTGTAAATTTGAGTTTCCTGAGCAATCTAACCTTGATTTGCATGAGAAAGGTATAACTTCACTTACAGGGCAAACTTAAACTATAAAGTCAAAATAAAAGTTAAAACCCAAGGTTAAATCTAAGTCTGAGCCATAGTCCGAATGATTATAACATCAGCTCGAAGAATCTCACTAGAAAAGGAGTGCAGAAAGATATACAAAAGAAAGATCAGCATAGAAAAGAACTGAATCAACCATTAGATACTATGAGTGCAACAAGGAATACTTCGAGTCAAAATTTATTTGCACTTCTAAAGTGCGAAATCACCTTCACATCTGAGTAGTTGAATGCTAGATCTGAACATGTCTTTACTTGCACCTCGGCCCTCCTGATTTAACTGCTTAAATGACGATTAGTCCTTTTGGGTGATTTGCTCTTATATCAAGTATTGATGAGGTAGAAATTTTGGATTCTATAGAGCCAGGGGGCGAATAGCAAACCTCTCTTGATAATTACTCAGCAAAGACACATTAGATAATAAAACAAACAATGCATAAACAATGAAGAGCGCACCACAGTAGACACTAGGATTTACTTGGTTCACAATCCCCCAAGATTGTTCAGTCCAAGGCTTATGCACAGATTTGCTTGTCCTCATTGATTCTAAAACTCCTAAGGGGAAAAAAAAACTACTGATTGCAACAGCCACAAAAAACCTTGAATTTTAGGCC
Source organism: Zingiber officinale (assembly GCF_018446385.1). NCBI lineage: Eukaryota > Viridiplantae > Streptophyta > Magnoliopsida > Zingiberales > Zingiberaceae > Zingiber > Zingiber officinale. Next base: position 24,715,385 of record NC_055990.1, read on the forward strand.
TTCTGTCCACTAACACGATAATGACCTCTCGTCATCATCAGAGCATCCAGGTTTTGCCACATGGTAATGGGGAAAGACTCGTTCTGATGTTTGGTTCGTGGGCAAGTGTTGCTCCGCAACAATATTTCTCTCATTAATCTTTCCAATTTCTCTGCAAACTTGATCAAGAATTGTGAGAAAATCTCTCACCATCACGAAGATTCTAAATGGATGAGCTTCTTCTTTGGTTGAATCGCCATCAAAGTACTCTGTGAGCTCCTTCACTGAAGACAGTACATAACTCTCTTGAGCTTGGATATGTAGAATTTCATCTTCGGCCTTTCTCAAGAACTCAAGCATTGTCTCGTGGAAGCCATGATCATCTTCATTTGAATATGCATCATTTAGTTGCACTACCTCTTGAATCTTCCCCAGCCCATTGCCAAGGTTGGTGACATGGAAGTTAAGCATATCTGAATCTATTGCAGCTGCCTTCTTGACATTGCTAAGCTCAACTCCCAAACTCGACACAACTTGGACCCCTTGTTTGCAGTAATTAACATCAGATACTGTTTTGGGACAGCTTGTCATGGTTGAACTATTGATAGTGGTAAGGCGTGATCCTACAGCACAACTGATTTCTTGAACAACAAAATGTAAAAGGGTGGTTTTACCATCTCTCCCTTTGATGTCAACAAGCTTAAGGAGCAATTCAAGCTTGAAGGCACTTGCCTCACCATAGTTGGTGCCCACATTCATTTTATTCCTAGATTCCAAAATTGCCCTTAGGAGCTCGTGGAACATCCTGCTATTCTTCAGCTCTTCACAGGCAGCCTGAGACATCAACACAAGTGTTATATGACATAATTGGAAAAAAAAAAAGCATACAGAAAACCTGAAACCATCGATTAACATCACAAGTATTTTCTTTCATCAGAGTTATTAAGAAAGTGCAAGATCAACATGATCTAGATGGATTTATTTTAATTTTCATGTTAGAAAATACATGGATTTTGGACCATTGTGTTAATATTAAACTTTAGCTAATGGCTTATCTATCTTTCTTTTTTTAAAAGAGTATCAAGTTGTTACATTATTCCTTCGTGCTCTGCAATTTGCAACATATCTAGCCATTTGGGTGAACACAGATAATACCTGGCTATCAATTAATGATCTTTATCAAATCCAATTGAGATATGTTAGAGGCTCGATCTTAAACTTTTTGCTCAGTGGTTTTACAACGAATTAATTTTTTGTGTTTCTTCTGGGATCTGACAATTAAGGTAATGTAAAATAATAGTTAACTACCTGAATAATAAATACTGGTTCATTTTTTCTTTCTAACATGCTCCTATGAGTATTGATACATATGCTCACTCCAAATCAAGGGCCAAGCATCCATTTTTAGACAACTTAGAGATCTTCATTCAGTGGTGTAAGGTGAAATTTCTAGAGGACTTGATGATTCAACTTATACATCACAGGTAGTCAGTTCAGATCTTTCACGAAAACAGTTACTCTCAAATGGCATCTATTTGTATAATCCAAAATATTGAATGGCATAAGCAGTCATGCTCAAGGATTCCTCAGATGGGATTTATCTCATAATGGCGTAGATCCACTATGCACTAATCTTTATTAACACTCCAGAAGGATGTTTTATGAATTACAATTTCATGCATTTATTTGCACAAAAAAAAGACTAAGTGGACTATCTATATATCATGATGTTAGCATAGATCCAATATGCACCAAAATTTATTAGCACTCCAGAAGGATTTTTATTGAATTACAATTTCATGCATTTATATACACAAATTTGCTAATATAAAAGACTAAATGGGTTGTGCATATAGAATGATGTTAGCGTAGATCACCATGCACCAAACTTTATTGACACTCCAGAAGGCTATTTTATGAATAACAATTTGATGCATTTAATCACACAAATTGGCTAATATGAAAGACTAATTGCATTATCTATATTGCACAATTTTAGGATCCACTATGCACCAAACTTTATTAACACTCCAGAAGCCTTTTTATGAATTACAATTTCATGCATTTATCTACACATATTAGCTACTATAAAAGACTAAATGGATCGTCTATGAAGCATAATGTTCAATGGTGTGAAACAGCAATCAATCAATATTTAACACCAGTAGTCGACAATAACTTCTACATAGTATCAATAAATCAATTTGTGAATGTCCAACATAACCAACAATTTAAATGTATAATCAAGATCATCATTACTGACAGCTTCTCTAATGAGGAAAAGAAAAATAAATCATCTAGTCTTGTCAGTAAACATTAAATATGACTAATGAAACATTAATTTATACGACTGTGATTGATGTAAACAAACTTAGAACACAAAATATCAAAATAACATGACACTAGAGAAATTAAATGAACTCAGACCAATCCATGAAACAAAATGTAAAATGCCATATATCCAACACTTTATATATATATAAGAAAACTTCATATATTCTCTGTGCAGTTGTAGTATTATATGGAACCTTGCTGTATGCTCCAATAAGTAAACAACTTTACAAACATGCAAGTTCATGATCAGTAAATGCCTTCTTCAGCAGACATCAAGTTCTTTAATGGTAAACGAATGCCTTCTTGCGCACGCATTTCATGATTTAAAAGGTAAATAAATGTCTTCTACCAGGTACTTAGTGAAATACAAAAAATAATCAAAGGTCAACTAGTTCAAATAGTTCAAAAAAATAAAATTTCATGAAGATTGCAGAATAGAATCAAATTGTGCAATATATTATCAGGTGAAATTTGATATGAATTAGCAAAAATAGACTTACCTTGAGAGTCCTGAAAAGATCATTTAGGTAATTGACCTCTGAATCAAAATTAGAAATGTAAAGCAGGGCAACAACTCTCTTAAATGCATAGGGGATACTAATCACTGACTTCAAGAAGCTTTCAGCTGGACCAAGCTTCAGAGGTGGTTTCTCTTTATATTGTTTCAATTTGATCTCTTCATCTCTGCTTGGAATCATTTCCGTAAGTGCCTCCAAAACATTTTTCCCCAAACTATCAGCTTTACCTTTACAGATATAATGTTAATGAAAACGTGATAGCATCTAATAAAGTTGGGTCATACTTGATGGTAGATGTACAAAAAAAAAATTGGTTCTTAAAATTCAGAAAATACACTTAAGGCAAACACAAGATAAGGTCATACACAATATACTTTAAAAGAAAAGGTCTCTTGTAAAGTAATTAATAATGCCACCTACCAGATCATAAGATTTAAAGAGAAATTTATATTAAGAAATTCATCCCGAAATGAGCTAAAAATGATGATATTATTCACCAACTAGCCTTGGTATAAAAAGTAAGTAAAGCAGATCAGGCAAACAGATAGAGCATAGATTTAAAAGAATTTCCAGTTGCACATGTCAAAGGGTGGTTTGATACCTTCCAAGATAGCCTCACAGACATTTTCTTTCGTCAAATTAAAATCCTTTAGCAAATTTGAAATGTTCTGAGATTTGTTAGGATCAAGGATCCTGCTTTCTTGGGCCAAGGAAGGATCTAATGAACCACCAGCAATCCCCTTTGTGCCTATTGTTGTCTTTCTGCCAAACAAAGTATCAATCATCTCCTTGTTTAGTCTGGAAAGAATAAATTCAAGAGGATTCATGAGGATCCGATTAGCATATAAATGGTTTTCAAGATTTGACCAGGACTCACTGGAAATGGCCAGATTTCGGCTGATCCCAAACCATTGATGGATCGGAGCTTGCAGGAACCTTATCCCAATGGAGAGGCTTCAACATTGGGAGAAGGTTCTCACGCTTATCATCAGTGTTGGAACCCTTTGGCTCTGTGGAGAAACTCCATGATCCTGGCGAGAGCGGAGGTCCAAGAACGGGTGGCTGGAAATCAGGTAACTTAACATTTGGACCATCTGGACAACCAAATAGAGGGGTTTTCCCAACAGCAACAGAGGTTCCAGCAAAATCACCTATTTGTTTTGGATACCACAAGTTAACCTTTGCATTAAAGTCCGCATCTGGTGGGGAATATGGTGGGGAAATCGTAAATTGCCTTCTCTTGGGAGGCGACGGCGTTGGTGGACGCAGAAGAGGCGGAGGCCGTAATGGCGGCGGTGACGAGGTGTTGGGCGACGGCCGGGAGGGAGAGGAAACTCCATTGGAAGAAATGTTTGTCGGTGGACTAAGCGTCGAGCTTCCTGATCCGCATCTCTCCATCTCCACACCAACAGCAGCCTTCTTTAAGCCGGACCCAAGGGCGGCGGCGTCACCGTCCTTTTCTTCATGGGAGTTCATCGGGGAGCAGTATTCCTCCTCCAGATCGGACGAGAGACCACCCCCTGCATTCCGGCGAGGCAGCGGGGGGAGCGGGCGGAGCTCCGGCGAGTCGAGCTTCCTGTACGGAGAGCCACCTCCAGCGTTGGAACTCTCGCTTGCGCGGCCGCGAGAGCTGACGAGGGTACCGAGGTACAAAAACTCCGAACTTATGCCTGCACCTTCGGGTTTCGGAGCAGCGGCAGAAGAGGAAGGGGAAAGCTTGCGACCATCGGAAGCTGTGGTATCAGGAGGAAAGAACCGAAGACTGTCAGACCCGGCGTCCTTGTGGCCGCTGCAGCAGCCGCGACGACGGCGGATGTAAACGAAGAAGGCGAAGGAGAGGCCGAGGAGGAGGAGGAGGGCGAGGAGAGAGAGGACGAGTGCAGAGACTAGCCTGGGGTGAAGGTGGCCGGAGGGGGAAGAGACGAAGGAGGAAATGTTGGCGGGGAAGGTAGGGAGGTGGGAAACGGGAGAAGGCGGAGAGGGAGGTGGCGAAGAAGGGTACAACGGGAAGAAGGGATGCAAGCTTGAGATAGAAGAGGAGGAAGAGGAGGGGTATTTTGGGAAGGAAGGGGAAGGGGAAGGGGCAGGGGAAGGGGAAGGAGGTCGGGTCGGAAGTAGGGACGATGAGGCGAGTGGAAAGAAAGGTTGAGATAGAGTTCTCCTGTTGTGTATAATAATAGCATCAGCAGCAGAGCAGTAAGGGGTCTTAGTGAGGGTGAGGAGGAAGAAAGCGAAAGCCAAGAGTAACGTCATTTTTGTTTAAGAGATGGAGAAAGGAGATGGAACTTGGATGGAGTTCACTTCACTAGGGCATGCACGCTGCGGCAGGCGGAGGAGGAGGAGGGGGAGGAGGGAGTCGGAACTTGCAACTCGGGAGAGAGAGAAACTGTGAGTTCACGGAGAAGGGTCGATGCCACCGAGCAACGAGGCGTGCGTTCGCCTTCTGTAGCCGAACAATGTGCGACAAATAAAGAATTAATAAATAATCATTTATTAAATTACAACTATTTTTTATTCGAATTATAAAAGACGTCATTTTTCATTTTTTTTATAATTATAAAAAATATTTTTTATTTATTATCAAAATAATATTCTATTAGGACTCGATCTATTTTTATTTTCAATGATATTATAATATTTATAAAATCATAATTACTATACAATTACAGTTTATAATTTCATAAATATTATAATATAATATTAATGAATATTAATAAATATAAACTATCTGTTTTAAAGTTGTGACACGAATTACAGTAAAAATAGAAATAAGAAAATTATAGAAAAGTATAAGTAACGTTAAAGGATGAGAATGACTATAGGTATAGATTTGATAGTAAAATGAAATGAGAATGGAAATGAAACTCACCTAGTTATATGGGTTTTGTTGATTTTCAAAAATCTAGAAATCATTCTCAAATTATCATTCTCAAACGCACAAACCAACCACTATCTTTTACTATCATTCCATTCTCTCATTCTCAAATCCATCAACCAAACACTCACCTAGTTATATGAGTTAATTTTAAGTTTTGATTAGGTTTAACTTAAACAAATTATTAATATAAAGTTGAGTTAGAATTAACTAAATTGTAAATTTGAATTAATTCAGAGTTAAATTTGTTAAAGTTAGTAAACAAAATTAAGTAAAGTTAAGGTTAAATTTGATTCAATTTTAATTAAGATAAATTATGATTTAATTAAAGTTAAAATTTTAATTCAAGTTGTTAAGTTAAATTAAGGTAAGTGTTAATTAACTTGTGATATGGGTTATAAAGAGTCGAGTCTGTGTAATAATGTGAAAAGGGATATAAGGAAAAGAAATAAGAAGTAAGGAGACTCGGTCAAGATTACCTCACTCGAAGATGTGATCTCGGGCGACCGAGCAGACGTACAGACCCAAATCGCCAGAAGGGGTCTAGCTTAGCGCGGTCGGTAGAACAAGCCTGGACGAACATATATGTAACTCGCTCGGTAATGTAATCTCGAGCGGCCTAGCAGACGTACGAACCTAAATCGCCAGAAGGGGTCCAGCTTAGCGCGGTTGGTAGAACAAGCCTGGACGAACATATATGTAACTCGCTCGGTAATGTAATCCCGAGCGGCCTAGTAGATGTACGGACCCAAATCGCCAGAAGGAGTCTAACTTAGCATGACCGGTAGAACAAGCCTGGACGAACATATATGTAACTCGCTCGGTAATGTAATCCCGGGCAACCTAGCAGCCATGCGGACCTAAAGCATCAGAAGGGGTTCAGCTTAACACGGTCGGTATAATAAGATCGGACGAGCATACACATAACTCGCTCGGTAATGTAATCTCGTGCAACCAAGCGGACGTACGGACCTAAAGCACCAGAAAGGACTCGGCTTAACGCGGTTGGTAGAACAACCCTGGCCGAGCATATGAGTTTGGCGGACAAAGATCAGTCAAGTATAAATAGCCGACCGAGTATAGAAGTACTTAGCTTCATGCAGAATGAAGACATAGGACGTTCGACAAGCAAAGATCGGTCGAACGTAATAGACCGACCGAGCATATGAGTTCGGCAAGTAAGGACCGACCAAGTGGAAGAGACTGACCGAGCATGGAAGCACTCAGCCTTAAGCTGTACAGAATGTTTATATACGCTCGACTGGTCAATCTTGGTTGATAAGGTACAATCGGCCAGGCACAATAGACCGACCGAGCACAGAAGTATTTAGTCTCACACGACCTTTAGCATACAGCCGACCGAGGGAAGATCGACTGGGCAATAGGGTTTGCACACACCCGATTAGTTAATCTCGGTCGATAATGTGTGATCGTCCAGGCACAATAGACTCGCCAAATATGGAAAGTCGATCAAACATAAAGGGCTTCAATCTTACACGGTTTCTGACATATTTATAATAGTAGAGTTCTGGTCGGGTATAAATAACAAATCAAGTGTAAAATACCGACCGAAACTAATATAACAGAAGATATTCCTCATATATACAGAATAGGCTTATGTGACTAATCAAGTGTATGTAACAGGTGAGCCATAAGAATATGTGATCATATGACAGCTTAATTAATTTGGCGACAAATAGCCTCTAAAAGTCTCTACGGGTATGCTAAACAAACAAAGAAGGTACATATGGGGTAAGAAAAAGATTCCTTAAACTATTGTTGCAATTTCGGCTTACATCATCTCCTAACAAATTCTAACGAACCGGGGTCCACCTCATGACTGTGGAGGTTAGATGAGGTGGAATAAAAAGGGGAATCCTCTCCACTAGCAAGGTACGCAAACATATGCATTGCATCAGAATCAAACCCTAATTCTAGTTTTCCGATACTTCTTCTTCTCCGAGAGACCGACTTGAGCGTCGGAGGGCCTAGCCAGGGATTCCCACCCCGGTCTTAGGTCACTAACGCTTTGTTGGTTGATCTCATAGTGCACAGGAAGAGTAGATCATTGATTAGACCGCCGAGCCTTCGTTGATCCACAGTGTTCCTCATCGGAGTTCGCCTTTCCATGGGGGTACCTCGCCGGAGTTCATTTTTACGAGGTATTGTTCACATATCCACTTTGGTTTTCTCGGATCTATTATTCTGCATTTAGGCTCTTGTGAGGTTCGCTGTGATTTTCTCGGATCCTCATTTGTTCGTTGACATCAGAGTTATTGTTCATTACCGCTCGTCATAGCCCAGCGCTTCATCCCGTAAGCTCTCAGACAGGATTAAATTTGGCACCATCTGTGGGAACTCTCGCCTGAATCTGAGATTTCGTGATGGAGGACGCCGGAAAACTCGATACTATTACTCTGACTCAAGAGGATCTGGAATTACTCATCAATTCCAGGGTTCAAAAGATATTACAACAACAACAACAAGCAAGCAAATACTGGAGGTACTTTATTGGTCGCAATAAATCCAGTAGTTTCAACTATGGATCGCCAGAGAAACAGAGGTATGGAAGAAGACGACATTGCTTACATAGCTCCTGCTCTTATTTCTCCCACTCGACATCCTTGCGTATGCTTCCGTACTCCTTTGGAACAAGGAGGATAAAAAATCGGCACTTTAAGAATTCTCTGATGAAGCACCTGTGAAGGAAAAATGCAGAGGGAAGGTGGTGACCAGCGACAGTTCCCCGGAGAGAATTATTACTCCGTTCTCTCAAAGAGTTCTTGACGATCCGCTACCCAAGCGTTATTAGAGCTTGAACATTGGAGAATATTCTGGGACCACTGATCCTGAAGATCACTTGTCCAAATTCGAAAGTACAGCTCTGCTACAGCAATTCACTGATGGGGTTAAGTATCAGATGTTTCTCACTACTCTGGGAGGAGCAGCTCAGAGATGGTTCAAGAGATTGTCCGAAAATTCCATCAGACGTTTTAAAGATTTCCGCAAAGTATTCCTTCACCATTTCTCCAGCAATAGAAGGTATCACAAAACTCCTTAGAGTCTTTTTTCCATTAAACAGGGGCCTAAGGAAAGTATCAGGGCCTACATTAAAAGATTTAACCAAGTGGTTATCGATGTACCTAATGCCACTACTGAAATTTTGGTAAGCGTTTTTTCGCAAGGGCTAAATGATAATGATTTCTTCAAGGATTTGGTACGTAATCCTCCAACCAAGTTTGATTTATTAATTAAGAGAGCTACTGAATTCATTAATGTGGAGGAAGCCCAAGTTACGCGCAAAAAAGAAAGTGTGGTACCTGCTTCAGTTCCAACTAATGACAGGTCTATAGCTCTTGTTCATCTACCAAGAGGACCTCGTGTGGTTCCTCCACCACACCGCCAGCCTGAGCATAGGCCCAAGCAATTCAGCATGTGGAAATGCCACAAGACATCCCAAGGAGGTGGTGTACCTACCATATGTCAGGTACCCATTACATTAAAAATTATTTTGCCCTGAAGAACCAGCGGATAAATAACAATCGGTATCGCCGATGATCTCCCAACCGACAAACCTATCAAAGGTAAAATAGTCCGCTCAAGCTGGAATATCGGGCGACTGTGCCACAACAGGGGGTGTTGCAATTATCGGGCAGGCCATCTCGAGCGCCCGAACCAACGCAACCCGAGATGACAACGGTTCAGCAGGAGGAAAATCGAAGCAACGTCGCTCGAGGCAATATAAATATGATCACGGGCGGACCTACGGATGGTGATTCAAACCGGGCGAGAAAATTGCATGTTCGACGGTTACAAATCCATGTTATGGGGTGTAGCACGGAAAAAGCAGCGGGACCAGAGATTAGTTTTGGTCCTAAAGATTTGGAGGGAGTAGAAGTACCCCATGATGATGCGCTAATAATCAAAGTTGTCATAGCTAATTACAATATTTCTCGTACTTTCATTGATACTGGAAGTTCTGTTAATATTATCTTCAAAAAAGCCTTTGATCAATTGCAGGTAGATCCAAGCGAGCTTCAACCCATGGTGACTCCTCTTTATGGTTCACGGGAAATGAAGTGGAGTTGCTCGACCAAATAAAGTTGACTATCTCTTTAGGAGAGGAACCCCTAATGAGGACCAGGAGATCTTATTTCATGGTGGTAGATGCGCCCTCTGCATATATGTCATATTGGGTCGACCGACCTTAAATGAGTTTTGGGTGGTCGTTTCTACTTTCTGTCAGAAGGTGAAGTTCCCCGTTGATGATCAAGTTGGAGAAGTCCGTGGGGATCAATTATTAGCGCGGAAATGTTATATGGAGATCCAATACTGCCCACAAAACTCAAAGGATGGAAGTCAATGCTATCCAGGAAAAACTACCTGGTCTGATATATGAAGAGAAGGAAGAAGTACAAATACAAGTCGAGCGACCCGAAGTTGTGACTTATGTGGTGGCCGACTTGGACCTTCCACTGAAGACTGAGCTAATACAATGTTTGATGCGGAACAACAATGTGTTTGCGTAGACCCCCAAGGAGGTTATAGGTATATCTCCACTCGTGATGGAGCACGCACTACATATTTATCCTGATGCTCAGCCAGTCAAGCAAAGGAAGAGAGATTTTGGGGCTGACCAAAACCAGATCATCAAGGAGGAGGTAGACAAACTAATGGAAGCACTACATTCAAAAAGTGCAATTCCCTAGCTGGTTAGCTAATGTGATTCTAGTATCTAAGCCGGGTAATAAGTGGAGAGTATGCATTGATTTTCGAGATTTTAACAAGGCTTGCACAAAGGACTACTACCCTCTTCCTCGCATTGATCAAGTGGTGGATTCTATGGTTGGATGTGAGTATATCTGTATGTTGGACGCCTATCAGGGTTATCATCAGGTCCCTCTCGCCAAGGATGACCAAGAAAATGTTAGTTTTATAATAGCTGAGGGTATTTATTGTTATAATATTATGCCTTTCGGATTAAAGAATGCAGGGGAAACTTATCAAAGTCTCATGAACAAGATCTTCCGAAAATAGATTGGAAGAAATATGGAAATTTACGTAGATGACATATTGATTAAATATCTCTAGGATAGTGATCTATGCAAGGATATAGAAGAGACGTGCAGGACTCTACGGCAGTACGGACTCAAACTCAATCCCTGCAAGTGTTTATTTGGAGCCAAGAGTGGCAAGTTCCTAGTCTACATGGTGACAGTGCAAGGGATAGAAGCAAATCCTACCAAGGTTCGAGCAATCCAGAATATGGAGTCCCCACGTAATATGAAAGAAGCCCAAAGGTTAACTGGGAGAATCACTGCGTTGTCTCATTTCATCTCTCGATCAGCCGATCGAAGTTTCCATTTCTTCAAGGTACTTCGGAAAGTCAATAAATTCCAATGGGATGAGGAGTGTGACAAAGCATTTCAAGAACTAAAAGATTATTTGTCAACCTTACCTGTCTTAGCCAAACTTGTAGTAGAAGAAACTTTATGAGTTTATCTTTCAGCAAACGAGCACGTTGTTGGCTCAGTGTTGGTGAGACAGGAGGGTAAAGAGCAACAACCTGTGTATTTCTCAAGTCATTTATTAAAAGGAGCCGAGTGTAGATATACCACACTCGAGAAATTAGCTTATGCATTGGTGTTAACAACCAGGAGATTGCACCCTTATTTTTTATCGCATGCTATTATAGTATTAACCAACAGTACCCCGGGGTGAGTACTTCTGAATCCTGAAGCATCCGGGTGATTAATCAAATGGGCAACTGAACTTAGTGAATGCGACATACAGTATCAACCTCGTTCGGCCATTAAGGCACAAGCTCTGGCGGATTTCATAACAGAGGTGCAAGGTCTAGAATAAGAAGGGACTTGGAAAGTTTATATGAACGGGTCTTCTACAAGACAAGGCAGTGGAATTGGTATTCTCCTCATATCTCCGAGGGAAGATCGAGTTCAACTTTCTGTCCGATTGAATTATAGGGTCACCAATAACGAAGCAAAATATGAAGCATTGATAGCCGGTTTACAGGCAGCTCGGCATGTGGGAGCTGCTCGAGTGTGGATTTATTCTGATTCACAGTTGGCAACACAACAATTGACAGGTAACTTTGAAATCAGTAATTATCGAATCAGGTTATATGCAGAAGCATTTGATAAATTGAAAGCTATATTCCAAGAAGTGAATATACAGAAAATTCCTCGATCAGAGAATCAAGTGGCTGATGAATTGTCAAAACTTGCATCAGCAATAGTGCCTTGGAATATAGACCGGCCAGTAGAATAGACAGTGTTGGTGTCTTGTATTGAAAGGCAAGCTAACATAGAAATATAATGTGACTGGAGAGCACCAATCATATCATTTTTACAGCAGGGCATCTTACTAGTGAATGCAGAACAAGCTAGAGTCTTTAAGAAGAAAGTCACTCGCAGAACAAGGTTGCTACTCGGAATACCGTCCTAGTTCCCCTGTACAAAAATTTATACAAGCATAGAACTATCCAAGCTACCCATGTGCTCTACTAAAGTTAAATTTGGATTGCAAACTATGCTTAACATTATTAATCCAAATTTTCCTTTAGAAGTTAAACTTAGATTGAGAACGAAACTTAGCATTCTTACTCCAAGTTTAACCGATGTGATCTTCCTAAGTTAAATCATATTACAGAAGTTATCAAATATCTATTTCAAAGATCAGCTTCCAGGTTAAACATGGCGAGGCACTAGGCCTTCTTGGGTATGGGATCATCCACCACTTTCTAAACAAAGCCTCACAAAGAAATCAGATATTTAACTTCTTACAGTAAACTAGGTTTAACTATATAGACCTCAATAGAAACACATTATCGAAACATGAAATCAAAAAATAAAATCGATAACAAATACGATAACTAAAACCGATAACCTCTTGTGTTTGGTTTTCAAGATCTATACAAAAGATGAATTAGTTATGATGCGGAAACTAATAACTAGTTATACCTTTTGTAGCTTATAGACCTCTTGATCTTCTATTGTATTCCTCTCCTTCTCTTGGACGTCGTGTGAGTGACAATCTTCCAAGAGGTAGTCCACCCAAGCTTCTTCCAAAGCTTCTAAGATCCGGCCACCAACTATCCTCCAAGGGATGCTAGACGAGAGAGCTTCCTTCTCTTCTTCTTCTCCTTCAAGCAACCGACCACCAAGAGATCACCACCAATTGATGCCGCTGGCCTCCAAGAGAGAAAACAAAAGGAGAGAAGAGAAAGAGCAAGGGTCGGCCACCAAGGAAGAATAGAGAGGAATAGAAGATGTGTTATTGGGTGAGGCACCCCCTCCTTCTCTTTTATATTCCTTTGTCTTAGCAAAAAGAAAAGTTTTGTAACAAAAAATAAAACTTCCTTTCTTATCATAGCATGGCCGGCCACAAGCTTGTTCTCCAAGCAAGGAAATATTTTAAACAAAAATTAAAATCTCTCTTTTAAAATTCCTTTTGTAGATAGTTATAAAAGGAATGTTTTATAAATTAAAATCTCTCTCTTTTAAATCCTTTTATGGATATCTATAAAAGATAAGATTTAAAATAAAACATGGTTTCAAAAAAGGAAAGTTTTACAACAAAAATTAAAATCTTTCTTTCACATTATAGATAACTACAAATAAAGAAAGATTTCAAATCTCTCTTTTATTCCTTTGTAGAAAGCTATAAAAGGAAAGATTTTAAAATTTAAAACTCTCTTTTAAAACCAACATAAAAGAAAAGTGTTTAACAAAATAAAAACTCTCTTTTATTTCCTTTTATGACCAATCTTAAAAAGGAAAGTTTTATATTAAAATCATCCTTTTAAATCTTTTTTATAGATCTCTATAAAAGGAAAGATTTTACAAAAAAATAAAACTTCCTTCTTCTTGTGTGTGGCTCGCCCCTTGCTTGGGTACCAAGCAAGGCTTGGCCAGCCCTAGCTTGGGTTCCAAGCTTAGCTGGTCGGCCCCTTGCTTGGTCTCCAAGTAAGGCTTGGCCGGCCCTAGCTTGAGCCTTAAGAAGCTAGGCTTTATATAAGGATTTATATAAGAGGCTACAATAGGGACCTAGAGGAGGAATTAATTTTGATCTCCTGATGAGCTTGAGTTTCCCGTGTTCGCCCCGAACACCCAACTGAAGTTCATCAATAATAACGCATACCACTAAAAAGTTATTATTGTACTACCGCACCAATCTTATATCACAATATGAGCTTCTTCTTATTATGAGTGTGTTAGTCTCCCTGTATTTAAAATATTGAATGTCCACTAATTAAATGAGTTACTAACAACTCACTTAATTAATATCTAGCTTCAAGAGTAGTACCACTCAACCTTATCATCATGTCGGATTAAGTCCACCTGCAGGGTTTACATGATAATCCTTATAAGCTCCTCAAGGGGGCATCATCAACCTAGATTACTAGGACATAGTTTCATTCTATAATCAACAACACATCATATAAATAATATCATTTCCCAACTTATCAGGCCTATTGATTTAACGAGCTAAATCGCACCCTTTGATAAATTAAAGAAATAAATATTAAATATATGTGCTTATTATTATATCATGATTAAGAGTATACACTTCCATAATAACAGAGGTTTTATTCTTTTATATAGTCAGTATAAAAAGAAACTATCTCAAATGGTTCTACTCAATACACTCATAGTGTACTAGTGTAATTTATTAGTCAAGATAAACTAATACCTAATTACACTACAACCAGTCCAATGGTTTGTCTCATTCCATCCTGGTTATGAGCAACTATTTATAATTTATAAGGAACTGATAACATGAACTTCTATATGTCTCCTCACACCATGTTATCTACAATATAAATTAAACGAACAACTACACTTAGCAAAAATATAGACATTTGACCAATGTGATTCTTATTTCAAAATAATTGTTTACAAAAAGTTAGACTTTTAGTTTACACCCTAACAATCTCCCACTTATACTAAAAAACTATGTTATCATAAACGCTGTCATACATCTGATTCCCATCTCCTCAACATGCTGATCAAAAGCTTTCGCCGGAAGGTCCTTAGTGAAAGGATCTGCCAGGTTATCTACTGATTCAAACTTGGTGACAACAACTTTTCCTCGCTTTACGATGTCTCGTATCTTGGTAGTTGTGCTCAATATGTTTACTCGCCTTATGGGCTCGTGGTTCCTTCAAGTTTGCTAATTCACCGCTATTATCACAATAAATTGTGATAATCTTGGCAAACCAGGAACCACATCTAAGTCCATCAAAAAGTTCCTACGCCATACAGCTTATTTGGCTGCCTCAGAGGCTGCCACATACTCAGCTTCCATGGTTGAGTCTGAAACTCATTTCTGCTTAACACTCCTCCATGCTATGGCTCCACCTCCTAAAGTAAACACATAGTCTGATGTAGACTTACTATTGTCCCTATCTGATTGGAAGTCAGAATTTGTGTAACCCACAAGGAGCAAATCATCTGCTTGGTAAACCAACATATAATCTCTAGTCCTTCTCAGGTACTTTAATATATGTTTTACGGCAGTCCAATGTCCTTGTCCTGGATTACTTTTATATCTGCTAACCATGTCCACGACAATACAGATATCTAGTCATGTGCATAACATAGCATACATTAGGCTTCCTACAGCTGAAGCATAAGGAACTGCCTTCATTTCTTCTATCTCTTTTGATGTCTTCAGAAATATCTCTTTAGATAAAGATACTCCATGCCTAAAAGGTAGAAAACTTTTCTTGGAGTCTTGCATGTTAAATCGAGATAGGATTGTATCGATATATGAAGCTTGGGATAAGCACAACATTCTTTTCTTGCGATCCCTTATTACTTTGATCCCGAGAATATGTGCGCATTCTCCCGAGTCCTTCATATCGAATTGCTTGGACAACCATACCCTTACTTCCGACAACACTTTGATATTGTTTCCAACTAACAAAATGTCATCTACGTATAGTACAAGAAATACCACCACATTTCCATCACACTTCTTGTATACACAAGACTCATCTGAACACTGAATAAATCCATACGACTGGATTACTTCATTATACCGAATGCTCCATGACCTTGAATCTTGATTCAGTCCATAAATAGACCGATTGAGCTTATATACTAGATGCTCTTTGCCCTTTGCAATAAACCCCTCTGGTTGCTTCATATGGATGTTTTCTTCAAGACTTCCGTTAAGGAAAGCTATCTTGACATCTGATCCTGTCCGAAGGCTGAATCAACGGACGTTGGGCACGTGGCGCTCTCCGGGTAGCTGACGTGGATCGACGACTGATCGTACGAAACTCCGGCGAACCTGCACAGAAGTCGGGCCGGGAAGGGGTTCCCGGCGACGACCCTCCGACGCTCAAGTCAGGTAAGCGGACAGCAAAAGGTGGCTCCGAATATCAAAGAACGCGTACCTCCGGCGAAGTATAAGGCTCCTTATATAGAGCGGTGAAAGAGCTCACGCACACCTACCGAGGCACATACGTGTCCTCTGTCCATACCTCGGTATGGGCTTGTCAGAAGAGCTTACCTGACACCATACTGCTACAGTCCGATCACATCTATGATGGGACAGCGGGATCCTCTATTGTAAGATCTTGCGTATGGCCTGATCGTTGAACATACCAGCTGTCAGGAGATGTTCCCCTGATGTTTCCTTTGTCGTTCTGTCTCTTCTATTCCCGCGCCGAGCAGCCAGCCGCTCGGCAGGCATAGGTCCGACCGGGCGTAGGTATCGGTCCGACCGGGTGCTCGGCTGAGAGTGTTCCACAGCAACGATGCTTTATGCTTCGGCCGAGCGGGCTATCCGCTCGGCCAGGTGACCCTTTTCACTATGAGCGTCGGAAACCCGCTCATGGTCGGGTTGTCTTCTGTCCGGCCCGGGAAGTTCCTGGCCGAATGTCAGGTCGGCTCGGCATCCTTCCGTTCGGCCCTGCATGCTTCTGTTCAGCCCGACATCCTTCCGTTCGGCCCTGCATCCTTCCGTTCGGCCCTGCATGCTTCCGTTCAGCCCGACATGCTTCCGTTCGGTAGGGCATCCTTCCGTTCGGCTCGGCATCCTTCCGTTCAGCAGGGCATCCTTCCGTTTGGCCCGGCATCCTTCCGTTCAGCCCGGCATCCTTCCGTTCGACAGGGCATCCTTCCGTTCGGCCCGGCATGCTTCCGTTCAGTCCGGCATCCTTCCGTTCGACCCGACATCCTTCGTTCGGCCCTGCATGCTTCCGTTCAGCCCGACATGCTTCCGTTCGGTAGGGCATCCTTCCGTTCGTCCCGACATCCTTCCGTTCGGCAGGGCATCCTTCCGTTCGGCTCGGCATCCTTCCGTTCAGCACGGCATGCTTCCGTTCGACAGGGCATCCTTCCGTTCGGCCCGGCATGCTTCCGTTCAGTCCGACATCCTTCCGTTCTGCCCGACATCCTTCGTTCGGCAGGGCATCCTTCCGTTCGGCCCAGCATCCTCCATTCGGCAGGGCATCCTTCCGTTCGGCCCGGCATCCTTCCGTTCAGCCCGGCATCCTTCCGTTCGACAGGGCATCCTTCCGTTCGGCCCGGCATGCTTCCGTTCGGTCCGACATCCTTCCGTTCGGCCCGGCATCCTTCGTTCGACGCGAACTTGGAGTTGACCTCCACATGTCTTTGACCCTCCGCCCATGAGGGTCCCCCGTCCTTACCACCGAATCAACATCCATTTCCCAAACCTCATAATCCATATGAGCGGCAATAGATATGAGTATCCGGATAGACTTAAGAATAGCTACTGGCGAAAAGGTTTCCTCATAATCGATTCCCTCTTTCTGAGTGATCCTGTCCGAATGCTGAATCAACGGACGCTGGGCACGTGGCGCTCCCCATCTGCTGACGTGGGTCTTCGACTGGTTGCACGAACCTCCGACGAACCTGCACAGAAGTCGGGCCGGGAAGGGGTTCCCGGCGGCGACCCTCCGACGCTCAAGTCAGGCAAGCAAGTAATGAAAAAAGTGGCTCCAAAGGTGTCCAACGCGTACCTCCGGCGAAGTATAAAGCTCTTTATATAGAGCGGTGAAAGAGCTCCTGCACGTCCGCCGAGGCGCATACGTGTCCGTAGCCCATACCTTGGTATGTGTCTGTCAGAAAGCTTACCTGACGCCATACTGCTACAGTCCAAGTACGTCTTCGATGGGACAACAGAACACATCGTTGTCAGACTTGGAGTACGGCCTAGCCATAGGACTTGACAGCTGTCATAAGATGTTCTGGTCCTCCTCTACCGACCACAGGCCAGGGCGTCCGTCCGGCCGGTGGGACGGGGGCGTCCGTCCGGCTGGCATTCTTCTTACGCCTGGCCGGACGGCACTTACTTCACGTCCGACCTTCTCTCTCCATCGGCATGCTGGGAAGATCTTCGGTAAGATGTTATGTAGGGACTACTAGCAGTATGTTACATTGCCTTTGGACGATCATGACGTCCGCTCGACCCTTCGTTACTGTTCAATCAAGCGTCGAAACCCCGATCCCTGTCAGGGCGTCTTTTTATTATCGGATGTTCATCGGTCGGCCGGTCGGGAGGCCGACTCATCCTTCTCCGGTCGGCCGGTCGGTCTGCCCTTCTCTCATAAGTCCGGTCGGCTCACCCTTCTCCGATGGACCACCTGGCCCTTTGACTTCCATGTGGCGTTGACCCCTCGCTATGGAGTCCCGTGTTCTAACCGCCGGATCACTTGCCTTCCCCTCAAGTCTAGTCGAAGGAGGCGAAGTCCGACTGACTAGACTGCCGATCTGACAGAGTAACGACCGATACATTAATCCGCTCGGCCAGACTTAGGGATGCTCATCCGTTCGACGGTACTTTGCCCATGCCTTGTATTCCCTTGTAATCCATGCCCCATCCTCTCCTCTACTGCCCATCACTTGTGCTGCGCACGATAAGGGGCGATCATTAAATGCGACCTATATTCTGCTGACACGTGGCGATCATGCTTTTGTCAGTGTATGGCGGTGGCGTCACTTCTGATGGGACGACCGCCGTTTGAAATGAACGGCTGGATGATGGCCTCGTTCTTCACGACCTGGATCGGACGGTGGAGGCTGCTCTCGGGCGGCGATATAAAGCCCGCAACTCCTTTTTCGCCACATTGTTGCTTCATCCTCCTCCAGCGCCCCTCTGCTCTTTTTCTTCTCCGGCGACCTTGCCCCTCCACTCTTCGGCAACCCCCAGGCCCCAGTCGACCATCCCCTTTTGCTCGTAAGATCCTTTTCCTCGCTCCCTACGTTTTCTTCTTTTTGTTAATCGTTTCATTCAATCGATTTCTCTTCATTCCTTGCTCGAACCTTCCCTTTTGGTTCCACATTCTTGTCTTTCGACCATGACTAGCACCTCGCAGTCGACCGGCGGCGCTCCTGGTCTATGGTACACGACCATGGAGAGCCGTTTTGACGAGGAGGACGCGTTGCGTCTCGCTCGGACTTATGACATCCCTTCCGACCACCACATAGTATTAGCCACACCGGCCGATCGACCTCATGAACCGCCGCCCGACACCATTCTCTTCTTCCGAGACCAATTTTTGGCCGGGCTACGCTTTCCACCCCATAAGTTTTTCGTGCAAGTATGCAATTACTTCCGCATCCCGCTCGGCCAGCTAGTTCCGAATTCTATAAGGTTGCTGAGCGGGGTGATAATTCTCTTTAAGCTGAACGACATTCCCCTAGACCCCAAAAATTTCCACTACTTCTACTACCCAAAGAAAGCCGAGTGGGGTACCTTCGTTTTTCAATCTAGGATAGGTTTCGTCCTTTTTGATAACATGCCGAGCTCCAACAAACATTGGAAGGAGCACTTTTTCTACGTGCATTTCCCCGAGCCACCTGCCTTCCGTATCAAATGGCAGACGGCGATGCCAGCGCAACCGGAGCTCGGTAAGTTCAGGGGCGATCCGGCCTACCTTCATGCAGCCGACCGGCTGGTCGGCCAGCGGTATCACATCGACAAGCTGCTTCTTCCGGGAGTATTGTATCTATTCGGCCTGTCTTCCATCCCAGCCGATCTGCCCTGCAGCATGAGTAAGTTCTCTTATCTTCCCATTTCTTTTGTTCTAACTGATTTATTCTTTACTTCTGCAGCTGAAGTCATGTGGCGAGCCAAGGCTACCGAGCGGCTGAAGCTGAGAGCCACTGAGATCGAGGCGGCTAAGAATAAGGAGGTCACCGAGCGGGGCCTGGCTTCAGTTGATCTGGCCGGCGAAGAATGTGAGGGGACTCAGGATGTCCCCGAAGCCTCAGACGCTCCTGCCTCTTGCGACGAGGTCGCGGGCGACATAGAACCCTCTACTCAAGTCGAGATAGAGGGTCGTTCGGCCGACGACGTTCCCCTGGCCACTCGGAAGCGCAGACGGCCAGAGTCAGCACCTACACCAACTCCATCTGATGAGCCACAGTCCGAGCGAGGCGATGAAGCTCCAATGTTATCCGGGACAGTTTCTATAGAGAGCACCCCGACGCCGCGTGGCTCTCCAAGGGCTACCTCTGAGGTGTCGCCCTCCAGTCCTCCCCGAACACTACGGCGTCTCAAGCGGTTGGGCGAACGTCCTTCTTCCTCCACCGGCGGGCCGTCCGGTAAGGCCGCCGCTTCTCTGGGCGATCCGAGCGGCCCAAAGTTGATAAAAACCATCCTGCGCCTCCCTTCAGAAGAATACATGGCGGCCGCTGATCGGCCGGTGGTTCCCGAGCAGCAAATCACACTCACGGGTCCTCTCGCAATTTACAACAGGCGACCGGGAAGCATCCGACGATCGAACCTGAGTTTTGATAATGGCAAAAGATTCAAAGTTAAGGGTTGGTGTTATCTAACATGTTGAATGAGTATTTCAGGAAAGTCCTAACTGCGGTTAGGCAGGTGAAAACCCTAGGGGGTGGTAACCCTAGGTCTTAGGGGGTGGTAACCCTAGGTGGAGAAAAGTCCTAGCTGCGGTTAGGCAAAGGGAAAAACCTAGGGGGTGGTAACCCTAGGTCATAGGGGGTGGTAACCCTATGCGGAAAGTCTTGGCAGGTCGATGGCTTCAGGCAAAAGTCCTAGGGGGTGGTAACCCTAGGTGGAAAGTCCCGTGTCGCGAACTGTGTGAAAGTCCGACTAGCCGGAAGCGGATGTCCAAAGAAGTCCGAAGCATCGAGTCTGAGCAAAAGTCCAGTTGATCGGACTGGCAACATGTAAATCTCCCGAGTGGAGTAGGTGAGGACGCGTTCCCGTAGAGGGAACAGTAGCGTCGGGTCGACCTAGGATTTCCAGCTGGAAATCCGGTCGATTTAGACGATCCAAGACTGTCAATTCTTCTTTACGATGTTTTGTCTTATTCTAACACCGCCTTGCAGGGATTTTGCTCGACTAACCTTTGCTTGCAGTGAGGAACCCGCCGAAAGGTTGTCCGGCGCCCGGATGGATCCGCCGGACCAAAGTTTATCCTCAAGTTGACACGTGGAGCATCCCGTTGGTTGGCCACGTCACACTCCAGGTGCCCGGAAGGGATCCAGGCGCCCAGAACCTCATATAAAAGAAGGGTCGAGGTGCAGCACCAAGAATAACGACAATCTAAGTAATCTCCCTGCGACAAGCTGCTAACGACTCAATCCAGAAAGTGCTGCAACGACACCCCGACAACCCGGAGCTTCGATTTAGTCTTTTGTTGTCGGTATAATCTGTTTACTGTTTTAAATTGTAGTTAATCTATAATAGTTTTATCGTGCTTATAGTTGTTGCCCACGGAAAGCGATCAAGGATCGCGGGCCTTCGAGTAGGAGTCGCTTTAGGCTCCGAACGAAGTAAATCTTCCTGTCTCTCTGTGTTTGTTATTTCTTTATTCCGCTGCGCTTTTACTCGTTTGTTTTACGAATCGAAAGAAATAGCCAAGAACGCTATTCACCCCCGCTCTAGCGTGGTCTCGATCCAGCAATTGGTATCAGAGCGGGGTCGTTTTGAATTGGTGCAACCACCTTTCAAAACAAATTTTTCTTTCGATTTTATATTTTTCGGAGTCAATTAGAATTTAGCCTTAAAGCTTTATTCTAATTCTTTTATCGAATCGGCTTTTGCCCGAAGTTGGTGCAACACCACTCGAGCTCGTTATTACTACTATTCTTTATTCCCGCACTACTAATCCAAGACGTAGTCTTGGAACATATATTTTTGTTGTTTTTGTTGCATATTACAAATGGCTCAACAAGAGGGGTTCAGTACTGTTCGTCCCCCACTATTCTCCGGAGATGATTTCGGTTATTGGAAGGGAAGAATGGAGACGTATCTGAAGATTCAGTTTGAAACATGGATGATCATTAAGACGGGACTTCAGCTACCTTCCGATGACGACGGCAATCCAACCCCCTGCGAGAAGTGGGACGCCTCTCTAATCAAAAAGGTGGAAGCCGACGCCAAAGCTACTTGCACCCTCCAGTGCGGCCTTACCAAAGAAGAACTCAGAGTCGGCCCGTTCTCCTCAAGGAGCTCTGGGAAAAGCTAGTCGAACTCCACGAAGGCACTAACGACACCAAGGTAAGTAAAAGAGATCTTTTACTTAATAAATTATATAATCTAAAGATGCAGGAAGGCGAGACGGCAAGTTCTCTACATACGAGAATCCAAGACATCCTCAATTCTCTTCACGGAATCGGACAGAAGATAGAGAATCGGGACGTCATAAGGTATGTTTTAAACTCATTTCCAAGGAACACATTGTGGGCATCAATGGTAGATGCCTACAAAGTTTCCAAGGACTTGTCTTCAATAAAATTAGACGAATTATTTTGTGAATTTGAACTCATGAGCAGACTAATGCACAGCCAACCGAGAAAGGTATTGCGTTGGTTGCAGGTACAAGTCGAACACGGGAATCGAGATCACGACGAAGAACGGAACCGGAGTCGGAGGTTGAACCAGACTCAGACGATGAAGACATTGAAATTACAACCGAGCTGGTAAACCTCGTGAAGAAGCTCTACAAAACCAAGGGCTTCAACAAAAGAGATCTAAAAAAGGCAGTAAAAACGAAGGAAGGTTCACAGAACTCAAAGATGAAGTTTGAAGTTACATGCTACGGCTGCAACAAAAAAGGGCACATCAAATCCAACTGCCCTAACCTGAAGGAAGTCAAAAAGCAAAGAAGGAAAAAGGTCCTTAAGGCAACATGGGACGAATCTTCATCGGAGGACGACGACGACGAGCTCGAACAGACGAGTCTACTCGCATTAATGGCCCGGGACCAAATCGTCGAATCCGGAAGCGAGAGCGAGTCCGAGGCGGAGTCCGAGCAAAGCCACGGATCCGTATCCGTTTCC
The DNA here is from genome assembly GCF_018446385.1 of Zingiber officinale. NCBI lineage: Eukaryota > Viridiplantae > Streptophyta > Magnoliopsida > Zingiberales > Zingiberaceae > Zingiber > Zingiber officinale. The sequence goes on from NC_055990.1 coordinate 24,738,400, forward strand.
GAAGGACCAGACCCCGCTGTAAGTATCTCCCGGTTAAACATTTTAGTTAGCTATTTATTGCGCAAATTAGCTAAGTCAAACCTGAAAGTTAAGTCACTTCTAAAGGAAGTATCTGTCCTTAAAGAAGTGGCTGACACTAAAACCTTACCTGACCAGAGTCAGACTGAATTTCCAACTCAAGTTCAAAAACTTGAGGAAGAAAATTCAAGTCTAAAAAATCAGGTTAAAGATTTAAAAACTACCTTAGAACGGTTTTCTTTGGGCTCCAAGAACTTGGACTTAATTCTTGGGACACAAAGGGCCATTTACAATAGAACTGGGCTAGGATATAAAAGTAAATATAAATCTTACTTATCCTTAATAAACAAACAAAGTAGTAACACAGCCCAAGCATGGGTCCCCAAGTCCAAATTGATTAATCAAGTTGGACTTGGTCAATACTGGGTCCCGAAGGATCAAATACATTACCTCGATAGACCATATCGAGGCCGTGATCCAGGGGGAGCAAAGAGAAAAACGATAATTCGAAATTAAACTATAAATTCAAAAATTCAATTCAAAATTCGAAATTAAATTATAAATTCAAAAATTAAATTCAAAATTCGAAATTAAATTATAAATTCAAAAATGGAATTCAAAATTCGAAATTAAACTATAAATTCAAAAATGAAATTCAAAATTCGAAATTAAATTATAAATTCAAAATTCAAAATTCGAAATTAAATTATAAATTCAAAAATGAAATTCAAAATTCGAAATTAAATTATAAATTCAAAATTCAAAATTCGAAATTAAATTATAAATTCAAAATTCAAAATTCGAAATTAAATTATAAATTCAAAAATCTTAAATTCAAAAATTAAATTATTAATTCAAAAATGAAATTCAAAATTTGAAATTCAAATTCAAAATTCAAAATTTAAATTCAAAAATTAAATGAAATTCAAAATTCGAAATTAAGTAATTAAATCAAATTAAAAGGAAGGCTCCAGATTATCTGGCACCTCCGAACTTAATATACCCGATAAGGGTAACCAAGAGTAGACCACCCGGCAGGGTAATTAAGGTTAGGTAAAATGGGCTAGGTTTAACTTGACCCACAGTACTGGTGAAATTTTTTGGATGATAGTACGTTAGGGAAGCTTGGGCATCGCATGTCTAGGAAGATATGGCTTCGACCTGGTGCATTTGGCCAAGTGGAACTGACCGAAGCTACCCTTAAATGGATCCTAACTAGTTAGACCAAGGATTAGTATTAAGTTCAGTGGGTAGGACTATTTGGAAAACCTCGAAGGCATGGTTACTTTAATGAGCTCCTTGTGACTCACCATAGCCCAGAAGTTTATCCAAAGAATGCTTATTTGTTGAACCCAAAGCTAAACCTGAATCTAACACAAAGTTAAGCCAGACCTCTGAATTGAACAATAAATCATCTCACATCAATTATAGGATTCCCTGATTGACAATTTAGATCAGGTGAGATGATTAAGCAAACTAAATTTAAATCTTACTTAAAGTTAAGTTAAACATCCTTCAAAATCAAATTAATTCAAATATCTCCAACCTAAACAGTGTTAATCAAGTTAAATTAATAATAATAATAAATAAATAAATAAATAAAAACTTTAAACACTTTTCTAAACAATTGCAACAATATGACCAATTATTGTTAACTTAGCCTGGATAAGATAAAATTCTAAGGAGTCCACTTCAGTCAAACTATCTTTTTATCCATTAACAAGAAACCAATTCATTCACTTTATGTGTAGGAGTTGGATCAATGGATGTTGGATAGTGGATGCTCCAGACATATGACTGGAGATAAATTGAAGTTTTCAAAGCTCAAACTAAAAAATTTAGGATCAGTTGCATTCGGCAACAATGGTCAACTTAAAGTAATCGGAAGAGGTAATATCGAACTCAGCTCCGATTTTATTATTAGAAAAGTTCTGTTAGTTGAAAATTTCAATTTCAACTTACTAAGTATAAGCCAATTGTGTGATAGCGGATACTTAGTCACTTTTTACAAAGCTAGATGTTTAGTCAAAAATATTGAAAATCCTGAAATCACACTTAAGGGACTTAGGAAAAATAATATGTACTCAATCAATCTATCCACATCCTCAATAAAGTGTTTAATAACACAGGAAGAGGAAACTGACTTGTGGCACAGAAGACTGAGTCACACTCACACTAGACTCATTTAAAAAAAGAGTCATAATGGTCTAGTTAGAGGTTTGCCCAAAATAAAATTCATTGAAAACTCAATTTGTAATGCTTGTCAACAAGGAAAACAAACTAAGTCAACACACAAATCAACAAATCTAGAAAGAACCAACTCGTTACTTGAGCTCCTTCACCTTGACCTATTTGATTCACATGGAGCCAAGTCACTAAGCAAGAACCAGTATTGCTTAGTAATAATTGATGACTACTCTAGGTTTACATGGGTAAGATTCCTAAAAACAAAAGATGAAACCTATGAAATATTTAGTAATTTTTCCAAACTAATAGAAAATGAAAAAGATACTAAAATTAAAAGAATAAGAAGTGATCACGGGGGAAAATTTGAAAATCATAGATTTACTCAATTTTGTAAAGTAAATGGATACCTACATGAATTTTCATGTCCTAGAACCCCTCAGCAAAATGGTCTAGTGGAACGTAAAAATAGAACACTATAAGAAGCCGCTAGAACTATGTTAAATGAATATAATTTAAATCACCAATTTTGGGCTGAAGCAATAAATATTGCAAATCATATTCAAAACAGAATTTTAATCAACAAATTTCATAAGAAAACCCCTTATGAACTATATTATCATAAAATTCCTAACTTAAACTATTTAAAAATATTTGGGTGTAAAGTTCACATTTTAAATACTAAAGATTATTTAGGAAAATTCACACCCAAATCTAACCCAGGAATATTTTTAGGATACTCCTCAAATAGTAGAGCCTATAGAGTCTACAATCAAAACACCCTAAAAGTTGAAGAAACAACTAATATAATATTTGATGAAGAAAATAATCTACCAAATATAAATGTGAATGTTGAACCAAGAAATATAGAAGATGATGAAATTCAACCAAACCTTAATAAACCAGAGGAACCAGCCCCTGACCCAATTATAAGACCAACTAGGGCCAGTACTTCTCATCCACCTGACCAAATTTTTGGTGATCCAAACCTAGGAGTCAAAACTAGATCTTCCTATAGAATCCATAGTCAGATTGCCCTAATTTCTAAAATCGAACCTAAAACAATAGAAGAAGCACTACCCGACCCGGACTGGATCATAGCTATGCAGGAGGAATTAGCCCAATTTGAAAAAAACCAAGTCTGGGACCTTGTACCTAAACCCATAGATAAATCAATAATAGACACCAAATGGGTGTTTAGAAATAAGTTGGATGATCAGGGTGATATCATAAGAAACAAAGCCAGACTAGTAGCCAAAGGGTTTAGTCAAGTTGAAGGATTAGACTATGATGAAACCTATGCACCGGTAGCTAGACTCGAATCCATTCGAATGCTATTAGCCTATGCAGCAAATAAAGGGTTTAAATTATACCAAATGGATGTTAAGTCGGCCTTTTTAAATGGTTTCATCAAAGAAGAGGTCTATGTAAGCCAACCCCCAGGATTTGAATACTTAAACAATCCTACTCACGTATTTAAGTTAAAAAAAGCCTTGTATGGACTTAAACAAGCCCCTAGGGCATGGTATGAACGGTTGTCCAATCACTTAATTTCCAAAGGCTTCAACCAAGGTCAAATAGATCCAACTCTATTCGTAAAAACTGTAGAAAAAGACATCTTCATAGCCCAAATCTATGTTGATGATATAATTTTTGGATCTACTAACTCTAAATTTCTAAAAGAATTTGTTAAATTAATGGAAAGTGAATTTGAAATGAGTATGGTTGTTGAACTTAATTTTTTCTTAGGCTTACAAATAAAACAAACTAAAGATGGAATTTACATCTATCAAACTAAATATGCTAAGGAGTTAATTAAAAAATTCTGCATGGAAAATTCAAAGATAATAAACACTCCAATGGCAACCAACATCAATATTGACTCTGACCCAGTAGGAAAACCAGTAGACCCAAAATATTATAGAAGTGTAATAGGTAGTTTATTGTACCTAACTGCAAGCCGACTTGATATATTGTTTGCTGTATGTATGTGCGCAAGATACCAATCCTATGCAAAAGAGTCACACTTAACCTATGTTAAAAGAATACTTAGGTACATTAAAGGTACTCTAAATATAGGACTCTGGTACCCTAGAACTTGCACTCTTGACCTTCATGGCTATTCTGACTCAGATTACGCTGGATGCAAGTTAGATAGAAAAAGCACAAGTGGCAGTTGTCAATTTCTAGGGCAATGCCTTGTAAGTTGGTCAAGTAGAAAGCAACATTGTGTTGCTTTATCTACCACTGAAGCTGAATATATAGCCTTAGGTGAATGCACATCTCAATTGTTATGGATGATACATACTCTTAAAGACTATCAGCTAGATTATCATAAAACAAAAATTTCAATTGATAATATAAACTCAATAAATCTAACAAAAAACCCAATTCATCACTCAAGGACTAAACATATAGAGGTGAAGCATCATTTTATAAGGGATCATGTAGCTAATGGTGATATTATACTCAACTATGTTGAGTCAAAATCAAACCTAGCTGACATTTTCACAAAACCCTTACCTGAACTTGAGTTCAGCTCACTTAGAAGACAAATAGGTATGTGTTGGGTAGAATAGATACTATAACTTTATATTCTTTACTTGTTTTTTTTTAACTTCTAGGCAAAATTTGATTTTCCAAAATCCCCACTTTGCTAGACTTTCAAAAGTTGGATTTAGCCTAGGACTTACCCTTAGAAAACATGTTCCCCCAGGACTCAGCCAGAGCATCTCACAAACACCTAGGTTTACCTTGATTGTGTTTGTAAAACATAGAACGGTGTGAGATGCATAGGGTACAGCCTGGACTCAAGAATGCTTATTTCTGTGCATCAATATGAGTCTGGGCATTAAATACATAATTAACAGTAATCAAATCAAGTCTTCCAGCCTTAGTCAAATCTAACTGGATCAATTGACTTGACTTGACTAACCAGGTGAACACTGTTGCCCTCTAGGCAATCAGCAAGTAGCTAAATGGTTAAATAGTTGGTGGAGGCAATATTAAAAGTTTAAACATGTTTGTACTTAAGGGCTCTGATACCTGATCAAAACCAAATCTTGACTCATGCTTGGACTTTAGAACACTGAAACCTTACTAAAACTAAATTAAGGTTATCTCTTCTCCTTTGCCTTAAGTATTCCTGAAATTTATCTCAAAAACATTCCTTAAGCAGTTTTATCAAAATTTTCTCCAAACTTAACTTTCAAATATCTTCTTCTTTGGAAATTTTTTTTAAGTTGTTAAAGCTTTAAAAAATTATTTTTCCTTGCAAATTTATTTGAAAATCTCTGAAGTTGAAACTTGTATTTTAAAATTTTTCTATGAATATTTTTGAAACCAATGTTTTTCTATAGACTCCATAGACTCAAAAAGAGCTCATGTTTTTCGATGTCTATTCAAACAAAATAAATTCTAAGGTGTTGTCCTTCACTTTCCTTGCCTAAGTTAAAATGTTTTTAATTCTGTCTTGAAAAATTAAGTTTTCCAAAACTAGCTCATTTTTGATATATGGCAAAGGGGGAGAATAGAGAAATTCAAAGTAGAGAAACTCAAAAGAAAAAGGAAACCCTGTATTAAGGGGGAGCTTCACAAAAAGTTTACAAAAAGTTTAAGTGTTAGCTTAAGTTAGGCGTTCATTTGAATTTATATACTTAAGCTTGCTTAATATACTTATGCATTTGTTTTTTTTACTTAACTTTGAATTTGGGTTGCCATAATCAAAAAGGGGGAGATTGTTGGTGCGGGAAGCATCCGACGATCGAACCTGAGTTTTGATAATGGCAAAAGATTCAAAGTTAAGGGTTGGTGTTATCTAACATGTTGAATGAGTATTTCAGGAAAGTCCTAACTGCGGTTAGGCAGGTGAAAACCCTAGGGGGTGGTAACCCTAGGTCCTAGGGGGTGGTAACCCTAGGTGGAGAAAAGTCCTAGCTGCGGTTAGGCAAAGGGAAAACCCTAGGGGGCGGTAACCCTAGGTCATAGGGGGTGGTAACCCTATGCGGAAAGTCTTGGCAGGTCGATGGCTTCAGGCAAAAGTCCTAGGGGGTGGTAACCCTAGGTGGAAAGTCCTGGTGTCGCGAACCAGGTGAAAGTCTGGACTAGCCGGGAAGCGGATGTCCAGCAGAAAGTCCGGAAGCATCGAGTGCTGAGCAAAAGTCCAGTCGATCTGGAGGATCGACTGGCAACATGTAAATCTCCTGAGTGGAGTAGGTGAGGACGCGTTCCCTGTAGAGGGAACAGTAGCCTTCGAAGTCAGACTCGGACAGTCCAAAGACTGTCAATTCTTCTTTACGATGTTTTGTCTTATTCTAACACTGTCTTGCAGGGGATTTTGCTCGGACTAACCTTTGCTTGCAGGTGAGGAACCTGCTAGAAAAAGGCTGTCCGGGCGCCCGGGACCAAAGTTTATCCCCTGCGCGAAGTTGACACGTGGAGCATCCTGGTTGGTTGGTCACGTCACACTCCAGGCGCCCGGAAGGGATCCAGGCGCCCGGAACCTCATATAAAAGAAGGGTCGAGGTGCAGCACCAAGAATAACGACAATCTAAGTAATCTCCCTGCGACAAGCTGCTAACGACTCAATCCAGAAAGCGCTGCAACGACACCCTGACAACCCGGAGCTTCGATTTAGTCTTTTGTTGTCGGTATAATCTGTTTACTGTTTTAAATTGTAGTTAATCTGTAATAGTTTTATCGTGCTTATAGTTGTTGCCCACGGAAAGCGATCAAGGATCGCGGGCCTTCGAGTAGGAGTCGCTTTAGGCTCCGAACGAAGTAAATCTTCCTGTCTCTATGTGTTTGTTATTTCTTTATTCCGCTGCGCTTTTACTCGTTTGTTTTACGAATCGAAAGAAATAGCCAAGAACGCTATTCACCCCCCCCTCTAGCGTGGTCTCGATCCAACAGTTCCCGAGCAACAAATCACACTCACGGGTCCTCTCGCCAAGGCTTGGGAGGATGCTCGTCTCAGAATTACCATGCTAACCCTTGGGCAGCTCGGCGACAACAATTTACAACAGGCGACCGGGGTATGTTCTATCGCTTTGTTGGTTATTGTGGATCGAATTTCTAAGTTGTTCATATCCGTTCGTGGAACTGGGTGGAGCAGATTGCCATCAGCAATCGATTAGCCGAGCTGGAGGACGAGTTGAAAAAACTCAAAGCTGCGGGGGACAGCAGACAATCGACGACCGCCCTGGAGAAGGCTAAGAGGTTGCTAGAAGCCGAGCGGGGTAAGACTTCCGGCTTGACAAGCGAGGTTGCCCGCCTCGAAGCCTTAGTCAAGCAGCGGGACAAAGAAATTAAGACCGCGACCGCTCGGAAGCTCAAGGCCATTTATGACATGGACCTGATGAAGGTAGAAAATCAGGGGCTAGAGCAGCGGGTGAAAGAGCTGGACGCCTCGCTGACTGCCGAACGGGAGGGTCACTTCGCCGATCAGACAAAAGCAGAAGGGCCCTTGCAAAATCTTCAAGCTGCTCTAGACGCTTCCAAGGCTACTCTCAAGGAGTATCAAGATGGAGAGCCCGGTCGATCGGCGGGGGTGCGCAAAGCCTTCGTCCGCTCGGACGAGTTTGGTGAGAAATTTAGTGACAAGCTCTCCTTAACTTTTGAGGAGGCAATCAAAGTGGCGATGGAATACATGAAAAACAAGGGCCATGTTCCTGCCGATCTGTCCGTCCCTGCCGAAGACCTGGCGACCATGATGGGCTCCATCCCTGACCATATTTTTAATTTTGATGACTAAGAATGAGTGTCTGTGAGGTTATTTTGTAATTTTCTGCATGCATGCTGTTCGGGGCAAACACTATAAATTTTGTCTATCCGCCGGTCGGAGTGAATGAATTGTCTCCTTTTGTTATTTGCTCGTTCTTCCAGCGTCCAATTTTTGATTTTTGCCTTGGTCTTAAGTTTTTTGTGCCCCAAGTACATTTTATAAAGGAGCCGCTCGGCCATACAATGTTACGGCGGGCCCGACCGAGGTTTACGCAGGAAACCATTCGTCTGGCGGCCTTATAGGCTGGGTCACCCGTCAAATTTTACCGTCGGAACTAGACTACCTTCCGATCGGTGGGTTTATAGACGCCGATTCGTCTCTTGATTTTTAACGTCGGAGCTCGACGGTCTTCCGCTCGGGAGTTTATAGACGCCGGCTCGTCTCTCGATATTTAACGTCGGAGCTCGACAGTCTTCCGCTCGGAAGTTTATAGACGCCGGCTCGTCTCTCGATATTTAACGTCGGAGCTCGACGGTCTTCCGCTCGGAAGTTTATAGACGCCGGCTCGTCTCTCGATTTTTAACGTCGGAGCTCGACGGTCTTCCACTCGGAGCATTTATAAATACCGGCTCGTCTCTCGATTTTTAACGTCGGAGCTCGACGGTCTTCCGCCGAGAGGGTCGCCGGTGCGTCTCTCGATTTTTAACGCCGGAGCTCGACGGTCTTCCGCCGAAGTTTATAGACGCCATTCATCTCGATATTTAACGCCGGAGCTCGACGGTCTTCCGCCGAAGTTTATAGACGCCGGATCGCTCTCGATTTTTAACGCCTGAGCTCGACGGTCTTCCGCCGAAGTTTGCCGGACGGCTCGTCTCTCGATATTTAACGCCGGAGCTCGGCGGTCTTCCGCCGGAAGTTTATAGACGCCCGCTCGTCTCGATTTTTAACGCCGGAGCTCGACGGTCTTCCGCCGGAAGTTTATAGACGCCGGCTCGTCTCTTTTTAACGTCGGAGCTCGACGGTCTTCCGCCGATATACGCCGGCTCGCCTCTCGATATTTAACGCCGGAGTTCGACGGTCTTCTCGGAAATTTATAGACGCCGGCTCGTCTCTCGATTTTTAATGTCGGAGCTCGACGGTCTTCCGCCGGTTATAGACGCCGGCTCGTCTCTCAATTTTAACGCCGGAGCTCGACGGTCTTCCGCCGGAGCGTTTATAGACGCCGGCTCGTCTCTCGATATTTAACGTCGGAGCTCGACGGTCTTCCGGTCTGAGGTTTATCGTCTCTCGATTTTTAACGTCGGAGTTCGACGGTCTTCTGCTCGGAGCGTTTATAGACGCCGGTTCGTCTCTCGATATTTAACGTCGGAGCTCGACGGTCTTCCGCTCGGAAGTTTATAGACGCCGTCTCGTCTCTCGATTTTTAACGTCGGAGCTCGACGGTCTTCCGCTCGGAGCATTTATAGACGCCGGCTCGTCTCTCGATATTTAACGTCGGAGCTCGACGGCCTTAAAGGCTAATTTTTATTATATACTCCCGAACGGCATGGGGTCTTCGTCATCGAGCCTCCGACTCGGCTAACATACTCCTGGCCGAACGGCGTGGGATCTTTGACCTCGATCTTGCTTCGAATAATATACACCCCGCCCGAACGGTACGGGGTCTTTACCATCGAGCCTTCGACTCGTGTAATTTATATGCCCGGCCGAATGGCACGGGGTCTTTACCTTCGAGCATTTGGCTCGTATAATTATACACCCGGCCGAACGGCACGGGGTCTTCATGCAGTAGGCCATTCGGCGGATAATACTCAATGTGTTTTTATCTTTTTGCTTCCTGCATTACAAGGACATAGGCGACCGAAATGTATATAAATTTACATTTAGCGCACCTTTCACCCAGCTCGGATAACGTACTCCTGGCCAAACGGCTCGGGGTCTTCTTCGTCAAGCGTTTGGCTCGAATATTATACCTCCAGCTGAATGGCTCGGGGCCTTCATTGTCGAGCCTTTGGCTCGGATACTATACCTCCGGCCGAATGGCTCGGGGCCTTCATTATCGAGCCTTTGGCTCGGATACTATACCTCCGGCCGAATGGCTCGGGGCCTTCATTGTCGAGCATTTGGCTCGGATACTATACCTCCGGCCGAATGGCTCGGGGCCTTCATTGTCGAGCCTTTGGCTCGGATACTATACCTCCGGCCGAATGGCTCGGGGCCTTCTTCGTCGAGCGCTTGGCTCGGATGATATACGCCCTGCCGAACGGCATGGGCCTTCTTTCGGAAAATTATGATGAATTCTATGCCCGAAAGAAACTATATCTGAAAAACTAACCTGCCGATCAGCATAAGATCTGACTCAATTTCTCAACTCCCGAATACCCGTGGAGTGAGGTGGATACAATGTACTCGTCGAAATTTATCAAGGCCAGGAGGATGGCGAAACTTCCCGGTCGGTCCTCCATGGCCGCTCGGCCCCACCAGAGGTGGAGGCGGCCTGTTGCGTTATCCTTTTACTTGAGCCTTCTGATCCTGTTGCTCCACGAGCCTAGCTACTCTTGCCTCTATCAGAGCGTCGAGTTTCTCCATGGAGAGCATCACCATGTGTGGTCGTCCAGCTTCATCCATCTCTTCCGATCGGATGCAGGAGCGTTCCCACAGACGGCGCCAATTTGATCCTGTCCGAATGCTGAATCAACGGACGCTGGGCACGTGGCGCTCTCCGGTTGCAGAAGTGGGTCGTCGACTGGTCGCACGAACCTCCGGCGAACCTGCACAAAAGTCGGGCCGGGAAGGGGTTCCCGGCGACGACCCTCCGACGCTCAAGTCAGGCAAGCAAGTAATGAAAAAAGTGGCTCCAAAGGTGTCCAACGCGTACCTCCGGCGAAGTATAAGGCTCTTTATATAGAGCGGTGAAAGAGCTCCTGCACGTCCACCGAGGTGCATACGTGTCCGTAGCCCATACCTCGGTATGTGTCTGTCAGAAAGCTTACCTGACGCCATACTGCTACAGTTCAAGTACGTCTTCGATGGGACAACAGAACACCTCGTTGTCAGACTTGGAGTATGGCCTAGCCATAGGACTTGACAGCTGTCATAAGATGTTCTGGTCCTCCTCTACCGACCACAGGCCAGGGCGTCCGTCCGGCCGGTGGGACGGGGGAGTCCGTCCGGCTGGCATTCTTCTTACACCTGGCCGGACGGCACTTACTTCACGTCCGTCCTTCTCTCTCCATCGGCATGCTGGGGAGATCTTCGGTAAGATGTTATGTAGGGACTACTAGCAGTATGTTACATTGCCTTTGGACGATCATGACGTCCGCTCGGCCCTTCGTTACTGTTCAATCGAGCGTCGGAACCCCGATCCCTGTCAGGGCGTCTTTTTATTATCGGATGTTCATCGGTCGGCCGGTCGGGAGGCCGACTCATCCTTCTCCGGTCGGCCGGTCGGTCTGCCCTTCTCTCATGAGTCCGGTCGGCTCACCCTTCTCCGATGGACCACCTGGCCCTTTGACTTCCACGTGGCGTTGACCCCTCGCTATGGGGTCCCGTGTTCTAACCGCCAGATCACCTATTTTTCTCGACAACCACCTTGTCATCAAAAGAAACAGTATATCCATCCATAAATAATTTAGAAACCAAAATTAAATTCTTTCTAAAACTTGGTACATAAAGACAATTTCTCAAAATCAAAGTTATATTCCTATCAAATGATAAGTAGACGTCTCCCACTGCAATAGCTGCCACTTTCGTAGCATTGCCCATGTAGACGGTTATTTCTCCCTCAAATAGTCATCAAGTTTCCTGGAACCCCTGCAATGAATTGCAGACATGATCAGTGGCTCATGTATCTAAACACCAGGTACTGGTAGATAACACCACTAAACATGTTTCAACTACTAGAGAATATGATATACCTCTATTGTTCTCTTTCCTATAAGGACAGTCCGCCTTCCAATGTCCAGACTGCTTGCAAATGAAGCACTTGCCCTTCAGCTTCTTCACTCCTGCTTTTAGTCTAGTACCTAGAGATCGATTCACTTTCTTTGCCGAGCCAGCTTGTTTCTTCTTCTTCTTGCCTTTCGACTTAGAAGTAGAAACATTTTCAGCAAAGTAGATTTGAGAATTATGACGAAATAACCCTTCTGCTGTCTGAAGTTCTGTCAGTAGTTCCACCAATGAATAAATCATTTTATTCATATTGTAGTTCAGGCGGAACTGCTCAAAACTTTTGGGTAGCGTTTGGAGAATAATATCGACCTGGGTTTCCCCATCGATTTCAACTCCAAGGATTTGTATCTCGTTCAAGTAAGCCATCATCTTGAGGATATGATCCCTTACGGGTGTCCCCTCTTTCATGGTGGCTATCATTAAGTTTCTCATAGCCTCTTGCCTAGCAGCCCAATTCTGGTGTCCGAAAAGTTCCTTGAGATTGTACATCATGTTATAGGTAGTAGGCATGGACTGATACTGATATTGCAGCACATTTGACATAGAAGTCAAAATATAACACCGTGTCATCTCATCTACCTTTACCCATTTCTTATGATACTCAATCTCCTCTTCACTAGAATCACTATTAGGCTCATTAGGGCAGAATTCTAACAGTACAAACTTATAGCCTGTCCAAGTCGCTGAATCAACGGACGCTGGGTACGTGGTGTTCTCCGACTGCTGACGTAGATCTTCGACCACTTGTACCGACTTTCGACGAACCTGCAAAGAAGTCGAGTCGGGAAGGGGTTCCCGGCGACAACCCTCCGACGCTCAAGTCAGGCAAACGAAAAACAAGAAGGTGGCTTCCAGGATCAGAGATTTTTTATACCTCCGGTGAAGTCTAAGGGCTCTTATATAGAGCTATGGGAGCTTGGTGCACACAAATCGAGGTGTACACGTGTCCTATACCATACCGCAGCATGGGCTTGTCAGAAGAGCACGTCTGACGCCATCCTGCTACAGTCTGAGTGTCTCCTTGATGGGACAGCAGAATCCTTTGTCGTACAATACTGAGTATGGTCTGGTCCTCGAACATGCCTGTTGTCAGCAACAGGGGTTACTAAGATGACGTACCCGCTGTCCCATACTTTTTGACTTCCTCTTCCCAGATCGACCATCAAGCCGCTCTGCCAAAATATTCGTCTTTGGTCTGGCGTAGGTATCCGTCCGGGAAGGTTCAGGGTCGTCGCCTGCTCGGCTCTCATAGCCTGACAACCTAGCCGAACGGGCAACTGCTCGGCCTTTACCCTTGCTTTGCACTGCGGCCGAGCGGTCTAGCCGCTCGCCCATATGATCTTCTTTCCTTCATTGGAAATCTGGGCTCACGGCAAGATGGTTGTTCTCTCGGATGAAGGTCATTGCCTAGTGATCGGCATGTCCCGCCCGCTCGTCGAGCCCATGGGGTTGACCCCCCTTTGACTGTTGACCTCTACGTGTAGTTGACCTTGCCCTCATGAGGGCCCTCCGGCCTTATCACCGGATCACTTGCCTCCCCTTTAAGTCCAGTCGAAAGAGGTGTTAAAGTCCGACTGACTGGACTGCCGGTCTGACTGAGTAACAGCCACTATGCTGGGCCCGAGAAGGTTCATCCGCTCGGCTTACCTTCTTCTTCATGCCCGTTCGGTGCTGTCACGCTGACGCCTTCAGTATCCCCTCGAAATTCACGTCGAATCTTCTCCATTAACGCCCAACACGCGCGCTGCGCGCGGTAATGGGCGTTCATTAAATGCGTCCTGTGTCCTGCTGACACGTGGCGTCCCGCTGTCGTCAGCATACGGCGGCGGCGTTACCTCCGATGGGACAGCCGCCGTTTGAAATGAACGGCCAGATGACAGCTTCGTTTCTTGCGACCTGAATCTGACGGCTGAGGCCATTCGGGGCCAACACTATAAAGCTTTCGATCTCTTCTCTCCGCCGCATTTTTGCTCCCTAGTGCTCCGAAGCCTTGTTGCTCTTTCTGCTCCGGCGACTTCATCTTTCGGCTCTCCAGCGACTTCACAGCCTCTTTCTTCGATCATCCTCTCGCTCGTAAGCCTCCCTCACCCTTCATTCCGTCGTTCCTTTGCACCTTTCATTAGCTGTCCTTTCCGTCTTATCGCCAGCTTTCCTCGCTAGCTCTGTTGTTTCCTTTCCGCCTTGCATTTCTCCCTTACTTTCGACCATGGCTAGCACTTCTCAGCCGACCGCTGGCGCTCCTGGTCTTTGGTACACGACCATGGAGAGTCGGTTTGACGAGGAGGATGCCCTGCGTCTTGTCCGGACATATGAACTCCCGGCTGACCACAATATAGTATTAGCCACCCCCACGGACCGGCCTCATAGCCCTCCACCCGGCGCCGTTCTCTTTTTTCGAGATCAATTTTTGGCCGGGCTGCGATTTCCTCCGCACTGGTTCCTCGTACAAGTGTGCAACTATTTTCGCATCCCGCTCGGCCAACTAGTTCCGAACTCCATTAGGCTGCTGAGCGGGGTGGTAATTCTTTTTAAACTGAACGACATCTCACTGGACCCCAAAGTTTTCCACTACTTCTACTTTCCGAAACAACCCGAGTGGGGCACTTTCATTTTCCAATCTAGGATAGGTTTTGTTCTTTTCGATAACATGCCAAGCTCCAACAAGCACTGGAAGGAACATTTTTTCTACTTGCGTTTTCCCGAGCTACCGGCTTTCCGTACCAAATGGCAGACGGCGGTACCAACACAACCGGAGCTCGGCAAGTTTAAGAGCGATCCGGCCTATCTTCATGCAGCCAACCGGCTGGTCGGCCAGCGCTACAACATAGATAAGCTGCTCCTTCCGGGAGTGCTATATATATTCGGCTTGTCCCCCGTCCAAGCCGACCTGCCTTACAGCATGAGTAAGCATTCTTATCGTCCTCTTTCCTTTGTGCTAACTGATTTATTCTTTGTTTCTGCAGCTGAAATCATGTGGCGTGCCAAGGCTACCGAGCGGCTTAAGTTGAGAGCTGCTAAGATTGAGGCGGCGAAGGATAAGGAGGTCGCCGAACGGGGGTTGGTCTTGGCTGGCTCGGCACTTTGAGGGGAGGAGGGAACTCAGATTGTTCCCGAAGCCCTAGCCGCTTCTGTCTCTCTCAATGAGGCTGGGGGAGATATCGCATCCTCTGCTCAAGCTGAGGTAGAGGGTCGCTCGGCGGATGAAGCTCCTCTAGCGACTCGGAAACACAGACGACAAGAGCAAGTTTCTCAGCCGACCCCATCCGATGAGCAGCGTTCCGAGCGGGGTGTTGATGCTCCCGTGATCTCCGGGGCGGTTTCCACCGAGAGCACCCCTACGCCGCTCGGCTCTCCCCGGGCTGCCTCCGAGGTGCCGCCTACCAGTCCTCCTCGGACCCTGCGTCACCTTAGACGATTGGGCGACCGTCCTTCCACAACTGGCGAGCCGTCTGGCAAAGCAGCTGCGCCCCAAGATGATCCGAGCGGCCCGCGGGTGATAAAAACTGTTCTGTGATTTCCGTCGGAGGAATACTTATTGGCTGCTGATCGGCCAACGGTTCCCGAACAGCAAATCACTCTCACAGGTCCCCTCGCCAAAGCTTGGGAGGACGCTCGGCTCCGCATCGCGCTTATGACCCCCAGCCTACTAGGCGACAGCAATTTGCAGCAGGCGATTGGGGTATATCTTTTGTCTTGTTGGTTAATTTGGCTTAGCTTCTAACTTGATCACATCCATTCACAGAACTGGGTGGAGCAGATCGCTATCAGCAACCGCCTGGCCGAGCTGGAGGACGAGCTGAAAAAGCTCAAAACCTCGGGAGAAAGCAGAGGACAATCCACGGCTGCTTTGGAGAAAGCCAAGAAGCTCTTGGAGGCCGAACGGAATAGATCTTCTGACTTGACGAGTGAAGTGGCTCGGCTGAAGGCTCTGGTCAAGCAGCGCGATAAGGAAATAAAGCTCGCGACTAGCCAGAAGCTCAAGGTCATCGACGATATGCACTTGATGAAGGTGGAAAACCGGGGGCTGGAACAACGCGTGAAGGACTTGGACGCCGCACTGACCACCGAACGGGAGAGCCGCTCGGCTGATCAGGCTAAATTTGAAGGGGATTTGAAAGGTCTCCAGGCTGCCCTTGATGCTTCCCGAGCCACGTTCAAAGAATATCAAGACGGGGGACCTGGCCGGTCGGCTGAAGTGCGAAAAGCTTTCGTCCGGTCGGATGAGTTCGGTGAAAAGTTCAGCGACAAGCTGTCCCTGACCTTTGAAGAGGCTATCAAGGTGGCGGTTGATTATTTAAAGACTAAGGGCCACCTACCATCCGAGCTGTCCGCCCCCCCCCCCGAAGATCTGGCTGTCATGATGGGCTCTATCCCTGACGCCCTTTTTAATTTCGATGAGTGAGGAGTATTTGAACCATATTTTGTATGCCCGTTGTTCGGTGCGAACACTCTTGTTATTACTACTTTTGTCTAGCCGTCGTTCGGCGCAAATGAACTCTGTTTTTGCTTGTTATTTGCTCGCTAGACCAATATTCATCCTTAGCCTTTGTTTCAATCATAATAATTTTCTCACGCTAAGTATTCTTTATAAGGGAGCCGCTCGTTTGTATGATGGCCTTATTCTCGCCTTAATAGCAGGACCTGTTACTGGGGGGTAATCACAACCGGGTCGTACCATGCGAAAAGATATCCGGCCGGGGGGGTTTATAGACGCCGGTTCGTCTCTTGATTTTTAACGTCGGAGCTCGACGGTCTTCCGGCCGGAGGGTTTATAGACGCCGGTTCGTCTGTCGATTTTTAACGTCGGAGCTCGACGGTCTTCCGGCCGGAGGGTTTATAGACGCCGGTTCGTCTCTCGATTTTTAACGTCGGAGCTCGACGGCCTTCCGGCCGAGGGGTTTATAGACGTCGGCTCGTCTCTCGATTTTTAACGTCGGAGCTCGACGGCCTTCCGGCCGGGAGGTTTATAGACGCCGGCTCGTCTCTCAATTTTTAACGTCGGAGCTCGACGGTCTTCCGGCCGGGGGGTTTATAGACGTCGGTTCGTCTCTCGATTTTTTATAGGCGCCGGCTCGTCTCTCGATCTTTAACGTCGGAGCTCGACGGTCTTCCGCTCGGATGATTTATAGACGCCGGTTCGTCTCTCAATTTTTAACGTCGAAGCTCGACGGTCTTCCGCTCGGATGATTTATAGACGCCGGCTCGTCTCTCGATCTTTAACGTCGGAGCTCGACGATCTTCCGCTCGGGTGATTTATAGTCGCCGGCTCGACTCTCGATTTTTAACGTCGGAGCTCGACGGTCTTCCGCTCGGAGGGTTTATAGACGCCGGCTCGTCTCTCGATTTTTAACGTCGGAGCTCGACGACCATTAAGGCTAATTTTGACACTGTCGTTCGGCGAAGCTATTTGCCATCCTTTAATTATTTCTGCTTCCTGCATTACAAGGACATAGGCGACCAAAACATATATAAAATTACATCAGCGCACCTCTCACCCAGCTCGATACGGCTGGAGATGATTCACGCTCCATGGTCGATCTAGCCGCCGACCGTCTTCATCCTCCAAATAATAAGCACCCGAGTGGAGCTTTTCAATGACTTTGAAGGGGCCCGCCCAAGGAGCCTCCAGCTTGCCGACGTCGCCGACCGGCTTTACTTTTTTCCAGACGAGATCGCCGACTTGGAATGCTCTAGGGATCACGCACCGGTTATAGTTCTGCTTCATTCTTTGCCGGTACGCCATCATCCGGACGGACGCCTTGGCTCGCTCCTCGTCGACCAAATCCAGCTCCATGTTCCTCCGCTCGGCGTTGTCATTATCATAGTTCTGGATCCGGGCGGACTCGACACCCACTTCAACTGGAATCACTGCTTCACCCCCATAGACTAAGTGGAATGGCGTCACACCCGTTCCCTCCTTCGGGGTCGTTCGGATGGCCCATAGGACGCCCGACACTTCATCCACCCAGCTTCCTCCCAAATGGTCGAGCCGAGCGCGCAGAATGCGAAGAATTTCCCGGTTGGCTACTTCGGCTTGACCATTGCTTTGGGGATATGCCACGGACGTGAAGTGTTGCTCGATGTCATAGCTTTTGCACCAATCTTCGAGCAACTTTCCCGCGAATTGCCGTCCGTTGTCGGAAACAAGTCGACGGGGGATGCCGAACCGGCAGATGATATGTTGCCAGATAAACTTCTTGACCATTTGCTCGGTGATCTTGGCTAGCGACTCGGCCTCCACCCATTTGGAAAAATAATCGACCACCACTAGTAGAAATTTTCGCTGCCCGGTCGCCATAGGAAACGGGCCTACAATATCCATTCCCCATTGGTCGAACGGACAGGACACGGTAGCTACTTTCATTTCCTCCACCGGTCGGTGGGAGAAGTTATGGTACTTTTGGCAAGAAAGGCACGTCGCAACGGTCCGAGCGGCGTCTGCTTGCAGAGTTGGCCAAAAGTATCCGGCCAGCAGGATCTTCTTAGCCAGCGATCGTCGCCCGGATGCCCTCCGCACGATCCTTGATGCACTTCTTGGAGGATGTACGCCGCGTCTTCCGAGCTCACGCATTTCAAAAGCGGGCGAGAGAAAGTCTTTTTGTAGAGTTGGTCTCCGATAAGCGTGAACCGACCGGCTCTCCTTCTTAACAGCTGGGCTTCACCCCGATCAGACGGTGTAGCGTCTGAGCGGAGAAACTCCATGATGGGTGTCCTCCAATCGCTCGGAAACGCAAGGCCTTCCATCCGGTCGACATGCGCCACCAAAGATATTTGTTCAATTGGCTGCTGGATGACGAACGGCATTATTGAACTTGCCAATTTGGCCAACTCATCTGTCGCCTGGTTTTTCGCTCGGGGTATCTTCTGGATAATGACCTCTCTGAAATTGGCCTTGAGCTTTTCGAAGGCTTCAGCGTAGAGTTTGAGCCGAGCGTTGTTAATCTCAAAAGTACCTGAGAGCTGCTGAGCGGCCAACTGAGAGTCTGAATGCAGTGTCACCCGTCCGGCTCCCACATACCGAGCGGCTTGTAAGTCGGCTATAAGGGCCTCATACTCTGCTTCGTTATTTGTAGCTCTATAATCCAGCCGGACGGATAAGTACATCTTTTCGTCTTGGGGAGAGAGCAATAGCACGCCAATCCCGCTCCCGAGCCGGGTGGACGATCCGTCCACAAATAATTTCCACATAGCTTCGGGCTCCGGCCTTTGCACTTCGGTGATAAAATCTACCAAGGACTGTGCCTTTTTCGCCGAACGGGGCTGGTATTGAATGTCAAATTCGCTCAACTCCGTTGTCCATTTGATGAGCCGCCCGGAAGCTTCTGGATTCAACAGCACTCTTCCCAATGGACTATTCGTCCGGACGATGATAGTATGAGCCAAGAAATAGGGACGGAGGCGCCGAGCGGCGAGGACCAAAGCAAAAGCCAGCTTCTCGAGCCCAGTGTAGCAAGATTCAACATCTTTTAAAATATGGCTTAGAAAATATACAGGTTCTTCTCCGCTCGCCCTTACTAGTGCCGAGCCGACTGCTTGCTCAGTTGAAGATAAATAGATACAAAGTGGCTCACCCATATCTGGCTTGGCTAGCACAGGCAGAGAGTTCAAGTATGTTTTCAGATCTTCGAACGCCCAATCGCATTCTTCGTCCCAGTGAAACTTAGTGGCTTTGCGCAAGATTTTGAAAAAAGGTAGGCTCCGGTCGGCAGTCTTGGAGATGAATCTGGACAAAGCAGCTATCCGACCGGTCAAGCGTTGCACTTCCCTCATATTTCTTGGGGGCGGCATATATTGTAGTGCTTTCACTTTGCTGGGATTTGCCTCGATGCCCCGCTCGGTCACTATGTAGCCCAAGAAACGCCCGCCCTTTGCTCCGAACAGACATTTCTGAGGGTTGAGCTTAACTCCATACCTCCTCAGCGTTCGGAAAGTCTCCTCCATGTCTTTAAAGAGATCTGCCGATCGGACGGATTTGATGAGAATATCGTCCACGTATACTTCCAAATTGCGTCCGATCTGCTCCTTGAACACTTTGTTCATCAAGCGCTGGTAAGTTGCTCCAGCGTTCTTTAGTCCGAACGACATCACATTGTAGCAGTAAGTACCGTCGGCTGTAACGAAGCTAACTTTCTCCTGATCTTCTCGGGCGAGCGGCACTTGATGATAGCCTTGATAAGCGTCGAGCATACATATCAACTCGCAGCCAGCTGTGGAGTCCACCAGTTGATCGATCCGAGGCAGAGGATAAAAATCCTTCGGGCAAGCTTTGTTGAGATCCTGAAAATCTATGCACACTCTCCACTTGTTGCCCGGCTTGGAGACTAATACTATGTTCGCCAGCCAGCTCGGGAACTGGACCTCGCGTATATGGCCGGCCTCCAGGAGCTTCTCAACCTCCGCTCGGATGATGACATTCTGTTCAGCGCTGAAATCCCTTTTTCTCTGCTTCACCGGCCGAGCGTCCGGTCGGACATGTAGCTCGTGCTGCGCTATACTCGGCGAAATTCCGGGCAGCTAGTGCATCGACCAGACGAAGACATCACAGTTTCTCTGGAGGCATTTGATCACTTCCTCTTTCTGGCTCACCTCCAGATCGGCCGCAACGAACGTGGTGGCCTCCGGTCGGGTCGGGTGAATCTGCACTTCCTCTTTTTCTTCATACACCAAAGAGGGAGGTTTTTCAGTTATGGCGTTTACCTCAATCCGGGGCGCTTTCCGAGCAGAATTAGCTTCTGCTCGTACCATCTCGACGTAGCATCGCCGAGCTGCCAGTTGATCTCCTCGTACTTCTCCCACTTTGTCTTCGACTGGGAACTTGATCTTTTGGTGGAAAGTGGAAACGGCCGCTCGGAATTCACTGAGAGTCGGTCGTCCCAATATTACGTTGTATGCCGACGGAGAGTCCACCACGACGAAGTTTGCAGTCCGCGTCCTTCTGAGCGACTCCTCTCCCAGTGAAATGGCCAACCGGCTCTGTCCGACCAGCAGAACTTCGTTGCCCGTAAACCCATAGAGGGGGGTTGTCATGGGCTGCAGCTCGGCTCGATCAATTTACAATTGGTCGAAGGCCTTTTTGAATATAATATTGACCGAGCTTCCTGTGTCAATAAAAACGCGGTGAATAGTGTAGTTGGCTATTACCGCTTTGATGAGGAGAGCGTCGTCATGTGGCACTTCGACTCCCTCCAAATCCCGGGGCCCGAAGCTGATTTCGGGTCCGCTCGCCCTTTCTTGGCTGCAGCCGACCGCATGGATCTGGAGCTGCCTGACGCTAGCCTTCCTTGCTCGGTTAGAGTCTCCTCCGGTCGGCCCATCAGCTATAATGTTGATTTCACCTCGGGAAGTGTTGTTTTTATTTTCTTCTTCCCGAGCGATCGGTCTAGGCCGCTCTCTAGACATCCGGGGATTGTCTTCACGCCTCAGAGTATGATGCCGCTCGGGAGTCTGTCTTTGTCGCCTGTCAGGTATCGTCCGCTCGGCTTCACGAAGTATTTGTCGCCTATCGGATGATGGCGATCGACGGCCGCCACCCCGGGGAACGGGGTGGGCGATTAGAGGAAGACTCCGGCAATCTCTGGTGTTATGTGTGTCCGTCCGGTGGAATGAGCAGAACATTGGGGTCGACTTCTTCTTTGGCTTGGGCCGCTCGGCAGCTACCTCTTGCACATGTGACCTAGTATGGGGGGAGCGGATTGCTTCGGCCCTCGGTCCTCTGGACGGGTGATGAGCGGTGTGAGGCCTCCGCTCGGCAGGAGTAGCCCGCTCGGTTAGAATTTCCTTTCTTCGGGCCGTGTGGCTTCCTCCACATTGATGTATTCGTTGGCCCGGTGTAGCATATGGTCGTAGTCTCGGGGCGGCTTCCGAATGAGCGATCGGAAGAAGTCCTCGTCCACGAGGCCTTGTGTGAAGGCATTCATCATGGTTTCCGAGGTGGCCGTAGGAATATCCATGGCCACCCTGTTAAACCGCTGGATATAGGCTCGGAGCGATTCGCGGGCTTCTTGTTTGATGGCAAACAGACTGACACTAGTCTTCTGATAGCGCCGACTGCTTGCAAAGTGGTGAAGGAAGGCCATGCGGAAGTCTTTAAAACTTGTGATGGATCCGTCCGGCAACCTCCGAAACCACCGTTGAGCCGATCCCGAGAGGGTGGTTAAAAAAGCTCGACACTTCACTCCATCTGTGTATTGATGAAGGGCAGCCATGTTATCGAACATACCCAAATGATCGCCCGGGTCGGTGGTTCCATTGTATTCACCGATCGCCGGGGGCACATAGTGCTTTGGCAGAGGGTCCCGCAAGATGCCTTTCGAAAACTGACGGTTGATCTGCTCGGGAGAAGCGTCCGCTCGGGGGTCTTGCCTTTTCTGTTGTCTCGTATTGGCACTTCGTCCGATGAAGATCCTCGATCACGATTAACTGCTGCTACTTCCGGAGGCGTGCGGAATAGGGCCCGGTGAAACGGAACCGTGGCCTGAGGTGCTTCCGCTCGGCCCCCTGATACTGATGTCGCTTGCTACTCAATTCGCTCGGCTTGTGCCTTCTGTTTTTGTTCCACAAGTTTAGCTGCCCTCGACTCGATCAGAGCGTCGAGTTCCTTCGTGGAGAGAGTCACCGTATGCGGTTGTCCAGCTTCGTCCATTGCTTCCGATCGGATGCAGGAGCGTTCCCACAGACGGTGCCAAATTGATCTTGTCCGAGTCGCTGAATCAACGGACGCTGGGTACGTGGCGTTCTCCGACTGCTGACGTAGATCTCCGACCACTTGTACCGACTTCCGGCGAACCTGCAAAGAAGTCGAGCTGGGAAGGGGTTCCCGGCGACGACCCTCCGACGCTCAAGTCAGGCAAACGAAAAACAAGAAGGTGGCTTCCAGGATCAGAGATTTTTTATACCTCCGGTGAAGTCTAAGGGCTCTTATATAGAGCTATGGGAGCTTGGTGCTCACAAACCGAGGTGTACACGTGTCCTATACCATACTACAACATGGGCTTGTCAGAAGAGCACATCTGACGCCATCCTGCTACAGTCTGAGCGTCTCCTTGATGGGACAGTAGAATCCTTTGTCGTACGATTCTGAGTATGGTCTGGTCCTCGTACATGCCTGTTGTCAGCAACAGGGGTTACTAAGATGACGTACCCGCTGTCCCATACTTTTTGACTTCCTCTTCCCAGATCGACCATCAAGCCGCTCGGCCAAAATATTCGCCTTTGGTCTGGCGTAGGTATCCGTCCTGGAAGGTTCAGGGTCGTCGCCTGCTCGACTCTCATAGCCTGACAACCTAGCCGAATGGGCAACTGCTCGGCCTTTACCCTTGCTTTGCACTGCGGCCGAGCGGTCTAGCCGCTCGGCCATATGATATTCTTTCCTTCATTGGAAATCTGGGCTCACGGCAAGATGGTTGTTCTCTCGGATGAAGGTCATTGCCTAGTGATCGGCATGTCCCGCCCGCTCGTCGAGCCCATGGGGTTGACCCCCCCATTGACTGTTGACCTCCACGTGTAGTTGACCTTGCCCTCATGAGGGCCCTTCGGCCTTATCACCGGATCACTATGTAATTGGGACCAGTAAGTTTGTTCTCTTTCAGAATAATAGCCAGTGGGTTAAAAGTCACCCTAAGAATCACAAAATAAGTTTTTGGTCAAGACTTTAGAATTTAGAATAATATTGAGTCCTCAAACAATATTATTTAAATTCACCAACACCTCAAAACACTGTGAATTTTGTATGCCACGTTAGTGTAGACGTATACAAATTCAGACATTTGTAAGAGGACTTTTTACCCATTAATTTTATTCTTGTCATACTAACTTTATGACAAATAAAATTAATAGTTGATATTCCTTTGGTCACACAAATAATAGCAGTGACTCCGATGGGGAGGATACTATTAAATGTGCCTAAGTGTATACAATTACTTGATATGTAGTCCATTAAATAGGATTGTGCCTCTTCAGTTGGAGAATATCACATACTCCTAAATAATTTCCTATAATCATCCATAAAAGGAATTTGATCTAGTGATCCGCAAACAAACTCATCCGATATGGAGGGACGCACTCAGAGCCAACGCGCAAGTTTGTTGCATCACTTACAAACCAGTAATGGAGACCGTGGAATTTATTTATAAAATCACTCTCCCACTTAGTTATTTAATATGAGGATTTTATCATGCACACACACACATCACAGCAAATAAAAACAATAAATATGGAAAAATAATTTTCCAACTATTATGGCCTTTTTCCATCACTGTCCTCCGTGTGCTGCCAACCCTAGCTGTTGCTATCTTTAGCCACCGCAATCGGGTCTAGTCGTCACATCTATCTTACCACTTTTTTCGTTGCACCTCTGGTGCTCATGTTGGTTGCTACTCGGAAAACCTAATGGTTCCTCTGTACAAAAATTTTGTACAAGATCTGAACTTTTCCTAGCTACCATGTGTTCTTTTAAATTAAACTTGGATCGCCTGTGGAACTTAACACGTTTGATCCCAAGTTTAACTTATATATTCTTTTAGGTTTAGATTTGGATCTCCTGCGGAACTTAGCACGTTCAATCCAAATCACCTAGGTCACAAAGTTGATTAAATATTAATTTCCAAATTTGGCTTCCAGGACTGCATGGCGAGGCACATAACCTTCTTGGATATGGGAGCAACCACCACCGCCTAGACAAAGCATTTTAAGGAAAGTTAATATTTAATTTTCTTAAATGACTCTAGGTTAACCAAAAAGAATAATCGAAGCACAAGTTCGAAAAGAAAACAAAAGAACACAACATCAAAAACTAATTCGAAATCTAGAATCATATGTCTCTTGTATTTGGTATTTTTACAAAGAAATAAAACTAGTATGATGCGGAAAATAATTACTAGTTATACCTTTCTTTGTGAACTTTCAATGACCTCTTGATCTTCTACCGTATTCCTCTTCTAACCTCGGACATTGTGTGGTCAATGATCTTCCGAGATGAGAACCACCAAGGCACATTCTTCTTCCTTCCTTCAAGTTTCGGCCAAGCAAAAACTTCCAAAGGATGAAGAACTTTTTCCACCAACCAAGCTCCAAGGGATGCAAGAAACAAGCCTCCTTTCTCTCCTTTTCCCCAAGCTAGATCCGGCCACTTCTATGTCTCCAAGAGGTGATGAAGTCTCGGCCACAAGAAGGAGAAGAGAGAAGGGGAAGAGGAAACTCTAGGGGTCGACCACATCTAGGAAGAAAAGAGAGGAAGAAAACTAAAAGAGTCGTTTTTTTTCATGAAGGCACCTCTACCCCCTCTTTTATAATCCTTGGTCTTGGCAAATAAGGAAATTTTAATAAAAACTTCCTTAATTCCTTTGCCATGAAAAAGAAAAAATTATTTAATTAAAAATAATTTTCTTTTCTTAATATCAATGGTGGGCCACCTCCAAACCCCAAATCAAGGAAAGTTTTAATTAAAACAAGAATTAAAACTTCCTAATTTGTTTACGGAAATTTATAAAAATTTCTCCAATAATTTTTATCCCTTCATGATTGGTTAATAAAAAAGGAAATTTTATAAATTAAAATCTTTCTTTTAAACATGTGGATAATTTCCAAAAAGGAAAGTTATCTCTAAAAATTAAAATCTCCTTTCAATCTACAAATAAGGAAAGATATTAAATTTTTTCTTAATCTTTTATAGAAACTAATAAAAGAGAATTTTTAATTTTTAAACTTTCTTTTAAATCATGAACATGATTAAAAGAAAAGTTTTTACTAAAATTAAAATCAACCTTTTAATCTACAAATAAGAAAAGAGATTTAGCTCTTCTCTTAATCTTTTGTAGAATCTTATAAAAGGAAAGATTTAAATTTTTAAACTCTCTTTTAAATCATGTTATCCACATAAGAAAAAATTTTAAAATTAAAATTCCTTTTTATTTTAATAGGGCCGGCCACCTAAGCTTGAGTTCAAGCTAGGGTCGGCCACATGAATTCACCCATGAACCAAGCCATGGACGACCCTAGCTTGGTCTCCAAGCTAGCTTGGTCGGCCCCTATAGGATGGGTAAGAAGGTGAGTATAGGTGGGTATAGTACTCTATAATTAAGAGGCTACGATAGGGATCGAGAGGAGGAATTGATTTTGGTCTCCCGATAAAATTAAGCATCCCGTGTTCGCCCCGAACACACAACTTAATTTTATCAATAATAATTCATTCCACTAGAGAACTATTATTGAACTACCGCACCAATCCCAAATTACATTGTTGGGCTCCTTCTTATTATGAGTGTGTTAGTCTCCCTATGTTTAAGATGTCGAATGTCCACTAATTAAGTGAGTTACTGACAACTCATTTAATTAATATCTTAGTCCAAGAGTAGTACCACTCAACCTTATCATCATGTCGGACTAAGTCCACCTGCAGGGTTTAACATGACAATCCTTATGAGCTCCTCTTGGGGATATTCTCAACCTAGATTATTAGGACACAGTTTCCTTCTATAATCAACAACACACACTATAAGTGATATCATTTCCCAACTTATCGGGCTTATTGATTTATCGAACTAAATCTCACTCATTGATAAATTAAAGAAATAAATATCAAATATATGTGCTTGTTATTATATTAGGATTAAGAGCTCACACTTCCATAATAACTGAGGTCTTTGTCCTTTATAAAGTCAGTATAAAAAAAAGACCTCTAATGGTCCTACTCAATACACTCTAAGTGTACTAGTGTAATTATATAATTAAGATAAAATAATACCTAATTACACTACGACCTTCTAATGGGTTGTTCCTTTCCATCTTGGTCGTGAGCTACTGTTTATAATTTATAAGGTACTGATAACATGATCCTCTGTGTGTGACACCACACACCATGTTATCTACAATATAAATTAATTGAACAACTACATTTATCATAAATGTAGACATTTGACCAATGTGATTCTTATTTCTAGATAAATGTTTATACCAAAAGCTAGACTTTTAGTATATATCCTAACAACTCAAATAGTATCATGCCTCTCAAGGATACGATCCGCGACTAAAATTGTTTTTTACATATATCGATCCTATATTCCACAAAGGAATGTATATTGAGTCTAGATCGAACAATAACGTAAAATCCTAAAACTAATACAGCTCCTGCTGTATTTAATACATACAATCATGCACATATATAAAATGCCCTCGACATGTCCGAGGGTCCAATCATACACAATCACAATAGGCCATAATAGTTGGAGTCTGCAACCACAGAGTTAATCTATTTGCACATCGTACTATTATCTTGTCTAAAATATGTATGACATGTGCATAATTAAACTAAAACCAAACACACAGACGTTAAAATCTAACTCTGATACCAATTGTTGGTTGATACTCGAAATACCTTCCTAGTTCCCTTATATAAAAATTTGTACAAGTATAGAACTATCCTAGCTACCCATGTGCTCTACTAAAGTTAAATTTGGATTGCAAACGATGCTTAACATTATTAATCCAAATTTTCCTTTAGAAGTTAAACTTGGATTGGGAACAAAACTTAACATTCTTACTCCAAGTTCAACTGATGTGATCTTCCTAAGTTAAACCATATTACAGAAGTTATCAAATATCTATTTTTAAGATCAGCTTCCAGGTTAAACATGGCGAGACATTATGCCTTCTTGGGTATGGGATCATCCACCACTTCCTAGACAAAACCTCACAAAGAAATTGGATATTTAACTTACAGTAAACTAGGTTTAACTATATAGACCTCAATAGAAACACATTATTGAAACATGAAATCAAAAAATAAAATCGATAACAAATACGATAACTAAAACCAATAACCTCTTGTTCACAAATCCAGCATCTCAAATTCTGCACTCTTCTTCACTTCTGTTCCTGCAGAATCTAGTAAATCTGGATTTCCAGTTATTGGAAGACCTGGAAAAATTAGAACATCATTTGTCAAAGAGATATAAGAATCTTGTTTAAGTTTCTTCATGTTTAGAGGACTGCACAGAAAATTAGTACTTTATAGATTGTAATTGGCACACAATAGATTAAGTTGATACTCCAAATTCAGATTTTTTTTCTTGCAGTTTCTGCAGATTTTCTTCTGATTCACAATTCAGCTTCAAAATCTCACTGTTATATTTCCATTTCCAGTCTCAGATTCAACAACAAAAGTTTAGAAATTGATTTCATTTTTGAATATCTTTGGTATGGTTTATGAATCTATTGTATGTGAGTTTTGAGATGAAGAACTTCCTTACAATTGTTGTTGATTTCCATAATTTAAATTATTCAGTTTTAAGGATCCAATTCAAAATTCATCTTCAAATTCAAATTTGAGAAATCCCTGTATGTCTGAACTTAAGAAACAAATTCAGCAAAACCCAATGAATTAAGTCCACAGCTCAACTTACAACAGCAAGTTCCAAAAATTTTAATGTATTTATGCAATTTCAAGCTTCATCACTTAGAATTCAAAATCAGAAGCTGGAATTATAGTTCTGAAGCTGAAAACTGCAGTGCAGAATTCAAAAAGTTGAACTTTGATTCCAGCAGGATGTTCTCCATCAAATTCTTAATGATCCATAACTTGTAACAAGCATACGACACACAACATTTAAGATCTAGTACACAATACAGCTCCTCAATTAACTCAGAAATCAGTACCCTGTTTCCAAATTTATTTGGCTTCAATTTCAAGATTTGGACTCCCTGGAATTTCATATCAAACTTCACATTGTATAGATGGATTCAGATTTCAAATTCAGCACTGAAGTGAGCTGCAAAGGAAACTGCATTATAAGAAATTGAGAATTCCGAACTTGCAGTCCCTGAAATTAAATTTCTGTAGCCTACTCTGGAAAGTTTGAATCTGATGTTGATGAAAGTCTAATCTGTTGATTAGTAACAAATAGCTTTTGTACCAAAACTTTGATCCAAACATCTATTTAATGAAGGACTAATTTCTAAAATGCTGGAAAGACAGTTCATTTAAGCTCAGAATAAGTAGAGTTATGGAAGTTGACACATTTTTTTTTAACAGGTTCAGTTAACACCTTGTATGCTCTTTGATTCCATTCAATTGAGATCAGAAGCTTCAAGAAAACTTTGGCACAAATCTGAACTTCCTTGAGAACAGAATTCAGTTACAGAATTAATGTATCTGCCTTTCTCTATCAACCTCTTCTACCTCAGATTTCAGAATCTTGTAACTGTCTAAAAATATCCAGATTCAATCAGTTTCATAAATTTAGTACTTCAGTAGCACATGCAGATTTCAGCAACATATCTCTTCTTTTCTACAGATTCATGCTTCTGCATCTCTTTAATTCCAACTCCAGCAATTCCATTCAGTTGCAATTTTCATATTTCAGGATTCGAACTCCATTGTTGGAGCTCTTGCTCCAAAATTCCAGCATCAAAATGCAGAAATCTAATTCTCTGATTTTTTTTTCCCTTCAATCCAACAGCTAACTTTTTTTTTTTAATACTTCATTGACCACCACTACTGTTATAGGTGCAATTTCAAGAATTCATATGTACAACAACTCTGCTCTCTTCCTTCTTCCAGTACATTTGTTTCTTTGCACATTCAACACTAGCAATAAGACTTTGTAGGAGTTAAAGTTCAGTTCCTAGCAAAGTCAGCAACAGAATTTCTATCTCTTTCCAGTGCCTTAATTCTTCCCTTAGAAAGTAGTTATATCAGATGCTAATGAAGTACCAACTTAGCCTCAATCAATTTTAATCCTTTGATTTAGCTTCAGCAATAATGTTGAAGATCTTAGATTAATAAATTAAATTCAATCTTTTACTTGATCCTTGAAGAACAATTATTATTGGCACAAAACGGTTTGTAAATCCAATTCGCAGCTCAACTTCCAACTCTTCTTGAGCTTCTGTTTTTTTTTACTTGAATAGTGTGCTCTTCTGATCTCTTTTAGTTTAAGCAACTAACACTCCTTCAATTTGATTAAGATTTGAAATAAAAATTTTGGTTCAGTTTCTAAAAATTTCAGAAACTGTACACTCAGTTTTCAGCTTCAGAAACATAATTCAGCAGGATGTTTCCCAGGTTAATGTATCAGCACTTCGATTTCTTGCATCCTCAAAATTGTGTACATCATAAACTTGGAAAAGGTAGAGCATCAAATAACAATCAACTTGAATTCAGAAATTTTGATTTTAATTCATAACTTCAAACATCAAAATTGAGATTGTCAGAAATATTCAGAAATTCAGTTTCTAATTTCAAGTTTAAGAGATTCCATTTTCCTGAAATGATGTGGTGTTGGCCTCTACACATTGTTCTTTTCTTATCAAGTTCTGGAAATTTCAAAAAATAATTTCATCATACCTCCTTCATGCATTTTCCAGATTTCAATTAAGCAATGCATTGATTAGAACTTGAGTTCCCATTAATTTTGATCAACAACTGCATATTCATTCTGCAGAATTTTTGTGTTGTTCCTTACTGATTCAATAATTTCCCTTTTGCTTCTTGTATCAGAATTTCAGAACAATGGCAGAATTCAGTGGCTAGTGTTGGCTTTCTAAATTGGTGAAGTACCAAATTGAACTCCATATATTTTCAACAAGTTGTTTAGATAAAGAAATCACCATTCCTTGCTTTTCCTTTCAAACAACAACTAATTTTTACATTTCTTCAGTTTCTGAAATAAGATTTCATTCCCTCTACATTTTCCATCCAGCATACCCTGATTTCATTATCTACAACATGCTAGCTTCCCGGAAGTAAACACAACAAATAACATTGAATTAATAGTAGCATCAATTAAAGGAATTGCTGTCAATGACACAAATCAGCCTTCCTTTCTGCTTCTACAATTGAAGAATTCCTACTTCATCTCAATCCACTTCTTTTACCTCAAATTTCTCAAACAAATGTATCCAAATCTTCAAAAATACTTCACAACTCCCCCACACTTAATCCTTTGTCCATCTAGTCAATACAACTCATCAAGATATTCTACCAAAAACCCTCAATGAAATGGACCAAGCAAAAGTAATCAACGGTTAAAGTGCAAAAGAAAAAGTGTTTTAAGAAAATTATAAAGAAAGGAATTGAAATTTATGAGGGATCAAGAATGAAATAATCCTTCATCTCCATGCATACATATGTTATTGTGACCTTGAAAAGAAGCAAAGCAAGTTATAGAGTTTCAATTGTTGTAAGTATATGTCACACAAAGAATAATAGAGTATAGGCTTGAAGTGGTCCTCTCTAGGTAACTTTTATGCAATCATGCCTAATTGATCAAATTGGAATCCACCACCAAATTAACCAATAACATGCAAGAAAAGCATCCAATCATGTTAAATGACCTAAAATTGATGATCAAATTTAAGAAGCTTTTACCATCTTAAAAGCATTACTTAGAAAATTTCCATGGAGAATTTTATTCAAATGAAATGCTATATACTAACAAAATGTAAAATATGAAAGCAAAATGTGGAAATAAAATGCAAATATAGGAAAATAGAACTAAAGAAATGCATCAAAATAATTTATTAACAAAACATGAATTAAAATGCAAAAGAAAATGAAATTGGAACCAACTTCCCTTTAATTCCAGTGGTCGAAGAAAATTTAGCAACAAAATCCACACCGGTAGAGGTGTAATTATGGTTCCACTAAAATTCTTTTTATTCTTCATTTTTCCTTTCAAAGCTTTTTCTGGAGGACGGAGGCGGTTCAGTTCAAGCATCCACTTCGGGAGCTTGTATTCTCTTACAACATCAACAAAAGAAAACACCTCCCACACACATGTGGGGTAAAAAGAAGATAGGAGAATATTAGTTTTGATAGAAGATATGTCAAGAAATGAATCACAACTAATAAAGTCAACAAATGATACCTCTATTGAATTTTCTGATAAATCACAAGAAATACTCACCTTGTCATATTCAAAAGTACCTGGAGTGGTGATTGTTACCTCCTCTTCATCAATATATGGCTCAAGCTCCTGCTCTGGTGAATGTTAAACTTCATGTAGTGATTCTTGGGTGCTTGGCTCCATAGCACAAGTCCCTATACTTACATCTTCAACTCTTGGTGATTCTTGAGGTAATGCTTCCAGTAAGCATTCCCCTACACTTAAATCATCCTCAAAAATATGTTCAGAACCTGAATCACTATCAACATCTTCAACAACAATATCAGTAGGATCATAAATTTGTATAATTACATAATCATCACAAAGAATACTAGAAAAATCATGTGAAGTAATGGGAGTAGGGTCAGGCCTGACAGAATCGCTACTTTCCATCTCTCCACTGGAGTTTTGTGCTTACAGCTGATTGATGGATGATACAATTTGATCTAACTGAATCTGTAAGTTCTGTATCCTTGAAAATTGTTGCTCTTGATGCTCACTCATTTGTTGCATGATCTCCCTGAGTTTCCATGTTGACTCATCCATCTGAGGATCGTTTTGTTGAAAAGAATGTGGCATAAAATTTGTTGAAACCTCTTGGAATCCATATGAACTCTGGTAGACTGGATATGGCTCACTAAATTGTCCTTATGCACTTTCATACCTGAAACATGAACTATCCACCTAATTAGTTTGAAAATGACTCATACCTATTTTGTTGATCCATGTTTGGGTAAAATTAATACTCAGGCTAAAAATATTGATTTTCCATTCCACATCCAAAATTCTGAAAATATGGATTCATGCTTCTGAAATCTCCTGTTCTTCACTACAACACTAAAACTCAATGTTAGAAGACTCTAGAGCATAAAGTTTAAACACATGAAAACATGAACAGTAAAAGCACTTAATAACTCAAGAACAAACCAACATGAAAATATAAAAAAGAATAAGCAATCATATCAATCAAGATGCTAACAAAATAAAATCAATCAATGCACAATCTAAAATTAAACACACACTACTAATACTCCCCCGGCAACGGCGCCAAAATTTGGTGTCGG
Source organism: Zingiber officinale (assembly GCF_018446385.1). Lineage (NCBI taxonomy): Eukaryota > Viridiplantae > Streptophyta > Magnoliopsida > Zingiberales > Zingiberaceae > Zingiber > Zingiber officinale. Next base: position 24,771,219 of record NC_055990.1, read on the forward strand.
CCTTTTTGCATGTCACGAGGCACTCCAAATTAATAAAGATTGGAACTCACATAAACTAAATGAAACACATGTAGTAAGGAGTCCCAAGTCGTATTTTTCCAAGGATTAACTAGTAAATGTGTGTGAATTCTTGAATTGATTCCAATCATACTCTTAAATCATCAAGGTTAATTCAACATCAACTTACCAACAATTAAATTCAACATCAACTAATAGAATTTAAATGCATCAGTGAAGCAAGAAAAAACAATCACTAAACCTTTAATTGATAACCACAATTGTTAGGATATATACTAAAAGCCTAGTTTTTGGTATAAACATTTATCTAGAAATAAAAATCACATTTGGTCAAATGTCTACATTTATGATAAATGTGTTGGTGCAGCGGAGGCCGGCAAGAGGGGGGTGAATTGCTGAAAACAAAAATAAAACTATACCCTCCTCGTACTTTCAACTCAATTAGTGCAATAGTGATAAATTAATAAAGCAATAAAAACTAAATAAAGAAATACAGAGAAGATCAGGATTTTAACCTGGTTACAACCAAGAAAGTTGTTAATCCAGGGCAGTAGAAAAAGCGCAGTAGAAAAATTCTCCTTCTCTGAAGGCGGAGAAGCCTTTTACACTTTGGAAGCTCAAAACTATTGCTAGGAAACACTACACAGTTGATTGCTTGAGTTGTTGTTGAATTCCTAGCTCCAGGGGTCTTTATATAGGCCCTGGAAATCTTATCCCGAGAGTCCAAGGCACCTCCAACAGGGTTCAAGGCGCCTCCAACTCAATCTGCGGATAAAACTTTATCTGCAGCGCAAACGGTCAAACTGGCCTGCTCAAGGCGCCTTAAACAATCCATTCAAGGCGCCTTCAATGTGTTTAAGGCGCCTTCAATGTTCCTGCTACAGTAATTTCTGCTACAGTAACTTCCAGCCTCTTTTGACTCCTTTTCTTCTTCACTTTGTCTTCCGAAGCTTCGTTTGTTTGGGTGATTTCGGCCAACCGAAATAGGGCTCACCCGAACCTAATTTCCGACCTTCTCCTCGAGCAGCCTTCCGTCTCGGCTTCACGTCCCTCGAACGCCGCGCACGCTCTTCACGCCCACCGGAGTACTCTTCCGCAGCTCTCTCGTCCTTCGGACGCACCGAGCCCGTCGGCTCCCTTCCCGTGCCGTCCTTCTCGCTAGCTGCGTCTTCCGCTCGACTTCCTGTGTTCCTAAGCTCCTACACACTCAGACTCAGGAATCAAATACAGCAGGACCTAACTAACTTGGTTGATCACATCAAAACTATCACGGGGTCCAACAATCTCCCCCTTTTTGATGTGCATCAACCCAAGTTCAAGTTAGGGTTAAAAATAGACATAAACAGTAATTTTAAAGAAAACTTACTAAACTAACAAGTTAAGAATAATTTTTGCAATTAGTAAAATTGCAACACTTTTTATAAAACAAATTTAAGTTTTCTCTAACTCCCCCTAAACTTGTACTTTTCTCTCCCCCTTTGATCACAGCAAAAAATGGGGTTTTAAAAATCTTCAAGTAAGATTAAAGTTTTTGAAAATTTTCTAAGTTAAAAATGAATTTTTGAAAAAATTGCTAAGTTAAAATGAATTTTCCAAAAAAAAATTCTAAGTAAAAAAAAATCCTAAGTAAATATTCAAATGTTCCCCAAAAAAAAAATTTCTAAGTCAAGTGAATGAACTATTAGAATTTTCCAGAAGAAAATTTCTAATCCAAAAAAAAAAATTAAGTTAGAATTTAAAAAAAAAATCTAAGGAATTTTTGTTTATTTTAACAAATATTTGATAAACTTTCAAAGCATTATTTAATTCTTATTTAATGTTTTTTCAGAAAGTTAATTAAATATTTTCTTTCAATATTTTAGCTTCCAAGTCGTGGCTAGACATTAGGCCTTCTTGGTTATTGGAGCAACAACCACTTCCTTAGACAAAGCTTCCATAAAGAATTTCAATGTTTAATTTTCTCACTGTAAGCTTTTAATTTTTTAAAAAATTAATTAAGCACAGATTTTGGAACCCAATAGAGGTTTCTTCCTATAGGATTATTCAAAAATCTAGGGGGTACATAGTTTCTTGGTATTTTTCTAAGTTGACCTTGATGCTTCCTTATATACCAATTTAATTTACCATAAATTCTTAATTTTGAATTTGGAAATTGATTTAAGCATACATCATATTTCAGTTTTTCAATTTCTAATTTCAAATTTTCATTTTCTGATTTTAGATGATCATACATTTCTAACGGGCATGCTCTTGCTAGGTTTAACTTTAGTTCAACATTCTCTTTTTCTAATTGATCTAACTCTTTAGAAAGAGACTTGATAAATTTAAAAGATTGAGTTGGGGTTAGATTGCGTACCTTACTTACCTGGTCTGGTGACGCTCCCCCTCCACTGCTGCTTTCTTCTTCTGATGTTCCTCCCCCTTCATCGATGCTTATCTCTGAGCTTGAGTCTTCTTCCGGTTGATGGTTTGCCAATAGCGCTAACCCTGAGAATTCTTCGATGTCCGACTCAGAGGTTGACGAATCTGACCAAGTAGCCTTCAGATTCTTGTACTTGGAGGGTTCTAGTTTCTTGTATTTTGGCTTTTCCTTTTCTTTTTCCTTTTCTTTTTCCTTTCTCTTCAATTTTGGGCAGTCCTCCTTGATGTGCCCTTCTTCGTTGCAGTTGTAGCAAAGAACCGTCCTCTTCTTTCGATGATGCCTCTGCGATTTAAATTTATTAGAACTGAAAAACTTATTGAAGCGTCTTACCAGTAGTGCCGCTTCGGATTCGTCGATTGAGGCTTCGGAGTCAGAATTGTTCATCTTTGCCTTTAAGGCAATGTTCTGACTTGTCTTCTCTGCTCCGTTGGGTTCTGAAACTCGAGATTCGTGAAGTTCAAAAGTCGAAAATAATTGTTCTAACGTACTTACCTCGAGGTCCTTAGAGATGCAGTATGCATCTACTAAGGAGGCCCACTCTGGAGTTCTTGGGAAGGCATTGAGCGCGTATCGGATAGAATCCCGGTTGGTTACCCCTTCTCCAAGGTTCATTAGTTGCGTTATCAGCTCCTTGATTCTCGCTTGGAGTTGCGCTACCTTCTCGCCTTGGTTCATCCGGAGGTTCGTTAACTGGTTCCGGAGGATGTCGCGCTTCGCTTCAGAAGTACCTTCGTGAAGCTCCAGGAATTTCTCCCAGAGATCTTTCGCTGAGTCGTAGCTTCCGATCCGATTTACCTCCTGCGGCGGCAGCACACTGAGCAGGTGGAACTCTGCCTTTCCGTTGGCGACGAAATCGGCTTGCTCCTTCTTGCTCTATGTGTTTTCTTCTTTGTCTTTTGGCGCTGCAAAATCATATTTCATTGTAATAAGAATATCAAAATCAGTTTTAAAAAATACCTCCATTTTGCGCTTCCAGGTGGCGAAGTCTCCGTCAAACTTCGGGGGATGGATGTTCGCTCCGGCCATCGTCTTGATCGTAGTGCTTCAGTTGGCGGTTAGTCCTTCTGAGACGATCATGCTCTGATACCACTTGTTGGTGCAGCGGAGGCTGGCAAGAGGGGGGTGAATTGCTGAAAACAAAAATAAAACTATACCCTCCTCGTACTTTCAACTCAATTAGTGCAATAGTGATAAATTAATAAAGCAATAAAACTAAATAAATAAATACAGAGAAGATCAGGATTTTAACCTGGTTACAACCAAGAAGGTTGTTAATCCAGGGCAGTAGAAAAAGCGCAGTAGAAAAATTCTCCTTCTCTGAAGGCGGAGAAGTCTTTTACACTTTGGAAGCTCAAAACTATTGCTAGGAAACACTACACAGTTGATTGCTTGAGTTGTTATTGAATTCCTAGCTCCAGGGGCCTTTATATAGGCCCTGGAAATCTTATCCCGAGAGTCCAAGGCGCCTCCAACAGGGTTCAAGGCGCCTCCAACTCAATCTGCGGATAAAACTTTATCCGCAGCGCAAACAGTCAAACTGGCCTGCTCAAGGCGCCTTAAACAATCCATTCAAGGAGCCTTCAATGTGTTTAAGGCGCCTTCAATGTGTTTAAGGCACCTTCAATGTTCCTGCTACAGTAATTTCTACTACAGTAACTTCCGGCCTCTTTTGACTCCTTTTCTTCTTCACTTTGTCTTCCGAAGCTTCGTTTGTTTGGGTGATTTCGGCCAACCGAAATAGGGCTCACCCGAACCCAATTTCCGGCCTTCTCCTCGAGCAGCCTTCCGTCCCGGCTTCATGTCCCTCGAACGCCGCGCACGCTCTTCACGCCCACCGGAGTACTCTTCCGCAGCTCTCTCGTCCTTCGGACGCACCGAGCCCGTCGACTCCCTTCCCGTGCCGTCCTTCTCGCTAGCTGCGTCTTCCGCTCGACTTCCTGTGTTCCTAAGCTCCTGCACACTCAGACTCAGGGATCAAATACAGCAGGACCTAACCAACTTGGTTGATCACATCAAAACTACCACGGGGTCCAACAAAATGTAGTTGTTCAATTAATTTATATTGTAGATAACATGGTGTGTGGAATCACACACAGAGGATCATGTTATCAGTACCTTATAAATTATAAACAGTAGCTCACGACCAAGATGGAAATGAACAAACCATTAGAAGGTCGTAGTGTAATTAGGTATTAGCTTATCTTAACTATATAATTACATTAGTACACTTAGAGTGTATTGAGTAGGACCATTAGAGGTCGTTTCTTTTTATACTGACTTTATAAAGGAACAAAGACCTCAGTTATTATGGAAGTGTGAGCTCTTAATCATAATATAATAACAAGCACATATATTTGATATTTATTTCTTTAATTTATCAATGGGTGAGATTTAGTTTGATAAATCAATAAGTCCGATAAGTTGGGAAATGATATCACTTATAGTGTGTGTTGTTGATTATAGAAGGAAACTGTGTCCTAGTGATCTAGGTTGAGAATGTCCCCAAGAGGAGCTCATAAGGATTGTCATGTTAAACCCTGCAGGTGGACTTAGTCCGACATGACGATAAGGTTGAGTGGTACTACTCTTGGACTAAGATATTAATTAAGTAAGTTGTCAGTAACTCATTTAATTAGTGGACATTCGACATCTTAAACACAGGGAGACTAACACACTCATAATAAGAAGGAGCCCAAAATGTAATTTGGGATTGGTGCGGTAGTTCAATAATAGTTCTTTAGTGGAATGAATTATTATTGATGAAATTAAGTTATGTGTTCGGGGCGAACACGGGATACTTAATTTCATCGGGAGACCAAAATCAATTCCTCCTCCCGGTCCCTATCATAGCCTCTTGTATATAGAGATTTATACCCACCACATACCCACCTTCTTACCCACTCTTTGGTGGCCTGCCAAGCTAGCTTGGAACCTAAGCTAGGGCCGACCAAGACCCAAAGGTTGAGCCAAGTTAATTGGTCGACCATAGCTGAGCCCAAGCTTGATTGGCCGACCATATTAAAAGGGAATTTATTTTTAATTAAAATTATTTCTTATGTGGATATCATGGTTTTAAAAGAGAGTTTAAAATTTAAATCTTTCCTTTTATAGCTTTCTACAAAAGATTAAGAAAAGATTTGAAATCTTTCCTTATTTGTAGATTGAAAGGAAATTTTAATTTTGAGAAAACTTCCTTTTTTTAACCATGTTCATGATTTAAAAGAGAGTTTAAAAATTAAATATTCTCTTTTATTAATTTCTATAAAAGATTAAGAAACGATTTGATATCTTTCCTTATTTGTAAATTGAAAGGAGATTTTAATTTTAGAGATAACTTTCCTTTTTGAAAATTATCCACATGTTTAAAAGAAAGATTTTAATTTATAAAATTTTCTTTTTACTAACCAATCATGAAGCGATATAAATTATTGGAGAAATTTTTATAAATTTCTGGAAACAAATTAGGAAGTTTTAATTCTTGTGTGAATTAAACTTTCCTTATTTTGGAATTAGAAGTGGCCGACCATGATGTTTATGAGAAGGAAATTATTTTTTAATTAAAAAAATTTTCCTTTTCATGGCAAAAGAATTAAGGAAGTTTTTATTTAAATTTTCTTATTTGCCAAGACCAAGGATTATAAAAGAGGGGGTAGAGGTGCCTTCAAAGGTGAACGACTTTATTATTTTTCTCTCCCTCTTTTCTTTGGTGTGGCCGACCCTTCAAATTCTTCCCTCTCCTTTTTCTTTCTTCTCCTTGATGGCCGAATCTCTTCAATCTTTGAAGCTTGGAAGGTGGCCGGATCTTGCTTAGAGAAGGAGGAAAAGGAGGTTTTGTTTCTAGCATCCCTTGGAGCTTGGTGGTGGTGGTCGGACCTCTACTTCTCATAGAGAATTCTTGGTGTTTGAATCTAGCTTGGAGAAGAAGGAGCTTGGTGGTTCTCGTCTTGGAAGATCGTTGCCCACACAACGTCCGAGATTAGAAGAGGAATACGGTAGAAGATCAAGAGGTTATTTTTTATTACAAAGAAAGGTATAACTAGTAATTGTTTTCCGCATCATACTAGTTTTCTTTGTATAGTTATTGTTAGAAATACCAAACACGAGAGACATATGATTCTAGAGTTTTTGGATTTGTTTCGAAGTTGTGTTTCTTTTATTTTATTTTTTCAAATTTGTGATTCGATTGTTCTTTTTGGTTAACCTAGAGTTATTTAAGGAAATAAATATTAGCTTTCCTTAAAAGGCTTTGCCTAGGTGATGGTGGTTGCTCCCATATCCAAGAAGGTCATGTGCCTCGTCATGCAGTCCTGGAAGCCGATTTTGGAAATTAATATTTATGGAATTAATAACTTAGGTAGATTTGAATTAATAGTGTTAAGTTCTGCTTGCGATTCAAATCTAAACCATTAAGAACAGATAAGTTAAATTTGGAATCAATGATGTTAAGTTCCATTTGCGATTCCTAATTTAACTTCTAAAGAACACAATAGGTTATTTAAGGAAAGGTTCGACACTTGTATAAAAAAATTTTGTACAGTTAAACCGGTATGTTTTCCTAGAACTAACCAACAAATCCATCATCACAATTAAACTCAAAAACTCAAACAAAATAAGAATTCATCATTCTACACTCACCATTCAACATTTAAGCATTCATATTGCCTACTAAATCATTGTTTTTCATGAATAGAGGTAACCATCAAATAAGCTCAAGTACATATTCATATTCAATCTTCATCACAGTCATAACAGGTTCAATGCATAGCAAAATGTTAGCTAACTAAATAACCAAAATTAAACAACCAATGTAAAGGAAACTCCTAATTCCAAACTAAAACTAAATTGCAAACTAATTGGTTAGCTTAACAACATTCAGATTGCAGAAGTTCAACAAATTTGGAATTGCAAGTAATAACATCAGGATTGGGTTTTGCAGCAAGAAATTCAGAAAAGGAATTGCAATAAATTGAAACAAGAAGCAATGATAAAAGAGATGAATCTGATCTGATGATCTGAGCAAGTTCAAAACAAATCTATTAGACAAAGATAAAGCAAACAAAACCCTAAGCATTCCTCAATCTGGATCCAAGCTCAAACTCCTCACAATCTGCCGTGAAGCAGAAATGCCCTCGGGACCCCTATAAGCATTCAACAACAATCCCGAAGCTTCCAGCTATTTCCAGAAGGCACTCACAGCTCTTGGAAACCTCCATTCGAGCTCCCTCCAACTAGAAACCTCATCGACCGAAGAAACAGAGCTCAATTCTATAAATTCACAAAACTAAGTCGGTTGATCAGATCTACTTAGCTTTGTTGTGGAATGAAGATCGGGAAATGATCAGAAGCTCTCAGGAAACCTCCCTCGAAGCTCTGGTGGATGCGAAATTCACTGATTGGGAAACCTCCCTTAGGAATGTGGCGGCGGAACAGAATCAAAATCACCATCTGGAGACCTCCTTCAAGTTCTCTGATCACCGGAAGATGAACGCCGGCAGCTGGATGATTGTTGTCGTTGAAGAAGAAGAAGCACCGGATCTGGAAATCGGAATGGGAGCGTCGGCGTCGCGCGAAGAAGAAGACGACACTGTAGCACAAAATCGCGAACCGAGCTCAAGTGTTCCTGTAGCTTCTCGCAGGATTTAAACCCCTTCTCATCTGATCGGACGGTCCAGAACAATCCGGGCCTTGATCAACGACTAGATGAGGTCAGATCTGGATCAAAACTTTTGGATATTCATCAATGGACGAGATTTGCTCCTCATTAGGTCGGATGGACCAGATGCTTGACGGATGACTCAGATCTCTCCAATCTTCAATGGATGGTTCATAATGCTCCAAGGTTTGATCGCCTCATTAAGCCCTTGATTTGAGCCCAAATGCGGTCTGATTTGATCGGGTCCATGACCCTTTTGATGCCTACAAAATAATAATCCAATATTAGCATCAAATACCACGATAATTTGCAATAAAGTCCAAAATCATATGCAATTATGAAATACAATGTAAAATGTGATATAAGGCTATGAAAAGACCAATAAAAATATGCATTATGATTCAAAATAATATAGCAAAATCATGGTTATTAGTATGCTCGGGGAGGCAAGGAACCGTCGGCACGAGGAGGTTAGGGCACGGTGTGAGTTCGGCGGAGGAGAATAAGAAAATAAAAAGAAAAGAAAATAAATTAGGAAAATAAACATTTCCTCGCTTAAATGGGGTAGCCTAAACAGGCTTTCCCGGACCCCTTTTTATCCCCGTAAACTCGTCCATACGATCTCCGAAAAATTCCTGAAAATTTTTCAAAAATTCCAAAAAATTCTCTTATGGTGATTCACCCATTTTCGGTATTTTACATAATATGATATAAATACGCAAGGATGGTTCAGCAGTTAACTAGCATAAATCGACATGCAATATAATTAAAATAAAGTAATTGCTATTTCTTAATTTTTTTTCCTTTCTAAAAAGTTTCTTGAAAGGTGGAGAAAGCTTATAGAAAAAAAATCTAAAAATTATGCATAATTTAACTGATATAGCAACACAAGAAATAATCAAAAGTTAGATTGGGTGTTGTCTATCAGAATTAAATCATGAGATTACAATGTGTTGCAGCACAAAAGTGTTGGGTGTTTCTATACGCGTTTTAAATTTTTGTTTCAAAAATAAGTAGCAAAAACATAATAATTTTCTAAATTATTACAACACACATCACATACATACAAGATTCACATGTATAGATATAATCATAGAATAAAACTTTCATAAAAAAATTATACTCGTTGTATGACATGTAGAGGAAACAACATCAACTAGCATACTTAATCAAGTTTGTTTCTATCGATATCCACGTCAAGATATCTTCAAGATGACTTTTTAAAGCCACAAGTTTCATCTTCGCTTCAGTACTAGCCAAATGGAGGAGACAATGCAATCTGAAAGAGTTCCTTGGCTTGATTTTATGTGTGGCAGTGAGGGCAACCCGGTGGCACAAAGAGAGGGAGAGGAGCAGCTGGAGAGGCTACTATCTGGCAACAAAAGGTTGTTATCCAATGACCTTTTGTTGCTATTCGGTGGCTTTTGTAGCCGACGGATGGCGGCTTGCAGTAGAGTGGCCAGAAGGTCGATGACAACTGATGGCCGGCAGTGGCTGAGGATGGTGACACCCTTGGGAGGCGATAAGAGAGGGAGATAAGAGAGAGAGAGAGAGAGAGGCAGAGCCCTAATCACAATTAGGTTCTTCCAATGAATCAATAGTCTCTTCTCGTGTAGGGGTATATATATACCTCTTCACAATGACTTGGGGAGCAAGTCATAACCTAAACTCAAACCCTTTAAGCCAACCTAATCCATTAGCATTAAATTTAGTTCAAAAATTAAACCATTTTGGTTTATAACTAAACTAATTTTGGTTCATAACTAAATGAAACCAATTTGGTTTATTACAAAATCATAATGAATCCAACCTTACCTACAAGACATGTGGCCCATCATCGCTTCCATTTTAACAATTATCTTTCATATTCGTACCTTGTCTGGTTCTACCAGACTCAGTCTTTCTCAATCTGAAATCTAATTCTTCAACTTGTTTTAAGTCTTTTGGATATACTCGTAATGCGTGTAACCTAATAGGTTTTTAGTTTATGTTGGTCATCCATAATTAACCATTAATTATGGATCAATTATGAGTGACATCTAGTAGTACATTATAGCCAATAATTAACCAAAAAATTATAGTTGATCCTAGAACAATTCTAAACCCTTTAGTGGTTATATTTATCAATGTGTCTGTTCCTTTCACTCATCTTATATCCACTTAATTCGGGACATAATCTATATATCAATCTTCACTAGGCTGACTATGTCACACCTATCCCAAGCAATAATTCCTGATCCTGCAAATTCAAAGTACTCAAACATGTATCTAAGAAGACTATCCTCTTAACGTATAATGCTTTAGCTAAAAACTTATGAGTAATGATTCTGACAAGATGTCATCGGATATACGTCTCCTTATACAAGGAGTAGTAAATCCTTTATGAGTTATTCAAACACTTTCGGGCATATTGACTTATAGCCAATCATCCCAGACTTGCACCTCCTACGGATTATTACTAAGATGTCAAAGTATAAGTTTCTATGACCAAGATGACTTGAATACCTCAAGTCTAAGAAAACTTGCACTCTTGCTGTAATGAGATCTTCATTGACATGTAGAGAACCACCTGAATTCTCATAGCAGGTCATATCCAATGAACTAGCTACCCTAAGCCAGTATCTATATGTTTACTCTTAATATTCTAATATTTCTAGCCAGTGAGGACTGACTATTTGATTAAACTAAGGAGTATAACATATGCTAATATTATAGAATTGATGATGCACAATCTTATTAATTCATTGACTAGGGAATACGTACATAATTACACATGGAGAGATTCCTGTTAATTGTGATCCAACCATAATTTCTCTCTCATGCTATGTATTATATTACAGACTTTATTAATTGAGTCTAAGATCAAAATCATATATATAGAATGCACACTCAAATAAGAAATTTTATTTATCTAATAAATAATATAATATCTAAAGCGATTGTCTTAGGACACCTCTCAAATATAATAGAAAGAACAAGAGTACTAGAGCACAAGAATGAATGAGAGATTGAGTGAATTAGTGATTTGCAAGCACAACCTCAAGGCCCTTTATATAACCCTCCTCTGTTGCTAACATGACACTCTTCGATTGACTGGAACATCCCTGGTCACTTAGAGGATACTGACGTGGCAACAACATCTATCTAGTAGATAACATTATTCATGTTCTCTGGTTGACTAGAAGTCCTCTGGTCGTTTGGAGAAGTGTCAAACCTGATGTTGACCCGACTTGCTCGGATCGCCTAGATTACCCAGATCGCTAAACTTCATCCTCTATTAGTCACGTGGAAGTAGCTCCAGTCACTTGTGTGCTTTGATTGCCCCAACCCTGATATGGTCATGTGGACTCTCTAATTTTCCTCATCGAGAATTATCACCAGTCAGTCAGTCAAACTCCCTCCGATCACTTAGAATCGTCAAACTTTACTTCCCTGCAATGGTTATGCGTAATGTGTATGATAGAGAATGTAAAGTTACTCACACTTTGTCATGCCTTAAGAGTATACTCATCTACAAGACATGATAATACCCTCTACTGACAATATATGAAATAATTGATATCAAACCAATTAAAGCCAATAAAATATTAATGTAATATAAAATAACCAAGTTTATAAATGGTAATGCGTGTATATATGCATGTATATATTGTTGGGACCTTGTGGCTGGTAAGAGGAGGATGAATTATCCTGCACAATAAAAATAACAAACACATTTCTCGACTTTTCAAGCTAAGTTAAAAAAACACTTATTTAATAAGAAACTAATTAAAAAGAGAAAGATGAGGCAAATATTTTACTTAGTTTGTAATCAGGGGATTGTTAGTCCAAGATATTGAAAGCTCACTATCAAATCTTCTGTTAGCAGAAAAGTCTCTTACAACAGTTAAAGCATTAGATCGCAATGTAGAATTGCAGAGAAGAGTATTTACAAGTATTGTGTAGACTGCTAAGATCAAGATTGTATTTATAGCCTTGCTCTGGGCGCCTAGAAGGGTTCCAGACGCCTAAGTGTAGATAAAACTTTATCCATAGTGCAACAGATTGCAACGAGTGACCAGAGGCACCTTGCTAAGGCGCCCCCGACTGGACAAAAGAGGTTCGGGCGCCCGGACTCCAATCAACTCCACTTTGACTTTTTGTCCGAGTCTTCTGCTCCGGCTCCGCTCGCTTAGGTGATTTCGACCATGCGGAATAGGGCTCACCCGAACCTATTTTCGGCCTTCTCAAGCAACCTTTCACTCCGGCTTCTCATCCCTCAGAAATGTCGCACACTTCTTGTCCGCCAGCGTACTATTCTGCAGCACCTTATCCCTCGGACGCACCGAGCCCGTCGACTCTCTTTCATGCCGGCCTTCTCGCTAGTTGCGTCTTTCGCTCAACTTCCTGCGCCTAAGTTCCTGTACACTTAGAAATAAGGCGTCAAACCACAACAGGACCTAACTTGACTTGGTTGATCATATCAGAACTACCACAGAGTACTTACAACCTCCCCTTTTTAATATAACCAAACTAAGTTAAGTTAGAGTAAAAATAAAAAATAAATAACAGTAAGATAACAAGTATAAATTTTGCAATTAAAAAAAATATACAAAAATCAAAATATACCCTCCCCTTAGACTTAACCTCTAATTCTCTCCCTTTGATCACATTAAAAATAGGGGTATACTATGAAAACAACTTAAAGTAAATTCAAAACAGAGTATAAGGGATAAAAATACAGTGATTATCATCTAGAAAAATCATAAACTTTTTGATAAAAAATACAGTAAATCTGGATTTTTATAATTTATATACCATTTTTGAAAAAAATATTTTTAATCATGAAAAAATTATGAAAACATTTTTATAACGTTTGAACAGTCATATCCAAATCAGAGATAAAATTTTCATGAAAAATTAAAATTAATTTAAGCAGTAATAAATTCTTTTCTATATAAAGATATATTTTCTTTAAAAATTACTTAAAAGTAGTTTCTAAGCTCAAAAAATCATGAATTGTTTTTTGAATATGTATTATAGTAAGTTTCTTTGTAAAAAAAAATTTCAAAAAATAACTTTTTGAGAATTTTTAATATTAAAAGTTAGCATTTAGATAAATAATTCATATAAAATTTAATAATGGTAAAAAATTTTGAAAATATTTTCTTGGACATAGAACATGATAACTTTTCATAGAAAAATGAACTTTGCAAAAAATACTCTGTGAATTATTTTTGAATTAAAAAAATAATTTTTGTTAAAAAATTCATAAAAAGTAATTTAACAGCCAAGAAAATTTGAAATTTTTCTTACATATAAGTGATGAAGTCACCTTTCCTGAAAAAATTAATTTCCAATAGAAATTATACGAAACAATTTATTTAAATAATTCTAAGCAAATAACAAAAATTAAATTAATTAAAAGTACAACATGCATAAAAATTTAATTTAAGCATAATTTTAAAACCTAATATAGGTTCCTTCCTACCAGATTAATAAAAAATTTTCTCGAACTATATTTTTGTGATATTCTTCTAATTTGACCCTTATGATATCTAAAGTGTCAGTTTGGTCTTTTAAAATTTGAAATAGCTATATTCAAACATGCAGAATCCTTTAAATTTTCTATTTCTACTATTAATTTTTTATTTTCAAATTTTAGTTTGTCGAAATCTTCTAATCGACAAGATGTTGCTAAAGTTCCTTTTAACTCATTATTTTATTTTAATAATTTTTTATTATCATTTTCTAGTTGACATGAATTTTTTGACAATATTTTATAAAAGAAAATAACTTATTAGGAGATAGAGATCATACCTGACTTACTTTGTCGATCTCATTATTTTAAGCTCTCCCTGTAATGTTGCTTCCTTTTGACGTTGCTCCTCCTTTATCGATGCTCTTGATGCTCATTTTGGATGAGCTTGCTTTGTCTTCTTCTTCTTGGTGACTTGCCATCAGCGCAAGTCCGACTTGGGCTTCGATCTCTAATTCTGACGGTGTTTTGTCCCACGTCATCTTTAGGTTTCTGTGGTTTGTCTGGGTCGACTTCTTATCATTTTTTTTATTCTTATCCTTATTCTTCAATTTTGGACAGTTCTCTTTAATGTGTCATTCTTCATTGCAATGATAGTATCTCACCTTTCTTTTCCTTCTTATTGGCCTGCACTTGATTGAATTTATTAGTCCTAAAAAACTTTTTAAATTTTCTTACCATAAACGTCATTTCGTCATCATCAAGGGAGGTTTCAAAATCTGGTTAGTCCATTTTACCTTCAAGGCAATATTATGTTTTGACTCCTTCTTTAGATCTTTATATCTTAACTCATGGATTTCAAAAGTTGAAAAAAGTTCTTCTAAATTACATATCTCTAAGTTCTTAGAGATGAAATATGCATCTACTAGGGTTGACCATTTAGGAGTCCTAAGAAAAGTGTTAAACACGTACCTTAGTGAATATCGGTTGATTATCTTTTCTGTGAGATTTGTGAGTCAGTGATGAGTTCTTTGATCCTCGAGTGAGGGTGTATGACAGTTTTGCCTTCTTCTAACCGGAGGTTGTTGATCTAGTTTCGGAGCAGGTCTCGTTTCATGAGTTTTGCCTCCGAGATTTCTTCGTGTAGTTCTAGGAATTTCTCCCAAAGCTCCTTGGCTGACTCATAGCCTCTGATCTGGTTAACTTCTTGTAGTGGTAAAATGCTCAACAGATAAAATTCTGTCTTGCCATTTGCCATGAAGTCGGCTTACTCTTTTTTTGTCCATTGATATTCTTCTTTGTTGTTCCCTTGCTGATCCTTCGGTGCTATAAAATTATATTTCATTATTATTAATAATTCAAAGTCAGTTTTAAAAAATAGCTCCATCTTCTTTTTCTAAATTGCGAACTCCCCCCTCAAACTTAGGCGGGTAGATGTTCGATTTGGCCATCGTCTTCTGTGCTTCGATCGGTCATTACTCCTTTAGAAGTGATTGGGCTCTTATACCACTTGCTGGGACCTTGTAGTCGACAAAAGATAGGTGAATTACCTTGCACAATAAAAATAACAAATACCTTTCTCAACTTTTCAAGCTAAGTTAAAAAAACACTTATTTAATAAGAATCTGATTAAAAAGAGAAAGAAGAGGTAGATTTTTTTACTTGGTTTGTAATCAGGGGATTGCTAGTCCAAGACGTTGAAAGCTCACTATCAAATCTCCTTCTGACGGAGAAGCCTCTTACAGTAGTTAAAACACTAAATCACATAGTAGTACTGAAAAGAAGATTGTTTACAAATATTGTGTAGATTAATAAGATTAGGGTTGTATTTATAGTCTTACTCTGAGATCTTGGAAGGGTTCTGGGCATCTGAGTGCGGATAAAACTTTATCCACGACGCAACGGATCGTAATAGGTGAAGATAGAATTTTCTAGTTCAGACGTCTGGACTAGGTCCGGGCGCCCTGAGTGCCTTCGACCAGGGGCGCCTCACCAAGGCGCCCTAGCTGGACAAAGAGGTCCGGGCGCCCAAGTAGCTCTGGGCGCCCAGACTCAAGTCAACTCCATGTTGACTTTCTGTTCGGGTCTTTCGGTCCAGCTCCGCTCGCTTGAGTGATTTTGGCTATCCGAAATAGGGTTCACCCGAACCCATTTTTCGACCTTCTCGAGCAACCTTTTGCTCCGACTTCTCATCCATTAAAGACGTTATGCGCTTCCTTCTAGTCCACCAGCATACTCTTTCGTAGCGCCTTGTCCCTCGAATGCACCGAGCCCGTTGACTCTCTTCCGCGTTGTCCTTCTCGCTAGTTGTATCTTTCGCTCGACTTCCTATGCTCCTAAGTTCCTGCACACTTAGACACAAGACGTCAAACCATAACAGGACCTAACTGTTGGGACTGAAAATAAGCTAGAGGGGGGTGAATAGCTCGTCGCCGGCTCGTGTGCTTGTTGTTGCTTGTTTCTTCAGAGATGTGCAGCGGAAATACAAGAAACAAATGCATACAATGCTAACAAGGTAGATTTACTTGGTATCCACCTCCAAAGGGGGTGACTAGTCCAAGGATCCACACACTCACACACCCTCCACTATGTAAACACTCCTTTTTGGTAACTACCGAGGGCGGAGAAGCCCTACAAGACTCTCAATACAAGAAGAACGAAAGGGTAGTAAAGAATAAGCAAAATCTTACAAGAAATGCAGTAAAAACTCTAACCTTAGATTTCTTCTTCTTGCAATAGAGCCGCCTCTTGACTTGGAAGAAACTCCAAGATCCTTCAAGAACTGGCGTGGAGAGCTCTGTGGAGTTGCTGGTGAAGATCTGAGATGAATCGGTAAAGTCTTACTGCACCATCGCACGCCTGCAGCTCAAATACGACGCAACGGTCGGATCCCGATCGATTCGAAAGCTCCCAATCGATCGGGGAGGCTTTGGATCAATCCACGGATCGATCCAGAGCGCCTCTGTGCTCTGGAAAAACGCCTAGATCGATCCACGGATCGATCCAGTGCTTATCGCGCGAACCAGCAGCGTCCCAATCGATCGGTTGATCGATTGGGACCTCTGGATCGATCCACTGATCGATCCAGAGGCTTTCTGTTCGCTGGGGAAAATCCTGGATCGATCCAGCTCCTGGATCGATCCACTGATCGATCCAGCTCTTGGTTTTTGCCCAAAACCAAATCCCAAGCCTCTCAAACCAACATTCGGTCAACCTTGACCTGTTGGTACATCATGCCTAGCATCTGGTCACTCCCTTGACCTGCTAGGACTCCCTCACCAAGTGTCCGGTCAATCCCTTTGACCCACTTGGACTTTTCTCCTCTTGCCAAGTATCCTGTCAAATCCTTTGACCTACTTGGACTTTCCTTCATCATGCCAAGTATCTGGTCACTCTCTTGACCTACTTGGACTTTCACCAGATGTCTGGTCAATCTTGACCCATCTGGATTTCCCCATGCCTGGCTTCACTCACCAGGACTTTCAATCTGCCTAGCTTCACTCACTAGGACTTCTCTTCTGCCTGGCTTCACTCACCAGGTCTTTCACCTAGCTTCACTCACTAGGATTTTCACCTAGCTTCACTCACCAGGATTTTCACCTAGCTTCACTCACTAGGATTTTCACCTGGCTTCACTCACCTGGATTTTCTTCTGCCTGGCTTCACTCACCAGGACTTCCAATCTGCCTAACATCCCAGTTAGGACTTCCCAGTCAAGTATCCAGTCATCCTTGACCTACTTAACTCTTCTTCAATCAGCTTTGCATTGTCAAACATCGAAACCCAAACCAAGACTCAAGCTTGGTCAACCAGGTCAACCTTGACCTGAGGGATGTTGCACCAACAATCTCCTCCTTTTTTATGTTTGACAATACCACGTAAGTTAGGCTAATCTCATAGCCTAAACCTGCTTCATGCCACTGGGCAATGAATACATAAGTTAAGCTCTTCATTCTCCCCCTAAGAGGGCAAACTCCCTCTAGGTAATGAAATCCTAACTTACTCCCTTTCATTCTCCCCCTATTGGCACACATCACACCATGCCCCATTTTTGGACACACATCAACAAACTCACTTGTTGAAAACTCTCCCCCTGAAGAGTTGCTCATCGTTGTTCACAACTTCACTCGTTGTGATTAATACGATAATGAAGGTCTCATACCCTTCATTATCCTTAACCCTACATTCTCTCCCAATGTAGGCAAATGCCCATCCTTGAGCATTATCCACTTGAAATCACTTGAACAATGAGGATATCCACTCCCCATTAAAGTTTAAACGCTCAACCTTGAGCATGTTCTTAACAGAAGGTTAACCACCTTCCAAAGTTCATGAAAAATAATTTTCATGTCTTTAAAGAGTCCCTCCCCCTAAAGACATGGTAGTAACTTCTGTCATTGCACCAACAATGACTTGGAATCCCTAAAACTTTAGGAAACTCAATTTTAAAAGTTTTGAGGTTCAAATATTCAAAATTTGAAACAGACCTCAACCTAAACTTCAACTTAGCCTTCCTTAACCAATCCATCCTTATTTTCCATATGAAAACACCCTTTTTATGTATACAAATATATTTTCAGGGGTTTGGAATGATTACCTAGACTAAAATAGGTTCAAAGATGCTGAAATCAGACCTTCCCAGCCAAAATCAGCATCTTCGATCGATTGGAGTTGGGTTCCAATCGATTGAACCCTTCTGAATCGATCCACTGATCGATTCAGTCTTCTTGGATCGATCAGCTGATCGATCCAGCGAGCTTCTGCTCGCGAGAAATGCTTTCGCAATCGATCGGCTGATTGATTGAGGCACTCCAATCGATCCACGAATCGATTGAAGGTCTGAAATTGCTGAAATTCAATTTCAGCCAATTTCAGAAACCCCTAGAAAATTTTACAAAATTCCAAAAATCGTAAAAATTTGTGTAGACATTATTTAGGGTATAATTTATCATGGAAAAATAGTTTTCTATGAAAATACATCATGTTTTCAAAGATTGACACAAACTTGAGAACTTGTAAAAACTTTAGTGTTTTCTTCAAGTTTGTGTCTAACTATTCAATGGTGATTACTATCAAAAGATAGCTTTCACCAAGGTTTTCCAAAATTATTTTAAAAACATTTTCAAAACCAATATCCCACCATATTCCTTGGGCTTAATGCACATTACTTGTACATTAGCTTTCCTAATGATGGAAAAACACATAACTATGTGTTTTGATGAACTTAAAACTCAAAAGAATGCACTAAATCAACATCTTGAGTTTTGTTCATCATCCTAACATCTCACTTGTATCTAATGTACACTAAAACACATACAAGTCATCTTATTGATCTTTGTGAGATATAAAGTTTGGTTTTGCCCTAATCTAGTGATCATGTATATCTATCTAGGCACTTTTGTAGATATTGAACATCCACTTAGGATGTTACTTGTTAATACCACTTGTTGACAACACTTGTTAAAAACACTTGTTGATAAATGACATTTGTCCTTGCTTTTAAAGAATTAAACATAATGCATGATAATGTTATGACATACATTAAAATGAATTAGCTTTCAAAAGAAAGATTCCTATAATTACATGATGTATGTATGACATGACATGATATTTATGTATTTTTCATAATAAGTCATGAATGAAAAATATAAAACTAAATATGGTGTTATGGCATGTGATGGACAAACATAACATGACAAGGTTTAGCATAAATAAAATTACCTATCTAAGTATCTTTAATCTTAGCTAACTTAAAAATTAAACCTAGATTGCCCAAAAGTGCTTCAAGAAAATGCCAAAACCTATATTGTCATTTCTAATTCTCTTGATTAATTTTTGCCAATTGAAATTAAGTGTATTCCTCAAATATTGGCAAATTTCATTTTTCCACCAGAGTAGCATTTTAAATTAAGGCTTAGATTTGCCTTAAATTACTAAGCAAATACCAAAATCCCAACTTGGTATTTCTTATGTCTTTCCTAAACAGTGCCATTTTAAAATAAGATCAAGACTTCTCAAATTTGACACATTTTACTCTTTTCGAAGAGTAAACAGTAATCCTTTTCATTTTCAATGGTTAATAATAACCTTGAAAATGCTTCTTGAGTGTCAATTTCTTCAAAGTTGGGTTAACTACCCTTCTTCTTAGAGTTGACACTCTCTAACCATCTATGGGATAGAGAAAATGCTCCTAGGAACCCAACACCTATTGGTGCTCCTTGGATGCTCTAGGTATTTACTAGGGATAACTTCCCTAGATACCTTCCTAATGACCTTGTTTGGCTTCTTGGAAACCTTGGTCATATTTTCTTGGTCAACTCTAGGGATAGTCTCCCTTGTGACCTTGTTTGTGACTTTCTTAGACTTCTTAGAAGCCTTAGTCACATTTATTGCAAAAATACTCTTAGGGATGACTTCCCTAGTATTATTGACTTGACCATTAGACCTAGGGTTAGTTCCATAACTATATGGAACCCTATGGTACGAAATTTTATCCTTCTTAGCATTAGGCTTGTATCCCAAACCTCTATGGCCATTGGATGACTTTGATACTCCTAGACCTAGATTTTTACCCTTAGACCCTTGTGTCATATTTGTGATTTTTCTAAGGGTCTTCTCTAATTTATCAAGTCTTGACCTCAAGACTTGATTTTCCTTCCATAATCCCTCAACCATAGATTTTTCACTAAAATCATGATTTTTCTTCTTCTTAGGTACATACCTAGAATCCTTAGGGTTCTTACCTAAGTTTCTATCTACCTTTCTAACCCTAGATTGAGAAGTTTTGGCATAATAAGCTACATGATTTTCCTTAACGCTATCATGCTTCCTATTTTCATGGTAAATAGCATTAAAATGATATAAATTTGACCTAGCATGCTTTTTACCATTTTGCAAGGAAATAGGCTCAATAAAAGATACCTTCTTTTTTACCTTGGAGGCTCCCCCTTGAGTTGAGCTTCCTCCATGAGCCTTGACCACCTTCTTCCCATTAGGGCATTGACTTCGGTAATGCCCCTTTTGATTGCAAGAGAAGCACACAATGTGCTCCTTGCTCTTCTTTGTTCCGGGGATGGTCTCCTTGGGCTTCTCCTTGCTCTTTAATGCCACTTGGCCCTTCTTCTTGGCCAACTTAGGGCATTTGCTCTTGTAATGCCCATGTTCCCTACATTCAAAGCATATAATATGATTTTTATTATTTATTGAAATGTTTATACCTTTTTGTGTAGGGATGACACTTTCTCCTTTGGATCCGGAGGTAGAAGCTTCCTCTTGATCCGAAGATGATATTCCTCCATTTGATTTTGCTTGACTTGTGGAGGTGGAAGCTTCTTCATCCTCTTCTTCTCTTGACCCGGATGTGGAGGATTCTTCTTGCTCTTGTTCCGGTGTCAATGAAGATTGCTCCCCCTCAATCCTAGAGGTGGAGGCTTCACCTTCTTCTTCATCTTCATCCTCTTGTACATGAAACAAGGAATATACTCCTTCCTTGCTCTTTCGATTGCTCTCCTTTGAGGATGAAGCTTCTTGGACCTCCTCTTCGGAGGTTGAACATCTCTCAACCTCGGAGTCCTCCTCTTCTTGGTTTTGATCCATTGAGTCGCCCTCTTTGGATTCTCCTTGATTTGGTACAGTGGAGGGGATCTCATGAATCCTTGCCAATTTGCTCCAAAGCTCCTTGGCATCTTCAAACTCTCCAATTTGCTCCAGGATGTTGCTTGGCAATAAATTGACCAAAAGCTTGGTCACTTTATCATTGGCCTCACATCTTTGGATTTGGTCTTGGCTCCACTTGCTCCTCTTGAGTACTTTGCCCTTGGAATTTGTGGGAGCTTCAAAACCTTCCATGAGAGCAAACCATTGCTCTATCTCCACCATTAAGAAGTTTTCGATCCTTGATTTCCAAAGGTCGAAGCTTGTAGATGTGTATGGTGGAGGCACCCTCGTGTCGAATCCGAGTCCATCTCAGAATTCCATTTGAAGTTGAGCTTCTTGTGATGAAGTCTTCGACTTGTAGAATTGCTCCAACTTCTTCACCCTCTAGCTTTGCTTGTTTTGTTTGCCCCTTCCGGCGATGATTCCGGTGAAGAGCGGCCTCGCTCTGATACCACTTGTTGGGATCGAAAAATAGCTAGAGGGGGGGTGAATAGCTCGTCGCCGGCTCGTGTGCTTGGTGTTGCTTGTTTCTTCAGAGATGTGCAGCGTAAATACAAGAAACAAATGCATACAATGCTAACAAGGTAGATTTACTTGGTATCCACCTCCAAAGGGGGTGACTAGTCCAAGGATCCACACACTTACACACCCTCCACTATGTAAACACTCCTTTTCGGTAACTACCGAAGGCGGAAAAGCCCTACAAGACTCTCAATACAAGAAGAACGAAAGGGTAGTAAAGAATAAGCAAAAGCTTACAAGAAAGCAGTAAAAACCCTAACCCTAGATTTCTTCTTCTTGCAATAGAGCCGCCTCTTGACTTGGAAGAAACTCCAAGATCCTTTAAGAACTGGCGTGGAGAGCTCTGTGGAGTTGCTGGTGAAGATCTGAGATGAATCGGTAAAGTCTTACTGCAGTCATCGCACGCCTGCAGCTCAAATACGACACAACGGTCGGATCCCGATCGATTCGAAAGCTCCCAATCGATCGGGGAGGCTTTGGATCGATCCACGGATCGATCCAGAGTGCCTCTGTACTCTGGGAAAACGCTTGGATCGATCCACGGATAGATCCAGCTCTTATCGTGCGAACCAGCAGCGTCCCAATCGATCGGTTGATCGATTGGGACCTCTCGATTAATCCACTGATCGATCCAGAGGCTTTCTGTTCGCTGGGGAAAATCCTGGATCGATCCACTGATCGATCCAGCTCCTGGATCGATCCACTGATCGATCCAGCTCTTGGTTTTTGCCCAAAACCAAATCCCAAGCCTCTCAAATCAACATTCGGTCAACCTTGACCTGTTGGTACATCATGCCTAGCATCTGGTCACTCCCTTGACCTGCTAGGACTCCCTCACCAAGTGTCCGGTCAATCCCTTTGACCCACTTGGACTTTTCTCCTCTTGCCAAGTATCCTGTCAAATCCTTTGACCTACTTGGACTTTCCTTCATCATGCCAAGTATTCGGTCACTCCCTTGACCTACTTGGACTTTCACCAGATGTCTGGTCAATCTTGACCCATCTGGATTTCCGCATGCCTGGCTTCACTCACCAGGACTTCTAATCTGCCTAGCTTCACTCACTAGGACTTCTCTTCTGCCTGGCTTCACTCACCAGGTCTTTTACCTAGTTTCACTCACTAGGATTTTCACCTGGCTTCACTCACCAGGATTTTCACCTAGCTACACTCACTAGGATTTTCACCTGGCTTCACTCACCTGGATTTTCTTCTGCCTGGCTTCACTCACCAGGACTTCCAATCTGCCTAACATCCCAGTTAGGACTTCCCAGTCAAGTATCCAGTCATCCTTGACCTACTTAACTCTTCTTCAATCAGCCTTGCATTGTCAAACATCGAAATCCAAACCAAGACTCAAGCTTGGTCAACCAGGTCAACCTTGACCTGAGGGATGTTGCATCAACACTAACTTGACTTGGTTGATCATATCAAAACTACCACAAGGTACTTACACATATAAACATAATAGATTGAACAAAATTAAAGTTATACATAACTCAAATATTCGACGAGGAAGAAAACAAATCATAAACCGAGATAGTGGAAAAGAAAACAAACAACTTAAAAAGAGACTCAAACATGAGTGTGATTGACAACTTGGACCTCTAAGCGACATAACACATCTTCGACATGCTAATCTAGAAGTCAAAGAAAAAGAAAGGGGAAATGAGTATAAATGACTCAATAAGTAGATAGAAAGATAGTACATGAATTAACTTGAATTGGAGTCAAAAGGAAGCAAGTTCAGATAAAATACTTATTAAAAAGTAAAAGTGCCAATATAATAATCTATTAATCAAACTATAAACAACATAACCCTTCACCAACCTGCTCGGTCAGGTATAGCCATAAACCCGGAGTACATACAATATACCCAATAATCATTTACATAAACTCAACACATAACAAGCATATAACAACCATATAACAAGTCCTAATTGTGCACAACAATATGCTAGCGCATATGGGTCTCATAGGTAGTCAGGGTATCCACTATCTGCGGGTGACAATATATGCTACCACTATCTGGTTTAGTAGATAGATAGGATAAGGTAGTTATTTAGCTCCTTAGCTATTGAATATGGGTGACAATACATGCTACCACTATTTGATATATTGAGCCGTCAGAGCATATAAATATCACTGTCTGTGGTGCGACAATACATGCTACCACTACCTGGTCTAGTGGGTAGACAGGACGTGTAGCTATGTAGCTACGAACTGCAGGGGACAATACGATATCACTATATAGTCTAGTGGGAAATCCAGATGTAAATGTATACACAACAATAATAACCAAACAAGCAGAAATAATCACATCTAAGGGTTAACTCTACAAGCTACACTATCATGAACATAACGACACAAGTATAAACAATAAATAACATGAATAGCAAAGACTGTATGGATATCAAGTAGAATAATAATAAGATCAAACAACTAAGTATCAATCTCAAAGAAAATATAGAATGGAGTCAAGGTAAACATATAATCAATGAGTAATCAAATACTTATGCACTAAGGTCAAAGAAAGTATAGAGGTCAAGGAAGAACTATCCATCTCTATTGTAGATCGTTTTAATCATCTTCAAGTCAACAATTTACCTCGTGCTCGAATTCTACAAATACAAAACATGAGACAAAACTAAATACTAGAAGAATCCTAGTAATAAAATTAAGTTAATTTATCAACCCATTGATTACTTTCTATTAATCCACTTATCACTTGCAATTAATCTACGTTATCAATCCATTATTAAGACACCAAACTCTTATTTTAATGAGTCGACAAGCTTATTAGTTAACTAACTTATTAAGCATTAATGAATTTACTAAATAATCAAATTAATAAATCGGTTAACAATCAATTACGTTCGTAATTAACCAAGTTGAAACTAACTTTTTCGTTATTCAATTAATATAATCAAACTATAAATACATCATCTAACTCACAAGTAATTAATTCCTAAATAATTCAGGTTTACTAAATTTATATTCAACTAGGTTATTAATTAAGCAATTAATAACATATTAGCATAATTAATCTATGTATACATTGTAAATCAAAATTCCAAGATAACCAAGGATGATTAAATGACGTTACCCTAATGTTGCTTGGTGTCTCTTCTTCTCCAGCGACTCTCAGCGGTAGATGGAGATGTCGAAGCTAGGAGTCTATGGATCCGAGTAGGTAGCTCATAGTCGCAGCGGTTGGCGATGGCATAAGTTGCGTTGGTGATTTGCAAAAAGGGGGTGACCGACTACTGTCCCATGCAACTACGCACAACGAGGGATAAAAGAAGGAGGGCAAACGACGGTTGGGCTGTGGTAACGAACGCTTGGAATGACAGATCACGTGCGTCAACTAAGAGGAAAAGTGGCTATGGCCCGCATGCTCATGGGGACAACAACGACTTTGTCGCTGCAATTTGGCTACGATTTGCCCTCCGCGTTTCGGCTATGGCAGAGAAGGAACAACATGACAACCGATCACTTGGACTTATATGTCGCTTCAACTCTTAGCTTACTTCACTTAAACTTGTATGCCAAACCTTCAGCTCTCAGCTAGCTTTACTTGGTTTTAATTCATCTAACTCTTAACTAGGATTTTCTTGTTTGATTTCCAACAAAGGCTTAGTTCCTGTCTAACTTCCAATCAAGACTTTAGATGCTTAGCTCCACTAGGACTTAACTATTGCTTGGTTCTCAACTAGGATTTCATTTTTCTAGTTTTATTAGAATTTTATCATTTGTCAAATAACCTATTCTTGCACACTTGACATAATTTGTCAGATTATAACAAACTTAATTACTTTAATCTTAATAATACATTAAAACTTTATGTTTAATATTGTGCTCCAGCACTGACACATTTGATGTTGTCTACACTAACACATGGCCCGCATCATCTTGGATCTGTTATTAAGTAGAGAACTGAGGAATTGAGTTGAGTATAAAGCTCGAAGACACCCCCAAGGTAATCGCTATAAGGACTCGATCTGGCTAGGGAACTCAACATCGAGTCACATGTAGGATTTTGGAAACTGAGCTATAGGGTAAACTCAAGAAATCAAGTCACATGAGGAACTTAGAGAACTGAGTTACATGGTGAACTTAGGATATCAAATGGGAGTTCAAGTTCAGCAGGGAGCTATGTCGGTACTCCCAATCCTTATAGGAGTGTTGACTTGTGATGGAGCATGTGGGCTTATCTATGGTAAATAAATTTATAAGGGGTGAACTCATCATCTTAGCAGTTCCTCTAAGATAATTTTACATACTCTAAAAAAAAGTAAATTATAAAAACTTATTCAACTTTAATTGAGCTGCGTAGCTAGAAGGGGGCACCAACTAAATTTATAAATCATGTTACAAGCATCTTATGCCAACTCTCGATCAATTTGAATATGAGAAATTTTACAATATTAAAAGTCAATGATTTTAACTACCCTAAGTTGGTAGAGAATTTTATAATTATATCTTACAGACACCAATTAAAAATTCATCATTTTTATAAAAAAGCCTCTGTAATTAATTTGCAAATTAATCTGTGTGCTAAAAGTAGATGATTTCAATCAATTCAAACTTTTTAGGCATTCATACAAATTTTATTTTCTCTAAAAAAATATAGTTTTAATATTCAAACTTTTTAGGCATTCATATAAATTTTATTTTCTCTAAAAAATATATTTTTAATCTGCAAGCAAGCTGAGTCGACGTCAGAAAAATAACAGTTACATGAATATCCTTTGGAATATTTTAACTGAATGCATATTTGCATAAAAAATCGACATTATAACGTATTTCGAAAAAGGATCATTCTAAAATATATCGAAAAATTACTGAGCCGTATAATTTAAATTTTATATTATTCAAAAATATCCTAATCCATACTCAATCCTAAGTTTACCCATCGGTTCGTTCATTTTTGCTTGTCAAATCAATTATTATAATGTATCAATCGATTCAATAAAATTCTATGAACATAAACAGTAGATTTAATCAATTGTTAGTAATAGATTATTATTTTTAAATATATTAAAAAGTTTTTTATGATCAAAATTTTTTTAATATGATGTATCGAATTGATTTTTGATGACATGATATAATCAGGATAACTAAATAAATATATAAGATATTTTTGAAGATCGATCTGTTTTTTCGAATATATTCATGTTAAAAAAAATACTACACTAAATATGATATATGAAAATAATGCATAAATATAATTAAGAGAACTAGAAGAAATCATTCACCTAGGAGGTGATATTTGGGGTGAGCAGTTAACCCATCAAATCGACCAACCCGCTTATATCGATCCGAACCGAACCGAAAAAAATCCGCCGTATATTGAGCCAGATGTAGGGTCCTGATATTACATTATCCGATCTAGTAGGGTCGGATAGTTTTTTATCCCAATAACTGAACCAACCCGATCCGCGATCACCCTTACTTGTAGTAATTACTGTCGATAAGTTGCTACACGTTATAGTAGCTACTACGGATAAGCTGCTACACGTTGTAGTAGCTATTGCCGATAAGTTGCTACACGTTGTAGCAGTTATTCACGATTAACTATTGCAACGTGTAATGAGTAATGTCTATTATTATTTTAAAATATTTTATTTTTTATTATTTTATATTTTATATTTCATTGGATATAGGGTCGGATATCCAAATAACTGATAATCCATCGGATATCTGATACATAATAACCGTTGGATATAGGGCTGGATGTAGGTCTTAATATTGTATTATCTGATCTACTAGGACCGGATAATTTTTTATCCTAATAATCGAAACAATTCGATCCACGATCACCCCTAGTTGATATAGAACAAGTAAGATTATTTTTATATATCATATTGAAAATAATAATTTTTTAAAACATAAATAGTTTTAATCGATTGCTACCAAAATGGATTAGTAAAATTTTATGGTAATGAAACGTAGCAAATCATAATTTTTTTTTTTTTAAAAAAATAAAAAACCTTTCTATAATAAAAATTTTATTGCTTTCAATAAGGCAAGCTTTCTATAATTCAGATCTGTTCCCATTTTTCTTTGTTTCTGTGTCTCATTATCGATCGAACGGATCAGATTAAATTTTAAGACATCATGACATTTTTAAAATATGTGTAGTATCTTCGTGATATGTAAAGTATCTTTGAGATTTAATCTAATTTATCTGATTGATAATGAAACACGAGGATAAAAAAAAATAGAAACAGAGGATCTGAACTGAACTTTCTATGGGCTCGAAAGTAACTATGGACCTAAAAAAGCTCGGATATACTATTTAGTTATTTTCAAAATTATCTATATGATTTGAGTAATTCTATGGATGGTATATATATTATTTAATTAGATATTTAGCTAGGATTTATTAAAAGTCTTTCCATATACTCTACGCACTCGGACTACCCATCTGACTGAGATCCCAACCCATAGCTCCTCGGTCTCTCCGCTCGCTATCCTCTCTTCCATAAACGCTCCCAACCCACCCGTCTAGGTTTTCATTCTCGCCGCTGTTCGTGGCCACCACTTCACAGAAGAGTAAGCCAATCACACCCTTTTAGGTACGCTCTACTCGATTCAATCTAGTTCTGCCATGCTCGATCGGCTTTCTGCTTCGAGAGATTGGCTCTTATTTTCTTCGTGCTCTTGTTTAAGTCTTTCACTGTCTTGCTGGATCTGGTCGGATATTGCGAGGATGGGAAAAACCAACTTGGTTTCGTCTAAACTCAGACCCTAGATTTCCTTTGTTGCTTGTCATACAAACCGGAAGAGGTTAAACAATCTGGTTGAGAATTGAGTGCTTCTTGTTTTTCTTTTCTCACCTTTGATGCTTCTTGTCTGCGAACTCGTGACAAAATTTTGTTGACTACTGCATCGTGCAGACCACAATTAATACCCTTATAATTATCGTACATAGAACACAAATGGATAAACATTTAAAACCCTTTATTATCATCATCTTGTAAGTCCTACTACAGTGCTGTATCCTCTGTTTCTTTTGGTTTCATAAATATCCAAGTTATTGATTTTTGAACATAAATATCCTTCCAAGGTTCAAGAACATACAAACATGCAATTTAGGTGTTTGTCGAAACCATTTGTACTTATGGCTTGAATTTAAAAGTAAAATATGCTTGATACGAAGATGAGCATGATAAACTTCATCAGCCATGTGCAGATTATATATCCAAGATTGTTATTTATTCAATTTATAATGATTTTTAATATATATCATTTTCATTTTATACATGTGAAAATTTGAAATACTCTCAGGGACCTATGAAAGTATAACTTTTATGATAACAAATATGAATTTTCTTGTTTTTAAATGATAAAAATTTTAACTTCCTTTTTTTTCGTTAGAATTGCCATTTTATTTTATTTATTTGTTTTATTTTTAATTTTTTGCAGATTTGGTGGTATCATCAAATCCTTTCAAAAAACTTATAAGATCTTGAGGATTGAACAACCTAGTAATTGCTTATATTGAAAGATGAACCCATATTTTGTTGGCATCTTGGTTCCACTTATAGCTTCATTTGTATTTCGAAGATCAACTAGTGAAAAAAAGCGAGGGCTGCCAGTTGTTGTTGGTGGTGAGCCGGGATATGCAGTTCGCAACCACCGTTTCACATCTCCAATGGAGTCATTTTGGGAAGGGGTCTCAACACTGGCTGATCTTTTTGAGCAATCATGTAAACGATTTCCGTACAAGCCTCTACTTGGATCTCGGAAGCTTGTGGTACGAGAAATGGAAGTGAACCAGGATGGGAGATCCTTTGAGAAACTTCATCTTGGAAACTATGAATGGATCAGTTATGCTCAAGCTTTCAAAACTGTTTGCAGTTTTGCATCTGGTATGATCCAACTCGGCCACATAAAGAATGAGCGTGTTGCAATATTTGCTGATACACGAGCTGAATGGTTTATTTCCTTACAGGTGTTTTTCCCCCTTTTATTCTTTTGTGTTTTCACTTTTTTTTTTTTTTTTTTTTTTTTGGGGGGGGGGGGACACAAAATTATATAACTCCAACACTCATGTACATTTTTGTCGCTTTCCCTCTCCCCCACCCTTATTACATATCTGACATGTTCAGTTACCACTATTTATTCTCTGTTTTTTTTTTGCCAGTAGTGCCTTATAAGATTACTTTTTCACTAAATGGAGGGATCATATAGATTATAAGAATATACATCAATATGTAATGTAATATACCAATATAACAAATAGCGAAACTGAAGCTAATAAGTTTAGGTATGAGATTAACATGCTTATTTAATGCAAACACACTTAGGTTTTAAGTTTCTGATTCATGCTCCAATACATGAATAGGTATGATATTTTAATCCAGACTAATTTTACTTGTAAAATTTAAATATGACAAGAGAATCTATTTCTCTGGTCATTTTCTTCTGAGGGTCATCCATCAGCAATCCAAATATCGTTGAATTTTATGTTAAACAG